>NC_061805.1:1113333-1420000 GCF_021462225.1 Girardinichthys multiradiatus | reverse complement strand
AAGTGCTAAGCATCTCTGGGAACTCCTTCAAGACTGTTGGAAAACCATTTCAGGTGACTACCTCTTGAAGCTCATCAACAGAATGCCAAGAGTGTGTGGAGCAGTAATCAAAGAAAAAGGTGGCTACCTTGAAGAACCTAGAATATAAGACATATTTTCAGTTGTTTCACACTTTTTTGTTCAGTATATAATTCCACGTGTTAATTCATAGTTTTGATGCCTTCAGTGTGAAGCTACAATATTCATAGTCATGAAAATAAAGAAAACTTTGAATGAGAAGGTGTGTCCAAACTTTTGGTCTGTACTGTATATGTTTCTGTGGTTGTCATTTTAAACATCAGAAAAGATTGTATGAAATGAACTGATGTTAAAGACTTGCCAATGTTTGAGTTCTGGTCTAATCCTGATATCTGAAGTTCAGTAATTGCCTAGGTTATTTTTTCCCAAAATGCTTTTAGTTTCACATATTAAGGATTGTTTTTGTTCTGGTGATGTGAAAAGAGCACACAGGGCCTGTCGGCTCTTCTGCTGAGATCTGTGCTCTGATTTATATTCATCAGATTGTTGCATAATAAACCTGAGAATAGATATATAGATATATTGTCACATAGAGTCAGGTTGTTTTGGATAGAGTTTTTCATTTAATGAATACAATCATTTAAAATCTGCACATTGTATTTACTCAGGTTATTGTTTATAATAAAATTAGTTTGATCAGAAACATTTAAGTGTGACCAAAAAGTAAAAACAGAAGAATTTATTTTTCACAGCAGTATAGCTTATTACACATTGTTCAGTTAAACAAAAAGGCAGAACAAGTGTTTGATAAACTAGGCCTGCTCCATAATTGAATAGCTTGTTGAACCCACTTTGGCAGCAGTATTTGTTTTTTGTATGACTTTATCAAACTGACATAATTGTGGATGAATGTTGCTCTTATTTCTGTCCACTAAGGTTTTCAGGCCTTTGTTTCTTACACACTTCTCAAAGAGACACCTCAATATTTCAGTCACGTCCATGCTTATACCTTTTCCACTGTCAGGTGCAATATCTAGTGATTTGTGTTGGCCATCTGACTGAACCTTCGGGAAATGGTTAGAACTCACACCAAGATAAAGTTAATTAGGACAAATCATTTTTAGCCAGTGTATTTAGACTGGACTTGTACCCAAGCTGTTGATTTTCTCTAAACTGAAGGCTTGCTTTGATTGTCATGTAATTTCTATCAAGCCTTTTTTACTGAAACTGATTTAAACTTTCTATTACTAAAATTTTCTATGCTCCCTTGCAGCTGTGGTTCTTCCCAAGGCTGAGAAGTTACTCAAGGTGAGCATCCAGCCATACATCAGCTCCATTTTAGATGCCCTGATGGAGCCCACCAGCCGAGGCTTTTTTGAGGTCCGTGATGTTTTCTTCAGGGAGCTGGTGGACATGAGCAAGAACACCCTTAATAATGCTACCAAGGAGACTGTAGCACAGGTAAGCTAGAGAATCAGAAGGTTGTTCTTCTGTCACGAGCTTAGCTAAGCCCGCTCTTCACCACCATGGACCGGCACACTGTCCTCATTACTGCAGCGGCCGCAACAGTCTGTCTCTTGATCTCTTGCTCCATTCTCTCCTGACTTGTGAACAAGACTCAGAGATAACTGAACTCCTCCACTTGACGCAGAAAGTCATCTCCAACCCAGAGAGGGTAAGCCACCTTTTCGGGTCGAGAACCATGACCTGGAGAAGCTGATCCTCATCCCCACCACTTTGCAATCAGCTGTGAACTGCCCCAGTGCATGCTGTAGGTCTTGGCTAGAGGATGCCAGCAGAACTACATCATTTGCGAAATCCACTGGTCCCAAAACCAGAGCCCTTCAGTCCTTGGCTACGGCTAGAAATCCTGTCCATGAAAGTTATGAACAGGACCTGTGATAAAGGGCAGCCCTGCCAGACTTCAAAATGCACCATGAACATTTTTGACTTTATGCCAGCAATGTGAACCAAACTCCTGCTCTGCTTGTACAGAGGCCGGATGGCTACTAATAAAGGGCCCCAGACTCTATACTCCTGGAGCACCCCTCACAGAGCACCACCAGGGACACGGTCGAATGCCATCTCCAGGTCCACAAAACACATGTAAGCCAGTTGTACAAACTCCCATGGACCCTCGAGCACCCTATAGAGGGTGGAGAGCTGGTCCAGTGTTCCATATCATCCCCAAGAGCCCCACAACATCCAGAAACTTAAAAGTACTCCAGACTGATCTCATCCACCCCTGAAGCCTTGCCACTGCAAAGCTTTTTGACCACCTCCGTGACTTCAGCGTGGGTGATGAACGAGTTCAACTCCAACTTCTCTGTCTCTGCTTCCACCAGAGCATGATGCCAGAATTGAGGAGATGCTTGAAATACTCCTTCCACTGCCGGATAATGTCCCCCATAGAGGCCGGCATCTCCCTACCCCAATGTAGAAAGTGTTGACAAAGCACTGCTTCCCTCTCCCGAGGCGCTGGACAGTTTGCCAGTTTTGATCATGGCTGACCGAACTCCTCCCATGTCTGGGTTTTTGCCTTTGCTACTGCCCGGGCTGTGACACACTTGGCCTCACGGTACCCGTGAGATGCCTCGGGAGTCTCACAAGCCAACCAAGCCTGATTAAGACTCCTTCTTTTCCTCTTCTTCTAATTCCACATATTTAATGGCATCCCTTGCTACCAGTGTCCACCACCAGGTTTGGGGATTGCCGCCACGACAGGCACTGCAGAGCTTAGGGCCAAAGTTACTGGCAGCCACATTGACAATAGAGGTGGAGAACATGGTCCACACTCGAATTCTATGTCTCCAGCCTGCCCCGGGATTTGGGAAAAGCTCTCCCACGGGTGGGAGTTAAGTGAGTCCCTGACAGAGGACTCCGTCCTAATTTTCCCAGAATACCCTCACTATATGCTTGGGCCTGCCAAGCCTGGCCGGCTTTCCCCTCTTCCAGCGTATTTAACTCGCCAGGTGGTGATCGGTGGACAGCTCAACCACTCTCTTCACCCTAGTGTTCAAGACATGCGGCCTAAAGTTCTGAGGACACGACTACAAGGTCGATCATCGACGTCCGGTCTATGGTGTCCTGGTGCCAAATGCACTGAAGAACACCCTTATGTTCTAACATGGTCTTCGCTATGAACAATCCGTGACTGGCACAATACTGAAACACCACTCAGGTTCAGATCAGGGAGGCCATTCCTCCCAATCACACCCTTCCAGGTGTCACTGTCATTTACCACGTACGTGTTGAAGTCCCCCAGCAGAATGCCGGAGTGCCCGAGAGGGGCATCATCCGGCAACTCTGACAGGGACACCAAGAAGGCTGGGTACTCTGCACTGCTGCTTGTCAGAGACTTTTCACCAACCCAAAGTCGCAGGGATGCGCCCAATGTTTCTTTTTTTTTATCTTTGTTTTTTTTTTTTTTTTGGTTTGCATAACTATCTGTTTTAATAACCGTGGCAGTTGTCCTAATATTTCTTCCACAAACATCTAATCCTCCTCCTTTTCTTCTCAGCACATGGAGAAGATCTCCATGTTGGCCTTCCACCCAGTAAAGATGCAGAGCTGCTATGAAAAGGTGGAGCAGCTGAGTCTGGAGGGTCTGCAGCAGCGGTTTGATGTCTCCAGCCCCTCAGTGTTTGTTCAAAGGGCCCAGATCCTCATGAGAAAGGTAACAGTCTGATTTACATCAGTGTTTTTAAATCACTGTTCATATGTGAATATTGAAGGAGTATCATAAGATTTACTGCCACCTAGTTTGCAGGTTGGCACATTGCAGCTAAATAGACACCTTTTTCCCTACCTGCCCTTCTATAAATATGGGGTGTTAGGGCCAGTGTAGATCAAGAGAAAAACATTAGGCATACGTTTCCATATTTTCTGAAGTTGAAAAGTGTTTGATTTGTAAGAAAAAAAGGATAATTTTCTGCAATTAAATGCATAAAACAATTGGTAGAAGAAGAAGATGCAACATGGCTACATTGAGACTTTACCCAGAAGATATTGATCTGAAATAGGAAAAGAGTCGGATGTGCCATGTACACTTTAGAAAATATCCAGATGCACATCTCATAAATTTACCACTTAAACCTTAGAGGACTTCTGGAACTTCTTGTTGCAAATGTATGATTTTATCATCTCAGAAAATTGATATTATTTTTCAGAGAATATCCTAATTTTTATATTCTAAATGTATGCCTTTAATCATGGAAAATTATCCTTTCTTTTCTTACAAATTTATGAATTTTTTTCTTGTAATTATGTGAAATGTGAGGTTTTTTCTACTCCTCTGTGGCCACATTTGTTTTTCTTTGTTGTACAATGGTTTTATTACTCAGTTGTATTTCTAAGATTGAAGGTGGAAATATTCAGTAATAATAAAATGTGTCTTTAAGGTCTAGTACTTTAAAAAAAAAAATTTAATCACTTTTTGTTATTCTGTCACACATTTTATACAGCCAAATGCTTGACCTCCAAAACAAACAGATGTAGTTTAGATGTAGTTTAGAGTTCAAAATTGAAGGGATTGTAAAGTAGGGGAGAACAGGGTTGGTTGTCACACTTTTTACTTTCATTTAAATTCCAAAACAATGCTATGCTTATCCAATCCCATTTCAATGTGTAATGGAAGCCTAAAGTGTCTGGTCGAAATAGAGTAACCTTATCCTTCTCAAGGTAAATTAGTTCAAAAGATACTTGCCACCAAACACAACTTATGCATTTGTGACAACCATCCCCATTGTGGGGTTGGTTGTCCCAATTGTGTTTCAATGACAAACAAAAATTAGAAGAAGGGTTCTGAAAAATATTATTTTTAAATAAAATCTTTGAGTTACGATGTTTAATTTCATACATTATTTGAAACGACATCTTATAAAGGCAACAGCATCTCATATGCCATGAACTGACAGAACATAAAGGCTAATTGACAAAAATCAGTATCAAAAAATGCAGATTCAGGATGTTCACAACAGATGGCAAATGGAACTACCCAAATGTCTATTATTTTATCTAATTGCTTTCTGAGTCACAGTTTTAACAAATATACAGTGACTGTCCTGGTGTACAGTCTTGGTGTGCCCACTTTTTGCACTGTATGCACTGGGCCCATGTCTCGTGGGCAGCTGTTTGAGAAGGGCTCCACACACACCAAACATAGACATTCATCTTCATCTGAGGATGATATATTTTACACCGTACAGATATATGAAAACAGCGGGGTTGGTTGTCACATGAGATAACCAACCCCAAAGAGGATGTGGCAACAACCATCCCCATAATGATTTTTTTTGCTAGCAGTTGTGCTAGCAAGTAGATGCTTCAGTCTGGGGGGGAAGAGCAATTGTAAGTATAGCTCACACTTTGTACTTTAAAATGGTAATAAGTGTTTAATTTAAAATCTATTGTGTAAATACCATAAAAAAGTAAAAACATAAAAAATGAAAAGTTACATCTTATTGAGAAAAATACAATAAATTGCCTCACCTCGATGTTAAGTGTCGAACTGCTGAAATGACAATTTAGCTAGTTGTTGACAACTATTTAGAAAATTTACACGGGGAAATTTTCGCAACAGCATGTTTTAGGGGACAAGATGGAGCAACTGTGACAACTATACCCGTGTGACAACCAACCCCGTTCTCCCCTACTGACTTAAATTTAATGACTATTTTGCACTCTAAAGGTTTGAAGTGTTTTGGAGTAATATACATACCAATAGTTTCAGCACACTGGGGAGCAGCATGAGGAGGTATTTACAGGAAACTTGGACACTGATGTCAGTGTGTTGGCGGGCGATGGGGTTAGGGTAAGATGAGGTCAGTATGTGAGAGTTGTTTGACTCAAGGCCATAAAGTTAATGCTTTGTCTTTTGTTCTCCTTGTTTGAACTCATAAGAACAACTAGATTAAACATTGGTGTCAAATAAATCTCAAATTTCTTTTGCCTTTTACCAGAGCAAAAACAGTGAAGTTGAAATATTGTTTTTTTAAAGATGTCACTGGGATGAAGATGTCTTTCTTATCGCTTATGCTTATCCTCAGCAAATGGACGATGCAGTGTATACATTTGAACAGATCCTTCACCAGAGTCTGGAATCTCAGGGTGTTGAGGATCTATGCAAGACCATCCAACGTTGTCAGGACAGAGTCATCAAGGTGCATCACACACACACACACACACACACACACAGGCAACCCTCTTTTTGGCCTAATCCTGACCCTACCCCTAAACCTAACCATTACCAGTACTACCCTAACCCTGAGCCTAACCTTAATTCAATACACATCTTAGTCCCAAACCCTAACCCCCAGCAAAAAACAAAGTGAGGACCATGGAAATGTCCTCACTTTGGAACAAACGGTGTTCACTTTGCTGGTGAAATATGAAAAACAGTCCTCACTCAGCAGCAAAAACAGGAGGACAAACACACACACACAGATTGGTAATGAAAAACTACTTCATCAAAGTGCCATTGCTCAGAAATCCAGTTCTTGTGGTTGGTGTTTTCTTTTAAAAAAAATTATCAACAGCTGCTTCCGGCACATGAGCGTTTTGTTTTGCAAAGATACAAGAGGAAAGTAATGGAGCTGGCATGAGTGAAACAACACATCTGAAAATAGATCTACCCGCCTTACCTTTTTGAGTTTTTGACATAACATCACAGCAGCTGTTTGCTATTGAGGATTATGAGGTAGACTGAAGCACTGTTCTGCTGTATCTTCAAAAAGAAGTGATTAATTATGTATTCAGCTTAATAGATGATAGGTGAAAAGCTTCCAATGTAATGGCCTGTTTGCATTTGTGACGAACACAACAATGGTATTTCTGGGTGTTTTTATGGCACTTTATCACACAGGTTGCAGGCTGCAAGGCTAAGGTCAAACTTGATGTTTTCCCTGTTAAATGTAGAAGCTTGGAATGTTTAGTCAAATATGACTGAACATAATACAGCTAGCTAGTTTGTTTACAACTTTATCTTTCAACATACTCTGCTCAAAAAAATAAAGGGAACACTTAAACAACACAATATGCAGGGGTTGGACAATGAAACTGAAACACCTGGTTTTAGACCACAATAATTTATTAGTATGGTGTAGGGCCTCCTTTTGCGGCCAATACAGCGTCAATTCATCTTGGGAATGACATATACAAGTCCTGCACAGTGGTCAGAGGGATTTTAAGCCATTCTTCTTGCAGGATAGTGGCCAGGTCACTACGTGATACTGGTGGAGGAAAACGTTTCTTGACTCGCTCCTCCAAAACACCCCAAAGTGGCTCAATAATATTTAGATCTGGTGACTGTGCAGGCCATGGGAGATGTTCAACTTCACTTTCATGTTCATCAAACCAATCTTTCACCAGTCTTGCTGTGTGTATTGGTGCATTGTCATCCTGATACACGGCACCGCCTTCAGGATACAATGTTTGAACCATTGGATGCACATGGTCCTCAAGAATGGTTCGGTAGTCCTTGGCAGTGACGCGCCCATCTAGCACAAGTATTGGGCCAAGGGAATGCCATGATATGGCAGCACAAACCAACACTGATCCACCCCCATGCTTCACTCTGGGCATGCAACAGTCTGGGTGGTACGCTTCTTTGGGGCTTCTCCACACCGTAACTCTCCTGGATGTGGGGAAAACAGTAAAGGTGAACTCATCAGAGAACAATACATGTTTCATATTGTCCACAGCCCAAGATTTGCGCTCCTTGCACCATTGAAACCAACGTTTGGCATTGACATGAGTGACCAAAGGTTTGGTTATAGCAGCCCAGCCGTGTATATTGACCCTGTGGAGCTCCTGACGGACAGTTCTGGTGGAAACAGGAGAGTTGAGGTGCACATTTAATTCTGCCATGATTTGGGCAGCTGTGGTTTTATGTTTTTTGGATACAATCCGGGTTAGCACCCGAACATCCCTTTCAGACAGCTTCCTCTTGCGTCCACAGTTAATCCTGTTGGATGTGGTTCGTCCTTCTTGGTGGTATTCTGACATTACCCTGGATACCGTGACTCTTGATACATCACAAAGACTTGCTGTCTTGGTCACAGATGCGCCAGCAAGACGTGCACCAACAATTTGTCCTCTTTTGAACTCTGGTATGTCACCCATAATGTTGTGTGCATTTCAATATTTTGAGCAAAACTGTGTTCTTACCCTGCTAATTGAACCTTCACACTCTGCTCTTACTGGTGCAATGTGCAATCAATGAAGACTGGCTACCAGGCTGGTCCAATTTAGCCATGAAACCTCCCACACTAAAATGACAGGTGTTTCAGTTTCATTGTCCAACCCCTGTAGCTCCAAGTAAATCAAACTTCTGTGAAATCAAACTGTCCACTTAGGAAGCAACACTGATTGACAATCAATTTCACATCATGTTGTTCAAATGGAATAGACAACAGGGGGAAATCTTTGGCGATTAGCAAGACACACCCAATAAAGGAGTGGTTCTGAAGGTGGGGACCACAGACCACTTCTCAGTACCGATGCTTTCTGGCTGATGTTTTGGTCACTTTTGAATGTTGGTGGTGCTTTCACACTCGTGGTAGCATGAGACGGACTCTACAACCCACACAAGTGGCTCAGGTAGTGCAGCTCATCCAGGATGGCACATCAATGCCAGCTGTGGCAAGAAGGTTTGGTGTCTGTCAGCGTAGTGTCCAGAGCCTGGAGGCACTACCAGGAGACAGGCCAGTACACCAGGAGATGTGGAGGAGGCCGTAGGAGGGCAACAACCCAGCAGCAGGACCGCTACCTCCACCTTTGTGCAAGGAGGAACAGGAGGAGCACTGCCAGAGTCCTGCAAAATGACCTCCAGCAGACCACAAATGTGCATGTGTCTGCACAAACGGTTAGAAACCGACTCCATGAGGATGGTATGAGGACCCGATGTCCTCAAATGGGGGTCGTACTCAAAGCCCAACACCGTGCAGGATGCTTGGCATTTGCCAGAGAACACCAGGATTGGCAAATTCGCTACTGGTGCCCTGTGCTCTTCACAGATGAAAGCAGGTTCACACTGAGCACATGTGACAGACGTGACAGAGTCTGGAGACACCATGGAGAGCGATCTGCTGCCTGCAACATCCTTCAGCATGACTGGTTTGGCAGTGGGTCAGTAATGGTGTGGGGTGGCATTTCTTTGGAGGGCCGTACGATCCTCCATGTGCTCGCCAGAGGTAGCCTGACTGCCATTAGGTACTGAGATGAGATCCTCAGACCCCTTGTGAGACCATATGCTGGTGCGGTTGGTCCTGGGTTCCTCCTAATGCAGGACAATGCTAGACCTCATGTGGCTGGAGTGTGTCAGCAGTTCCTGCAAGATGAAGACATTGAAGCTATGGACTGGCCCGCCCGTTCCCCAGACCTGAATCTGATTGAGAACATCTGGAACATCATGTCTCGCTTCATCCAACCAACTGCTTTAGTCCAGGTCTGGGAGGAGTTCCCTCAGGAGACCATCCACCATCTCATCAGGAGCATGCCCAGGCGTTGTAGGGAGGTCATACAGACACGTAGAGGCCACACACAATACTGAGCCTCATTTTGACTTGTTTTAAGGACATTACATCAAAGTTGGATCAGCCTGTAATGTGTTTTTCCACTTTAATTTTGTGTGTGACTCCAAATCCAGGCCTCCATTGGTTAATAAATTTGATTTCCATTAATGATTTTTGTGTGATTTTGTTGTCAGCACATTTAACTTTGTACAGAACAAAGTATTCAATGAGAATATTTCCTTCATTCAGATCTAGGATGTGTTATTTGAGTGTTCCCTTTATTTTTTTGAGGAGTGTACAGGTCCTTCTCAAAATATTAGCATATTGTGATAAAGTTCATTATTTTTCATAATGTAATGATGAAAATTTAACATTCATATATTTTAGATTCATTGCACACTAACTGAAATATTTCAGGTCTTTTATTGTCTTAATACGGATGATTGTGGCATACAGCTCATGAAAACCCAAAATTCTTATCTCACAAAATTAGCATATTTCATCCGACCAATAAAATAAAAGTGTTTTTAATACAAAAAACGTCAACCTTCAAATAATCATGTACAGTTATGCACTCAATACTTGGTCAGGAATCCTTTTGCAGAAATGACTGCTTCAATGCGGCGTGGCATGGAGGCAATCAGCCTGTGGCACTGCTGAGGTCTTATGGAGGCCCAGGATGCTTCGATAGCGGCCTTTAGCTCATCCAGAGTGTTGGGTCTTGAGTCTCTCAACGTTCTCTTCACAATATCCCACAGATTCTCTATGGGGTTCAGGTCAGGAGAGTTGGCAGGCCAATTGAGCACAGTGATACCATGGTCAGTAAACCATTTACCAGTGGTTTTGACACTGTGAGCAGGTGCCAGGTCGTGCTGAAACATGAAATCTTCATCTCCATAAAGCTTTTCAGCAGATGGAAGCATGAAGTGCTCCAAAATCTCCTGATAGCTAGCTGCATTGACCCTGCCCTTGATAAAACACAGTGGACCAACACCAGCAGCTGACACGGCACCCCAGACCATCACTGACTGTGGGTACTTGACACTGGACTTCTGGCATTTTGGCATTTCCTTCTCCCCAGTCTTCCTCCAGACTCTGGCACCTTGATTTCCGAATGACATGCAGAATTTGCTTTCATCCGAAAAAAGTACTTTGGACCACTGAGTTACAACTGAGTGCTGCTTCTCTGTAGCCCAGGTCAGGCGCTTCTGCCGCTGTTTCTGGTTCAAAAGTGGCTTGACCTGGGGAATGGGGCACCTGTAGCCCATTTCCTGCACACGCCTGTGCACGGTGGCTCTGGATGTTTCTACTCCAGACTCAGTCCACTGCTTCCGCAGGTCCTCCAAGGTCTGGAATCGGCCCTTCTCCACAATCTTCCTCAGGGTCCGGTCACCTCTTCTCGTTGTGCAGCGTTTTCTGCCACACTTTTTCCTTCCCACAGACTTCCCACTGAGGTGCCTTGATACAGCACTCTGGGAACAGCCTATTCGTTCAGAAATTTATTTCTGTGTCTTACCTTCTTGCTTGAGGGTGTCAATAGTGGCCTTCTGGACAGCAGTCAGGTCGGCAGTCTTACCCATGATTGGGGTTTTGAGTGATGAACCAGGCTGGGAGTTTTAAAGGCCTCAGGAATCTTTTGCAGGTGTTTAGAGTTAACTCGTTGATTCAGATGATTAGGTTCATAGCTCGTTTAGAGACCCTTTTAATGATATGCTAATTTTGTGAGATAGGAATTTTGGGTTTTCATGAGCTGTATGCCAAAATCATCCGTATTAAGACAATAAAAGACCTGGAATATTTCAGTTAGTGTGCAATGAATCTAAAATATATGAATGTTAAATTTTCATCATGACATTATGGAAAATAATGAACTTTATCACAATATGCTAATATTTTGAGAAGGACCTGTATATAACAAGGATGCCTTTCAGGTTTAAGGCCTGGCAGAAACTGCAATTTGCAAAAGTCTCAGTGGACACAGGAAAACAATCCACTGTGCAAGCTCACTACTATAAGCACTTTACACCATGTCACATTTTACAGTGAAACGGAATCAAGTCAGACATGTGACAGATAGTCCCACAATGACTGGAAGACAGGTTTTAATTGGCAGTCAGACTGAAAGCAGAGTGATGAAGATGAGGAAAAAAAAGACACTTGTGGACATGCTCATGAATGGGGAAAACACAAGGGTACAATCAGACACCTGTCACAGCAGAAGTCTCACTGCACAGATTTACCAGAAATGTTTGGACTCTGCTTGATATTTCCCACAGGTTTAGTTGGGCCTTAAGTCATGAGAATACTGAACCAGTCTTCAATGAGTCTGTCTGTGGCAAGCTCATGACCAAATGTTTCTTACATTTCAGTCATGCTAAGATATTTTGTCCAAGACAGCTGATAATCACACAGATTGAACCTGGCTTCTCAAAAGCAGACTTCTAAAGCCTGGTACTCACTCTGAAATGTAAATAAGGAAATGTCCCTGCCGTACTGTTAAGCTTTTCTTGTTTCTTCTGTGCTTGTTCTCTTCAGAAATTTGACTATGACAGCAGTACAGTGAGGAAGCGTTTCTTCCGTGAGGCACTCCTCCAGATCTTCATCCCCTATATGCTGAAGCAGCTCAGCCCATCCTGTGCCTCAGTGAGTATTTCGTTTTACATTTACCTGAGAGGGGCACATAGTGATGCAGGGTGTGTTTTGAAAAGATGTCCCATTTTAGTAATCAGGACTTTAGATGTGATAAAGTTCTGACTTTTCTTGTTGTTGTGAACACCAGGAGCTTCCCCGCTTCCAGGAGCTGATCTTTGAGGACTTTTCCCGATTTATCCTGGTGGAGAACATCTTTGAAGAAGTGGTTCTGCACTCAGTCATGAAAGACATCATGATGGGTCAGTGTTTTACAGTGTTTTTTTTTGTTTTTGGATTCACATTACTCTCATACAGCGGGTACAGATTATAATAGCATATCTTGGCTGACTGGTTCTGGTGGCTAATCTTAAAACTTTACCTGATCTCACTTTCAAAGGAAGGAAAGCCTTCCTCATATGATCAGATTCATGTTAAGAAAACATCACTAAAAACTTCCGAGCTTTAAAAAGAAATTGCCACTACGGTTGACCTATTTGGATGTAGGACACCATAGTGGTCATATTATACTGTACCACTTCCCTCCACATATTTAAAGGCTGTTTTCCAACCAAAGGGATTAGCCAGCTGTTCTTCTCAGTGACCAGGCTAACTTCCTTTGGCAATATGGGCTAAAACATTGCATTTGCAAGCAGGTTGTAGATTTGTTTACGGTACTGTGTGTGACTGATGTAATATGATCACAAATGAAAATGACCAGATTCGTTGTGCAGCTAGTATTTGCTTTTATTAGCAAGGGGACCAGTTTGGATTTTAAGGTCATTATTTGCATAGAGATGTCTGATTTTTCAAGTCACTGACCTCAGGGGCTGTTCCAGTGAATTTTCTAAACTTAGAACCCAGCGTCTGGTTTCAAATAAAACATGTCAAATTGCATTCCCTACTGCTAACTACAACCCTGAGCAAAAGTCTGCCAGCAATCACTTTTGAACGATGTTCATTAATCTGTTTCTGATGTTTACTGAAGGAAATAAAATCAAACCTGCCCCAGAACCTAATTACCAGAGGAACGTTCTATCTTCACAAACAGTCCTAAAAATGTAACAAAATACCTGAAATAATGGTGCATTTTCAGATCAACATTGTTCAGAAAATAAACAATGCCATAATTTATTTATACTTCTGAAACCTATCACTGTTATGTAAATAAGGATTCAGATAAATGGCCCCAATAGGAGAAGCTGTCAGCTGAAAAGGGATATCTTTAGGGAAGCTTATTCAACTCTGTGTGCATCAAAACATGTAGGCTGTTTTTATGTTTGGTTGATCATAAAATGCTAATTGGTAAAAAGTTAATTATAAGCTTTATCAAAAGGTAAAAAAAAAAAATAGACCTGGTCCTAAATAGACCCTAGCATAGTCAAGCTTAGAAGTAACAGTTAAATTTATTCATTTTTCTGCTCTGGGACAACATGTTGCTAATTTTTTTTGGTATTATTGTGCAGAGGAAGGACTTGTTTAAAATAATAAACATGTTTATCATGGGTTTTTAAAGACACATCGTAGTCGGAGAAAACACCAGGGTTCTTAACATTAGTAAATTTTGATGAACTATGCAGTTTGTTCTTCAGATGCTGTGATCCAAAATCGAGAAACTCTGTCTTCTCTTGGTTTAATTGCAGAACAACTGTGCTTTATGTCATGAAGATATGATTCATGAATAAATATATGAGTATTATAAGCATAACATCCCTGTGGAACACCTTAACTAAGTTTGATGCACAAAGACAGTTTATCCCTAGTATAAAATGGATTCTGTCAGACAGGAGTCAGCGACTGTCAATGGTTAAGTGCAATGGAATTTCATTCAGAAAAGCCAAAAGTTTCCTTTAGCCACAAAGCTAAAAAATGGCCGTCATGGACTGTGGATAATTGAAAGGAGGTGATATTAAATGATGAATTAAGTTGCAACAAAGTGTTGCTGGAAAGATGACTATAGGAACAATTCTAACACACATTCAGAGGCACAGGGGGATGGCAGTCATTATTTATAATGCAAACATGCATTAGACAAAGTTTTAATGAAGGTTGTTACATTTTCATAAGTACAATAACATTTAACCCTGCATGCAGAGAAAACTATATTGACTGGTGGGTAGGTTACATCTGACATAACCTGTGAATATGAGCCCCTTAGCCATTGCCAGTTGGTTAAATATGTTTGTGTGATATACCTTTATCTGTAAGTTTTATTTGAATGCCATGGGGAGAAACTAGGATACACCACCAAGATATTTTCTTGTTACTAAGAAACAGAAATAGCTTTAAATCTTAGTTCTGTTAATGTTGATTTAAATCTACTTCTAGATGCTCAGCCTCAACCTTTTGTCTCTTTGTTTTCTAGCTGTGAAGGAGGCAGCAGTCCAGAGGAGACACAACCTGTACAGGGACAGCATTGTCCTAAGCAACAGTGACCCCAGCCTCCACCTGTTGGGAGAAAACCCGTCCATTGACTGGGCAGAGAAGTATGGAGGAAAGCAGGGTGAAGAAGAAGAACTTGAGGAGGTTTCTGAGGGTGATGGTAAATGGGCAGATTCCCAGAAGCGGAGAAGAGTAAAGCAGGTGGTGTCAATGATCCAAGTGGAAGGCTCCAGTGAGTTGTTCAAGGAGGCACCTACTATTGATGTAATCCTGGAGGAGGCTGATGGAGCCGGGGAGGAGAAAGCCGATGGTGAAGCAGCCTCTGAACAAACCAGATCTCCAGTGTCCAATGTGTCAGAGAGCCCTCCAGAGTCATCCAATGGTTCAGCCCTAAAGAAAGAGGAAGCCAACCCAGAGGAGATGAATAAGGAAAAGGACCCAGTGAAGGTTCAATTAGCTGTGGAAGATGCCTTAGGTAATGTAGAGAAGGAAAAGAGAGAAAACATCCAGCCTGTGACTGAAGATGAGCCATCCTCAAACAAGGAGTCAGTCAAGATGCTTTCATCTCCACCATATCCTGAGGAAATATTATCAGAAGGCACAAAAACAACTCCAGAAAACCCTTCAGACTTGTCCAGTGGTTCTGTTATAAAGGACGAGAAAGCCAAACCAGAGGATTTGTGTAAAGACACTGCTGCATTTAACTCTGCTCTAGATGGTGTTTCAGTCATAAACGAGGAGCTTAAAGAAGTAAGCAAAGCAGTGGCTGAGGGGGATGCACTCTGCAACCAAAAGGAGTCAGTGGTGGGTCTGCCACTCTTTCCTCCTTCAGAGGAAACGTTATCTAAGGTAACACAAACCATCTCAGAAAACCCTCCAAAAATGTCCACTGGTTCAAACCTGAAGGAAGATGAGGCAAAAGCAGATGCCCCATGTGACCAAGATGTGCAACTGGAGACTGAATCAGCTGCAGAGGGAGCTTCGGTTAACGTACAGGAGGAGGAAAAGAGAGAAAACAACCAGCCAGTGTTGAAGGAGCTGCCACCCTTCAACCAGGATAAGTCGGATGAGGGAGTGCCAGTTCCAACTCAACCTGAAGAAACTAAGGAATCAACACCAGAGAATCCTGTACTCAGACATAACGACAGTGGCTTCCAGTCCCCCACTGGTGAGGTGGTGGAGCAGGCGGAGGTGACTTCCACAACTGACCCACAGGCCTAGGAGTAACTCCCTGTGGAGGAGGAGGAAAATGTAGCCTCATCAGCAGATGCAGGGCACTGACTCGTGACTCTGAGAACAAAAGTCAATGATACAATGATTTCCACATAAAGCTCTAAAGCTGAACCTTGATCTGTTTGATTTGTTTTTTTAGCAGTAAAGAACATGCCTTGCTGATTTAACTGCATATGTTTTCAGTTGCTACAGTAGAGGCCACTAAGCAGCCTGTTTTTACTGAATATGTTCGAGTCAAATGTCATTTCCACAACTCCTCATTTGCCAGGACGACTTTGAGCTTTTATTGTACACATACTACACATTTCTTTCCTCTTCATCTAGAAATATGAGCACACTGGATGACCGGTGTCTGTAATGGTATTACCATAGACCAGTTGCTCGCACACTCTTGTTAAGGTGCCTTTGGTGAAAAGCTTGTTTATTTAGCTTTTCAATCTATTTTAACAAACTGCTGTGGCCTTTAGACAATCGCAGCAGTTAGTATTTTTATCAGTTGGGTCGATGTATATAACACTCTGTGTTTTTGGAAAATCAGCAAGATGATGAGCTCAGGCCAAGTCAAAAAAATTAAATTAAACTGGTTCCAATTAGCCTACAGATGATACATTCCAGAGCGGAACAAACATGAATTCAACATCCAGATGAATGAGTTGTCTTAGTGAACACAGTTAAAATTATGGTGCCTATTTGAGAACACAATTTCTATAGGTTTTTGTGTTTACAGCCCTGTGCATGTCCTCTATAAAGGTTTGTACTGAACAAAGAACCACCCAACTCTCACTTTTACTAATCTTTTTTTTAACATTTGTTTGCTGATTTCTTACTTTTCTGTTATTTATTATTTTTGCACTCATTTCTTTTTTGAATGGAGTATATTTTATGTAATTGTCTCTTGTGTGAATAAAATCAAACTGTTATTGATAATAAACCATTATCCATTAAATATCCTCTGGTCTCTGCTGACTTTGGGAAGGATGGTGACTGGATGACTGCCTGTCAGAGCCTTTGCATTGCATTAGAATGGCCCAGTTCTTTGAGAACTGAATCCATTTGTGTTCCTGTCACTGGACCTGTACAAAGTATAGGTTATATAAGAAGCAACTTTACAAATATTCATTTAAATTTTTCACACACCTTAAAAAAACTCATGAAGTGACCCTAAAATGACACTCCTATCCCACACTGATGGCCTGTTCAATCTTATAATTGTATCACTCTTTTTACCTTAAAGTGTGTTAGTGTTAGTCAATATGTCAAAGTATTTCTTGATTTCGTGATTTTATTTGGTTGTGTAAATTAAAAACAAAGCTCAAGCTTTGATGATGAGCCATGAAATACAAGCCTGTCTCTAGGTGTGTGGATGATATGAAAGCAAGATATTAAAAAGTCTCATTTGTTCATTTATTCCTTTATAAAGTGCATTAAAACATCCAGATAAGCTCTTAACAAAAAAACAAAATCTGAAAAACACTAAAAAAGATCACATAATGCTACATAATACTGTTAAAAAGAAATGTGCCAACATTGAAAGCCTTTCTGAAGTGTATCTTTCATTTGCTTTTAAAAAGGCCCAGTTCGGAGATTGCATGACGATCCAAAGGAAGCAGGTACCAGAGAGTGGGTACCACGACTGAAAAGGCTCGTTCACCCCAGCATTTCTGTTTAGTCCCTGGAACACCCAGTAAGAGCTGACTGGATGGCCTCAAGGACATGCCATGGACACAAATACTAAAAAGTTCAGATAAATAAGGTACTAGGCTGTTAAAAGACTTAAAAAATGAAGAGTAAAAGTTGAAAATCTATTCTAAAACAAGAAGCCAGAGTAAAGAATATAAAACTGGTAATGTGAACACACTGAGGTGCATTCTGGACACGTTTGCAACCAGCCATGTAGGAGACACAGTAAACATGTGGAATGAGCTGCTCCAGTCAAATGAGGCCAAAAGTGAACTTTTATGACTTTGTGCAAAATGCAATATGTGGCAGAAAACGAGCACTATAGAAATGCTATTCTTAAGCAGGGTCAGTGAAGCTGCTCAGAGTTGATGTGAAGGTGGGTGGAGCTAAATACAGGATAATCCAGGAAGAAAGCTTGATAGAAGCTGCAGAAGGTACCGGAGTGGAGGCTCACCTTTCAGCGGGACAATGACCCAAAGCAAACAGCCAGAGATACGGAGGAATGGTTTCAATCAGGGGTGGCCAACCCCAGTCCTGAAGAGTATGTGTCCAGAAGGTTTTTACATACCTCCTCAGCACATCAAGTTCTAAGTTCAAGTTCTTAGTTTAGATGTGTTGGACCAGTGAAACATCTAAAACATGCAGAACACTGGTGCTTGAGGACTGGAGTTGGCCATCTCTGGTTTAGATCAGAGCAAACTGATAGAATGGCCTAGCCCGGCTTAAATCCAAATTCTCATAGTCCAAATATTTTCATAGTCATTCTCTATTCATTCTGACAGCTATAGCTATATCACAAAGAAGAATGTCCAAAACCTTCAGTCTGTAGGGGGCTGGTGGAAACAATACTGCCAAAGATAAGTGGCTGTAATTGTAGTGAAAAGGCAAGGCAAGTTCATTTATATAGCACATTTCAGTACCAAGACAATTCAAAATGCTGTACATGAAAAAAAAAAAAGTGACAAAAGAAAAAGTACATTACAGTGGCATAACGAACACCAATAATTAAAGAAAATAAAAATAAATAAGATGATAAAAACAAATTAAAGGGAAAAATTCATAAAATGATTGAAAGGAATGTTGGACTGAAAACCTTATAATGTTTAGATGGCACAGTCAAAGGCCACTCTAAACAAATACGTTTTTAATCTTGATTTAAAGCAATTTAGGGTTTCGGCGCTTTTACAGTTTTCTGGGAGTTTATTCCAGATCAGCGGAGCATAAGAACCAAAAGCTGCTTCTCCGTGTTTGGTTCTGGGTATGCAGAGTAGATTTGAGCCAGAAGACCTGAGAGGTCTGGGTGGTTGATACACTGACAACAAGTCTGTAATGTATTTTGGTGCTAAGCAATTCAGTGATTTATAGACTAACAGAAGTATTTTAAAGTCTATTCTCTGAGCTACAGGGAGCCAGTGTAGGGACTTTAGAACCGGGGTGATGTTCTCCACTGTCTTAGTTCTAGTGAAGACGCGGGCAGCAGCGTTCTGGATCAACTGCAGCTGTCTTATTGACTTTTTAGGTAGACCTGTGAAGACACTGTTGCAGTAATCAATTCTACTAAAGATGGGCGCATGAATTAGTTTTTCAAGGTCCTGCTGAGACATTAGTGCTTTAATCCTGGAGATGTTCTTTAGGTGATAGAAGGCCGACCTTGTTACTGTCTTTATGTTCCTCTGAAGGTTCAGGTCTGAGTCCATCACTACACCCAGGTTTGGAGCCTAACTGGTGGTTTCTAGCTGTATTAACTGAAGCTGTGTGCTAACTTTTAAACGCTCTTCCTTTGGTCCAAAGATTATTACTTCAGTTTTGTTTTGATTCAGCTGAAGAAAATGTTGGCCCATCCATGCATTGATTTCTTCTAAGCATTTACCCAGCGCTTGAATGGGTTCATGGTCACCTGGTGACATCGTAATGTATAGCTGTGTGTCGTCTGCATAGTTATGATAACTTACGTTGTTGTTTATTAAAATCTGAATAGGGGGAACATGTAGATATTGAAAACGATGGGCCCTAAGATGGACCCTTGGGGAACGCCACATGTGATCTTTGTGCTCTCTGATGTAAAGTTACCTACTGACACAAAAAAGACCCTGTCCTTCAAGTAGGATTTAAACCAATTGAGTGCTGTACCAGAATTGCCAACCCAGTTTTACAGGCGCTCTAATAAAATGGAGTGATCAACAGTGTCGAATGTTGCACTAAGGTCCAATAATACCAGCGCTGTGGTTCTTCCACAGTCTGCATTTGTACGGATGTCATTGAACACCTTGACAAGAGCAGTCTCTGTACTGTGGTGAGCAGGAAGCCTGACTGGAAGACAATGCAGCGGTTGGTCGTTGTTAGGAAGTTGTTTAACTGTTGAAACACAGCTTTTTCAATAATCTTACTGATGAAGTGGAGGTTTGATATAGGCCTGTAGTTCTGTAGTAGCAGCTTGTCCAAGTTGCTCTTTTTCAATACAGGTTTAATAATTGCTGTTTTTAGGGCCTGGAGGAAAACACCTGACAAAAGGGACGTGTTTATTATTTGAGTTAAATCAGATGTTATTACAGGCAAAACTTTCTTAAGGAAAGCTGTGGGTCAGCAGGAAGAAGAGCGTCGTTGCTGTACGATTTCTTCTAAGATTCTGTAGTTTATTTGGTAAAATGGGAAATTTTGTCAAAATCAGTTGGTAATGGACTCTATGTGCATGTGCTTTTGGGCTTTTTCAGTGGAGACGTTATCAAATTCGGTGCAGGCCCTGGTAGAGTGGAGTTCAGACGCTACAGTTACAGGAGGGTTTGTTAACCTGTCGCCCATGGCAAATGAGGCACTGGAATTATTAATGTTCTTCCTGATGATGTCAGAGAAGAAAGATTTTCTCGCATTTTTAATTTGTAAGTTATATTTGTGGAGTATTTCTTTATAGATGTTATAGTGAACCTAAAGTCCAGTCTTTCGCCCCCTCCATTCAGCTTTTTGACACTCCCCTTTTTCCACTTCTGACTGGTGGAGCACTTCTCTACGGAGACTTTTTCTTCCCAGAAATGACCTTCACTTTAATTGGAGCAATTGAATCAATGATGTCCGAGATTTTAGAATGAAAGTTATCTACCAGCTCATCTACAGTGTTACAGGGAAAAGTGGAGGTAGAAGAATAAATCTGGTTAAAGGTTGAAGATGTGTTTTCTTATCATGTCTCTTTGGCAAACTGACTCATTGCAGATGATGCTTTCAAAAATAACAGGAAAGTGGTCAGATAGGGTAACATCAGTTACAGACACCTTAGTGATGATCAAGTCCAAAATATGTCCCTCTTTGTGCGTTTGCTGTTTAACATGTTGAGTCAAACCAACATTTCTAAGAGTGTCACATAGATCTATTGTACTTCTGTCTTCAGGATTGTCCATGTGAATGTTGAAGTCTCCCACAATAATTAAACAGTCATAATCAACACATATCACAGATAAAAGCTCATTAAAATCACTGAAAAAGTTTGTTTTGGACTTAGGAGGCCTGTAAATATTGAAGAACATGGTTCGGACCGGGCTCTTTACCTTGAGAGCCATATATTCAAATTGGTCAAATTTGCTCAGAAAAATCTTTTTACACTTTAATGAATCTTTAGACAAAGAGGCCACCCCTCTACCTTTTCTTTGCTGTCTGCTCTCACACATAAAATTGTAGTTCAGAGGCGTCGCCTCTATCAGAATGGGAGCTTCATTAAATTCATGAAACCATGTTTCTGTTAAAAACAGAACATCAAGATTGTGGTCAGTAATGAAGTCATTGATTAAAAATGATTTTCCTGACAGAGATCTAATGTTCAATAAAGCCAGTTTATATGACTTAGTGGCTGATATTAACTCTGTGTCTGGTTGTACCTGACAGTTTATGGCTTTTAAGTTTAATTGTTTATTACTGTCTCTTATCCTTTTGAGTTTGTTCTTTCTGTCACGTATAAGCACAGAGATTTTACAACTATCTCCCATCAGGGCCCCAGGTATTTCCTGGAAATGATCATTTATGATAGAGTTACCACTGGGGCCCAGACTGTATCACAGAGAAGTGGTTTGAAGGTCCTGATTTGAAGGGGATAGATTAGAAGGTGGTGAGGCTCTAAGGCTTTTGTAAGATGTTGGTTAAGTAGCAGGGCCTCGGCCATTGGGGTGAAATCCAGTAAAAGCAAATATAGGGCTCAGTGGAGACAGGGTAAGGTTCTGTGCAGTCTGGGTCAGGGGTGAGGGGGGTTTAACGGGGGAGGTCCACTTCTCCTGTGGAATTCAGCGGGGAGGCTTCTCTCAGCCAACTGCCTGGTTATATCTATCTCTGCTGGAGCTGTTGGTGGCAGCTTTATTATCATTGTTGATACTCCATTGCCCCTTTTCCACTAGCTCGATTTGGCCAGCCCGGAACAGCTCCGCACGTTGTGTGTTGCATTTCCATAGACCCGCTTTCACTCCGCTGAAGAGAACACCTCCTGGAGGCGCGGCTTTAAAGCGATGTGCGGTGAAAACCTTGGCTGGCCATTTGATTGGCTACATCAGCAAACACCTTTTCATTCCTTGTCGCCCCATCCAGCTGCTGCTGAATGTTGCAGTCTCCTATGATTGCCAGAAAAGCTTGCACCTCGTCGTTGCTCCAAGGGGGGACTTTTCCAGATATCTGTGCGGACTCCATCATATGTTTCTCTCACTGGCTTGAATGCACGTTAGAAAACGGCGGTTGTTTTTTTTACGCTGGTCGACTCTTACGGCTGGCCACGCCCACGGCCAATCAGTGAACAGCCGTTTGTTCACGTCACGTACAGTAGTGACTTTGCCCTGCTAAGAAGGAGGTACCAAAAAAGTAGGTACCGGTACTGAAATAACAGTAAGAGAAATGCTCGCGAGTGGAGCCGAGTCGGGCCAAATCGAGCCAGTGGAAAAGGGGCATAGGAGTTCTGCTGGTGAAGATTGATGGTCAAGGCTGTTGGCGGATTATTTATTGAATAGAAGAAATTAGATATGATACATCTGGCTCTGGGCTTGTTCAAACAGAAACTTGATAGGTGTCTTTTTTTCCCAGAAAAGTTGTCAATAAAGTTCACAGAACTTTTCTCAACCATTTATTAATCATCAGAAATTTCAACAAAAAAAAATCTAATCTCCACAGAAAATCATTGCAAAGGGTCCACTGAGAAACACCTTGATATTGAGACGTCCAACTTTATTCAGCTGACAAATGAAATCCTCCAATACTTCAGATTTTTTTCTTAGCCACGTCATCCATGGCTCCACAGTGTATGATAAGGTTTTCTAGAGTTGGGCGGTCTTCTGTGATTGCCAGAATATTCTCTGAGATTTCGGACACCACGTTACTGGTGCCAATTAAAACTTCTCTGTTTTTCTTATTGCAGAAGTTTTTAATCCCATTCACATCTGCGTTGCCCACTATTAGGGTCCTTGGCCCGGTGGGACGCTCTTTCTCAGGCAGCTTAGGAGAAGACTGTTTAGAAGTCGGTTGAGTCGTTGAGCTGGCTGTCACCCTTTGGGATCACAGGCAGAGTTGAATTATCGCTGTACCCTATATTAACCTCAACATTCACTTCTAGTCGATGGATTTTCATCTACAACACAGCTAATTTCTGTAAACGTTTGCAGAAGTCCAATGTGGTGAAGGAAGACATCTTGTGCTGATTAGCTGCGTCAACTTGTACTTTCGGGTTCAAATTGAAATCCTTTAGAAAAAATACAAGACATAATAATTGTTTGAAGTCACTGGTATGAAGTAGTTTTAGTCCAACGTTTCTGTAATTTTGGCTCAGAGATAAAAAGTGAAGAGTAAAAGAATGCAAGCAAGCAGGGAGTGGGGAAGAAAAGTCTGAGCAAGGCAAAGAGGGAACAGGAAAAGTGGTATTTTGAGGCTAAATATGCCATGCTTTTCACATTCTTATTTGTACAAATTTGTTCAAACTATATGTTATTTTGCTTCCACTTCACAGTCATGAACAACTTGCTGTTGATTTATCAATAAAATATTTCCATTCTTCCATCACTTATCAACATGTGTTATACAACAGAACAGAAAGAGAAAAGGGTCAACTGTTTGACTGTCAAAGTAAATATATGAAACATGGCCATCTCTTGGCAAATGTGTTCACACAGGCAGCAAGAAGACGAATAGAAGTTAATGTCTGCAGGGGTTGGAGATAGAAAAATGTGCTTTCAACCGATGATTTAA
Source organism: Girardinichthys multiradiatus (assembly GCF_021462225.1). Classification (NCBI taxonomy): domain Eukaryota; kingdom Metazoa; phylum Chordata; class Actinopteri; order Cyprinodontiformes; family Goodeidae; genus Girardinichthys; species Girardinichthys multiradiatus. The sequence goes on along the minus strand of NC_061805.1, from coordinate 1,396,346 downwards.
AGCTGCTTCCTGTTTTTATTTTTCCAGATCACCTGCCTTTGCCTTTTACTGCTGCAACATGTTTTTGCCAATTTTCTATATGTTTTTTTTTTTCAGTCTGCCTGACGAACTGAACCACGATGCAACCTGGTGGCACCAAATTACAAGCTGGTCCAGTTTTAACACTGCTTCAACTAATTATTCCACAGTTCAGTCTGCAGCAACTGATGAGATCCTGTCAGCGTGAGTGGACATGGGGACAAAGCTACAGCTACCTGAGTGCAGTGGAGGAGGGAGCGGCGTCTTTGCGTCACACGCTTACGTTCCTTCGCTCCAGCTCAGTGGCAGCAGCGGCAGAAGAGTAGAGACAGATCCTCCTGACCCGCTTCGTTTTGCTGTTGGTTCCTATTGGTTAGTCCGGGTTCTCTCCCCTTAAGCGCGAGGGAATGGAGGGATGATCAAGATCGGTTCATCACCGCAACATCTTCCTTCTATTTTTCCTCCTCTACCTCCGCCTTCTGTTCTCCTGTCGCTTGGTCTCCGCGCTCCGCATCCACCGCTGGAGCTGTGGCCAGGATGCGGACTCCGCTGCTCGGCCAGGCTGCGGTGTTTGCGGCCCTGTTGACCCTCTGTACCTGCCTGACAGGTAAGTCCCGCTGGGGTGGTGTTGGGCAGCTGGCTGAGAGGTATCGTGGGAGCTTTCTGACTGCTGATTACTGAGGGCAGGGTGTCCGTTACACTGATATGGCTCCATTATATTTGGGTACTATCTTCAGTCCACAGTTTGCTACACAGTAGCTTTGTTCATATCCAACTGTTCAGCGCAGAGTAACAACTCCATTATTTTTGAATGTTTTTGCCATTAATATGAGAAAATGTTTTAACGGTTGCTACCCTCGAAAGCCACAATAATAAAAGCTGTCTGCCAGTCTGTGGCCTAATCAACCTAATAATTAGTTCACAGTATTCATAAAGGGCTTTTGTGTGGTTTTGTTTTGGGAGCAGAGAATTGCGATTTTGAGGATATCTACCTTTGGGTTAATATTGAACTCTGGAGAGGAAGGAGATCTGTGCTGCTGAGGAGCATTTGATGTGGTCATACCTCCATCTCTAGAAGCAGCTGTGGGAAGACCACTGGCCGTCTGTTTAAGGTCTTAAGGTCAATGTAGGAAAAACAGACAGTATCAGGACATTTAAAGCATGTCTACAGTTGAGAAAACAAAAAGTTATGGTAGAAGATGTTATAATGTGGTATATGTCTTACTGCCACATCATCAAAGGATGATTCTGTTTGATAACAGAGTAAAAATACTACATTAAGAAATTGTTAAATGAGTCTATCAGGGAAATGTTGGTATAGAACCCTATCAAATGTAAAGCTTTTGGATCTCTGAGTACGTGCTGTCATAGCTTATCCCATACCTAAAGTGGTGCCATGGTGGCTGTCTCTCTTTGTGACGTGAGTCTTTGCATGTGCCAGGAAGGACTGCATGAGAGAATTCCCATTAGGAATGAGAAAGAAAACAAAGGGGCTTGGAGATTTGTCATTGTGTGTTACTGGAGATGCTGGTTGGTGTGTAAAAGCCGGTTATCGTGGAGGAGGTGAGAGCATCATCTGGCTGCTCTCAGGAACACATTCCTGCTGTCAGCTGAAAGAGCTTGATCAGAGTGTGACATCACCAAGTCTCTATAATGGCGACAAGCCTCTTCAGTATTTGGTGTGTGGGTTTTATTTCAACATGCTTCTCTTAATAGGACTTAATAGTCCTTCAATTAATGATTATTTTAGTCGTCTACTATTCTAACTAGAATGACTCTATGTATGTAGATGCTGCAAGACTGAAGCAGGGCTGTGCATATGAAACATTACATTTAATAAAGTATTGATATGGCAGCTCTACTTAGCATGTGCTTTGACCTCTGTTGGTTCCATGTTTGATATTTTATGTCTAAGATATACCAGGAGTGCCTGAAGGGGGGCCCACGGGCCAAAGTTGGCCTGCCAGAAATTGTACTGGTGAAAGTGTTAATACTACTATGAGTGGAACCACCAACTATTACAAATAGTTTTCTCTTATGGTGCTGACATTAGCTTTGAAAATTGCATATTAAGAATAAAGTAGAAATACAAGTAACTAAAAGAGACATTTAGATTAGATTTAAGCATATCTGTAGTTTTGCACACTTTATAAGTCCTAAAATATTATTATATCAATTTGTAAAATGTTCCATGAGCCTTTGCTGCCTGAGTGGACAGTGTCAAACTTTCTTCAAGTTCATGGGATTAAATAAAAAGTGAGTGCGGGCTATCACTCTGGCTGATGGCTAATCAAACACCAACATTAAGCGATTTCGTCAGTGCCACGCAGACAATAGACATTTCAAAAACTCTTGGGACAAAGAGTATTTTTTACTGAGATCAACGGTAAAGCCGTCTGCATTATTTGTGGTCCGTTGCTCTTCTGAAGGAGTACAATATCCGTTGTCAATACGAGACAAAGCATCTAGCCTTTTCACATTACAAAGGTGATGTCCGAAAGAACAAGACTACTGACCTGCTGGCTAAACTCTTCAACAAAGCACTCTGACACGGCCCTTGGCAGCCCAGGACAGTGCTGAATGGGCCAGCTTTTTTGCACTAATTGACCAGAGTGGGAGATCATTTTCAATGGGGGACTTTATTAAAAGAGTGTCTGTCCACAGCTGCGGCGTTAATTTACCTGTCTCAAGTAAGAGATTTCTCCCAAATCAGCCTCTCAAGAAACACTGTGACACGACGCATTGTGTTGGGACATTAAGGAGCAATTCAAAGCTAAAGCTTGTGAATTTGTTGCCTACTCTTTGGCGTTTGATTAAAGCACAGACGTTTTGGATTCCGCACAACTTTTGGTGGGAGTCAGTGAAAATATGGAAATTACGCAGGAGCTGGTCGGGCTTGAGACACCACGCAACACAACAAAAAGTGAAGATAGGTTTGGAGCAGTTGAGTGAATACTGGAGATGAACGGGCTGAGCTGGGAGAAAATGGTCAGGATAACAATGGACAGAGCACCTGCCATGGTTGAGAGAAAAGCACGCCTCGCCACACTAGTTTTCCAGAGGGTTGCCCAATCTGCTGGTAAGGTGGCACAATACTACCGTATCCTTGACCAGGAGCAACTATGTGCCAAATTAGTTGGCTTGAGGGATGTGGTGTGCAACGTTTTTGCAGTTATAAACTGCAAAATGCTCGAAATCACTCTAACACCGACAGTTCAGGGCCCTTCTGGAGGAGGCTGATACAAAGATGTGCTTTACCACCAGGAGATGAGGTGGCTGAGCTGCGGGAAAGTCCGCAAAAGATTTTTGGAGCTGTGCCATGTCATCGCTGAGTGACATGGCACAGAACAGTGACACTCAAGTCTCTACCGATGACAAATGGTTTTGTGACGTGACTTTTATGGTGAACATCACTGACCTGCTTAACATCCTGAATGCAAGGAAATCCTGAGCTGCAAGGACAAGAACAGATCATCACTCAGCTATTTGACCACATAATGGCCTTCAGGTGGAAGTTGCAGCTACTCTGTCGACATCTGTCAGCAGGTAAGGTAATATATTACACATCGCCGGCGCTATGCCCAAGCGCATCATGTACTGCGATTAGGGCACCAAAAAAAAAAAATCAAGCTCGTGAAAAATCATCATAATTATAGTGAAATTTCGTTTTCTGTTTCAGCTGTTTTTCCTATTTCTTAAAAGGTCAGGGAGACAGCTCCACTCTGTCCCGCCTCCTTTCCACCTCTCCTGGGCCCGCTCAGAGCAGCGTTGGGTAGCCCCTCAGTAGCAGCTGAGCGGAAGAGAAAAAAAGAACCTTTGTTTTTTACTGTTGTAGACAAAAAACCGAAATATGAAAAATGATGAAGCAAACGCAACAAAGACATGAGAAATGATCCTATATTCAGCCTGTTACTAACTGTCCTAATTAAAAGATTTTCTCTGAACAGCAGTGTTAAAGTCTGTTAATCTAAAATATGTAGAAGTTCTGCAGACATTGAGGATCTTTGGTTTTGATGAGCTCCTTCTAATGAACCTTCCTCAAAAAAATCAAACTTCTTATGATCATATGGGTCAGTTTCCTCTGTAAAGTTAGGACTTTTAGATGTTTTTAGGGGTTTGCATCAAACAGCATGTGAAAACAGCCCAAAAAAATAACTTCTTCCGACAGCACTTTAAAGGATGAGTACTAGTTCGGTATTACACTCCCCATTGTGGCATCCCATTCATGGTACTTTATTTCCCTCGTTTTAATCTCACTTAAAATCTATTGTCTTTCTTACCTTTCCTCCATAAGAGGTAAAACAGTTATATTATGTGGAAGTAGTCAGTCAGTCATTTTCTACCACTTATTCCATAGTGGGTCACAGGGAAGCTGGTGCCTATCTCCAGCATTCTATGGGCGGGATGCGGGGTACACCCTGGACAGGTCACCAGTCCATCGCAGAGCAACACACAAACAACCATGCACACACTCATTCACACACCTAAGGGCAATTTAGAGAGACCGATTAACCTAACAGGCATGTCTTTGGACTGTGGGAGGAAGCCGGAGTACCTGGAGAGAACCCACGCATGCACGGGGAGAACATGCAAACTTCATGCAGAAAGACCCCCGTATTTCAATTCAATTCAAAAATATTTTATTAATCCCAAAGGGAAATTAAATACATAATTTAATTTGCATAAGAGTACTAATGACAATTTTTTTAGTCCCTTTATAGATTTTTCATTAGAATATTCTTGATAATTGGCATGTTTGGTATCGGTACTATAATAAGCATACATTTGCATAGCCGAAAAGCAAAGCTCTCAATTTACCGGTCAGTCTACGTTCCTACCCTCACCTATGGCCATGAACTTTGGGTCATGACCGAAAGAACGAGATCACGGATACAAGCGGCTGAAATGAGCTTCCTCCGTAGGGTGGCCGGGCACTCCCTTAGAGATAGGGTGAGGAGCTCGGCCATCCGGGAGGGGCTCGGAGTAGATCCGCTGCTCCTCCACATCGAGAGGAGCCAGTTGAGGTGGCTCGGGCATCTATACCGGATGCCTCCTGGACGCCTTCCTCGGGAGGTGTTCCAGGCACGTCCCACCGGGAGGAGGCCCAGGGGACGGCCCAGGACACGCTGGAGGGACTATGTCTCTCGGCTGGCCCGGGAACGCCTTGGGCTCCCCCTGCTGGAGAGAGGGACGTCTGGGCGTCTCTGCTGAGTCTGCTGCCCCCGCGACCCGGTCCCGGATAAGCGGAAGACGACGAGTACGAGTAATAGTTTTACTTTATGGTTCTGGGTTGATCTGATGGGTGCAGTTATGCCAGTCCACAAAGGTCCTCCAGGTTCCTCTGCTATAGGCTGCATGCTGCCAGAAGTCCAGCAGCAGTTCACATTGCGTGTACAACAGAGGATGTGTCTCATTCAGATGGAGCTTCCAAACACACAACAGATAAATAAGACAATAAGTCAAATACCATGCAGAGTAAGAACAAAAACAATGATGCTTTACTGTTATTAGCATTATATTCTTCGCTAGAGCTCCTCTTCCTCCCAAACAAACAGGATCTCTGTAGCTCAGAGAAATTTGGGAGAGTATTATCTCCGTCCTCTGCTCCTCACCATCCTGTGGTAAAGCTTTACATAGATTAGCAGGTTGAGTTTTAGTCTTTAGTTGAAAGCTGTTGAGTCTATGCTGATGTTTCAGAGTTTGACATATGGTCACTTTGAGTCGAAAAACATTCAGCAACTCTAAAATCATTGTTACTGCAGTTTGCGCACTTATGAAACAAGGTTTTACAGTTGTGATGTTTGATTACAGTTAGAAAGCAGCTAAATGACTGCCATGCCCGTCCCTCCCTTTTTACATGAAACTGCAGCTTGAGACAAACCATCCATGACTTGTGTATTCTTACAGTGACTCACCTCCCTCTGGTGATGTCACTGCCCCTCAGTTGCCATGGCAGTTGTCATGGCAACCCATGTCCAGGTTTCTACGGGAATGATCATAATGAGGAAGCTAAGGGGGTTAATATTGATAGCAGACTCGAATTATGTTGGCTGCAGTGTGGAGCGCTCTTCCAGGGCCTGTTCAGCCTCCTCGCTGCTACACAGTGTGTAGCTGAATAGGTGTGTTCAGTCAGACCAAAACAAGCGATATAAATACTATTCCAACCATATTTCAGACAAGACACTAGACATGATGCAGAATAAATCTGAATTCAACAGGTTCTTGGTTCTCCATTGTGCAGACGTTTAACATACTGTGTTTATATTGTGGTGGAGTGGCACCGTCCTATTGGTCTATTTGCATGCAGAAGACCACATGCTCATGTTGTTCACACCTTCAGCAGCATGGTGGATCTGTTCACGTTGTAAGGACATTTTCAAGTCTAGGCAGCAGGAAAGCGTTCTGTCCCTATCATTAACATTAGGAGTTAGATTTGTCATAATATTGAAATTTGAAACTTGATGCTAGGTACAGGCAATATGGCAAAAAAAGACTACAGTTTTTTACAGAGGGAAATTGTGATAAAACTGATAAGTACATAGTCCCTAAAGAAACCAAATAATAACATTTATTATGCAATTTATCCAGCCTGTGTCAATTACAATAAACCTTTAATATTCAGACCTACAAAAGTACTGAAGACTTGGAGTACACACTGCATAACTCTTAAAATGACAGTTTCTTATACATACTTGTTTAAACTAAGAAGAGCTGTGGCACATGTTTTCTGAGAATAAAGAAGCAGTCTTTCTTTCTGTAAAACTAAATCTCTTGATATATAAATCCCTTTCTGTTCAGTTAAAACATATGGCTTTATTATTTCTATGTGATGGACTGTCTGACTCAGCACATTCAGCTACAGAGTCTTCAGTAAACATATCTGTTAAAACGCCAGGGTGACTCCTGCTCGATTTCTCTCTGTTTTGTTATGACTCTTTGATAATCTGTCTTAAAATTCCACTTGAATTCATGCTGAGAAAGTTTTTATGATCAGAATTCTTCATGTGCAGTTTTATAGTAGTGCAGTCCACATGGCTGTCAGCCTGAGGGAAAACTGAGCCCAGTTGACCAGGTCAGATTATACTGAGGTGTGGGGGCTGTGGCTGGGTCAATATGGTGTCTTTTTCTGCTCTTTCACTGGGAATATTTTGGCTATTTGTTAAATCCCAAATTCGTTATTTCACACTCTCAAATATGTTTTATAGTAGTCCATTTAATTTGTTGAGTTCTACAATTCGGCCAATGTTTTTTTGCAATGCAGTGCCCCCCCTGCTTTTAGCTTGTCATCCTGTTCTAACCCTTTACAATCTAATATCGTCTTATCTCTCCCTACTCCTCTGGATGAAGAAAATGAACACGATTAAGGATTGTTTGAATTTGGCAAGGATCGAGCTGTGATGGTAGACAGGTGGATTAAACTATCTTGTACCAGCTCTCACCCAGTAAAAAGGACCAGTGCTGCTTGATGTATCTGGAGAGTTGTTCTATTACAATATAGTACCACATGGGTTTGAATTGCTAAAAAACCATCTGATCTGGTTCCTATGAAAAGGTATCCTATAACTTAACAGACCTGTAAGGTTGCTTCTGCTGACCACCTCCAATAGCACGGACAACCGATCTAAGAGCCCAGATGGACCAATCTTCTCTACTCTTCAGTCAGACAAACATTTCCTTTCAAAAGGTCTTGAGACCAAGCTTCAAGCGCCACAATTTCACAATTTTCACATTCTGCTTTAGTACCAACTTGCTTTCAGATTCTGTTGGAAGGTTTTATCTGATGTGTTCGACTGAAAATAGTCCAAGAACAAAGTCCTGATTTTTAAAAGGATCATGTTGCCAAGAGCCCTACAGTACTGTCCTAAATTTGTTTAGAATCGGTGTTCTGTTCAATTCTGTTCATAAATTCTGATGTTTATTGGTCATCTTGTGTTTTACATGTGCAGGAAGCCTGTGTCAGCAAAATATGTTATGATCAGAGGTTTGTCCACTCTGAGGAAAGCTGTGTACCCAGCATGTTGTAGTCACCACACATTCTTGGTTTGATATAAATACAGAATGCATTTACTAAAGATAATCATGATCTATTACAACACTGTCTTCATTGCAGAAATATAGGAAGCAAATAAATATCTAAATGTTCTTGGCTCCATCTTGCTCTAATCTGCTCTGAACTTCCAGAAAGATTCGCTTTGGCTTAGAAAGGCACAAAAACAGGCTAGAAAGAGCAAAAATATTTATCAAACAGAGCCCACAGTTTAGAACTGTGTTGAAATTAGTCCAGACCTCATCAGGTGAACTGATATTTGTAATATTTTAGAGGTGGGTGGGTATTTAGTGTATGTTTTGATTATTTTTTATGAAACAAATATGTTTTTATATTGTTAAGCAGTTATCCAGTAGAGAGTGCAGAAAATATGGAACACAAAAGAAAAAAAGAATTTGAGATTTTTGGTGAATTTTCTTCATATCATACGGTCATGTTGCAAAGCAGATACATCTTATATCAGATCTTGAAAAATGACCTGAAGTGTACGAATTAGTTTAAACCCAAGATTGTGCTGGTTTTGTATTTTCATTTTAATATATGTTGGGTCATTAAAATAACAAAATGTTGCTAATTTAAATACAGGAATGGAAACAACAACACTGAGCTACTTACGCTTTGACAGGGCTACGTGTCAGGAAAAATATTTGACTCTGAATTTGACATTTGTAGTTCCTTTTTTTTTTTCAAAATAAGTTTAAGACCAGACCCACTGCAACAATAACAGGTCAAACTTAAATTCACATGTACATTTAGTCCAGTAAATCAGAGTCCAGTTTGTAATTATGAAAAAAGTCAACAAAAAAAAACAAACAACTATTTGTAGTAAAATCATTTAAGGAAACATTGAAATATTTATAGGAATAGGAGCTGCTATCTTTAAAACTGCTTGGTGAAGCTGTGATGGACAGTGTCATGTAATCCGAGGTAGAATAGGAAAAATCCCAGTGATAATAGATCAGGCTGTGATGCTAATGCTAAACTCTAATAGTTGATATTTGCAAAGCACCAGAAAGTGATGGTATATTTGGTGCTGAACTGCTTTTCCACAGTTTGTGCTTTGAGCACATTAATAATGGCTGCCTTTTAGTTTTTAAATATCTGGTTGAAATCCATTATTTTTAGAGCAGCACAATTTGTGTGTATAATGCATGCAGTGTCGGGAAGTTACATTTTATTTTTAGAGCAATATTAGTGAAAGTGAGGCTCTGACGGTGAGTTTTTGGAATTGTAGTATTTTTTTGGTTGTTACCACAATAAATACTACAAACTACAAGCAATTTAAAACTAGAACAACTGAGACATCTGGGCCTTTAAAAAAAAGTCCAACCTGTGCTGTTTCGTCCTTCCCAGGGTCTCACATATGTCCCCACAGTTTAGACTGTGCCCAGGCAGGACGACATTTCTGTCGGCCAGGCAGCTCACACTGCGGGCCCTGCTTGCACCCTCTGGTGGAAAACAGTCATGGCCGCTGTGTCGACAGGAGGAGACATGCTCATCATTCTGCTCAGCCTGCTAAAGGTAGGTGATTGGACAACTGCTGGCAGACATGACTTGAGTGTATTTTTGCTGAACATTCGGGCTGTAAAACATACATTTAAATGTAATTAAAAGCAATGCCGGTTTGATGGTGCTGCTCCGCTGTCTTTAGTGGCAGGTTGAATTTATATTTTTTAGTTTTTGCCATTATTGTGGAGTCAGATTGAGGTCCAGACTGATCATGTAGGGAAAAGTTTTGTGTTGAATACTACGCCTATAATATTAAAAAATAAAACTCTGAAAAACTTAGATAAATGAAATAACCATTGATTTATTTCATTGTGGCATCATTTATCCTTGGCTTTGCCACATTGCATTAGTATTGTATGTTTTTGGTTTTTTTTGTTATTAACTGAGAACACAAAGGTTATTTAAACACAGAAAGGGACCATTTCACGTCTTTAATTGGCCTCTGGACCATCTTAGGTCAGAGATTTGAACTTCAGATTGATGCTGCACATTTTTTATTTTTACAAACTGATTTCACAGATCAAAGTCAGTTTTAAATGTTCTTAATCTACGATAATCCAAATCTTACTCAAGGTCTAAATTAGTTTTGGTTCCAAAAGCCCAGCTGAATCATAAGCCAACTTTACTCTTGTGTTGTTTGATGATCTTTTTAATATACAAGTAATAAAATCCCATGAAGTAATTGTGTTATTTTTAAATGTCTAATATGTTGTAAGAAATCTACAAACGGGACCCTAGAAAAGATGTGAAAGTGTAAAACCTTGGAACAATAACACATTCATCAACGCATTCTGATGCTGCTATCTTGCCTGTGTCACATTCTCCCACCATCTCCTTGGTCTGCTCTGCAGACCTGAAACAACTATCCAGACTGCTGCTTTAGGCTTGGATGTTCAAGTTTACCACATGAGGGCAGCGTTGGCTTTGTAAAGCACATATGAAAAAAAGTAACCCTGGCAGAAATGGTGTTTCTAAGTTTTTTTAGACTTGAATTCACACATTCACTATTGTCCACTGCTGCTCGGGTTTGCTTTGTCCTTGTTCTAATTCTTCTTCTGGCTGCTCCTTTTTGGGGGCGCCACAGTGGAACACCTGATTTAACTAAACATTTTGTGTACAATTTGTATTCATGAATTTTGCAAAGCACCAATCACCCGGTAATGATCATAGCTGATTTCGATTTCTGGTTAAGAACCATAAAAAAAACAGCAAAATACTTTTTTCTACTGTCTGCATAATCTAAAAAAAGGTCTGTCTTAACACTTTGCATAGTATTAGAAAAATTAGCGATATGCAGTAAGATTGGAGAAAATTGTGAAAATTATGACTTGTGATAATAGAATAAATAAAAAGTGTTAAAGTCTCTCTGCTTTGGGTTCATAGCAAAAATAAAACCCAGAAAATGAGAAGTCTATCCAACCACTGGGAAGAAGATAAAACTAAATTTAATATTTCCATCATGACAATGCCATTGAAACAACGTCTTTCTTCATGAACACCTCACCACGTATTTAACTTCCAAAACCTTTGGTGCTGCATTAAAAAACAAGTGTGACCAAATATATATAAGTGATTGCATACACTCATATCAGAATCAGAATCAGCTTTATTGCCAAGTTTGTACATACAAACAAGGAATTTGCCTCCGGTACACTTTGCTCTTTTGTTCTGTTTTTGCATTACAGAATATACAAATTTACAATTTACAATATATAATGTACAATGTACACATATCTAATAAAAAAGGTGCATTTGCAACATCTGTATGCTGTTGTTTTGTACTCTATTAAATGTTCATCAGAGAAACAGCCTGGGGGAAGAAACTGTCTCTATGGCGGCTGGTTTTAGTGAACAGTGCTCTGTAGCGCCACCTGAAGGTAAAGCTCTGAACAGTTTATGTGCAGGGTGTGTGGGGTCTGCAGAGATTTTAGTAGCTCTTTTCTTGACCCTTGACCTGTATAAGTCCTGGATGGAGGGAAGGTCAGCTCTGATTATTCTCTCTGCAGTCCTGATTATTCATTGCAGTCTGGACCTGTCCTGTTTTGTGGATGATCCAAACCACACTGAGATGGATGAAGACAGGACAGATTGAATGATGGCAGTGTAGAAGATGACCAGCAGCTCCTGTGGAAGGTTGAACTTCTTGAGTTGCCTCAGGAAGTACAGTCTCTGCTGGGCCTTCTTTTGAACAGTGTCTATGTGTGAAGACCATCTCAGGTCCTCAGAGATGGTGGTTCCTAAGAACCTGAAGTGGTCCACGGTTGATACAGTGTTGTTGAAGATGGTGAGGGGGGTGTATGGGGGTGGTGTTCTCTGAAAGTCCACCACCATTTCCACAGTCTTGAGTGGGTTGAGTTCAAGGTAGTTCTGACCGCACCAGTGGACCAGCCGATCCACCTACTGTCTGTATGCAGACTCATCACCGTCCTGGATCAGTCCAATGACAGTGGTGTCGTCTGCAAACTTCAGGAGTTTCACGGACGAGTCCAATGAGGTGCAGTCATTTGTGTACAGAGAGAAGAGGAGTGGGGATAGAACACACCCCTGGGGGGCACCAGTACTTATTGATCTGGTGCGGGAGAAGATGCTCCCCAGTCTCACCTGCTGCTGTCGGTCTGTCAGGAAGCTGTTGATCCACTGACAGGTGGAGGCTGGGACGTTGAGCTGGGTGAGCTTCTGGTGGAGGATGTCTGGTATGATGGTGTTGAAGGCCGAGCCGAAGTCTACAAACAGGATCCTGCACAGATTCCTGAGGTGTGGAGTAAACCATGGCTTGTTGTTCCCAAAGATGCAGAAGGTCTTGGTCTGCACACACATGTCCTCACAGAAACTGATGTATGATGTCACCACATCAGTTAGTTGGTTTAAGTCAGTGGCTGAAGTTTCAAAAACAGTCCAGTCTGTGCATTCAAAGCAGGCCTGTAGCATCTGCTTTGATTCCTCAGTCCACTTCTTAACAGTGTGAACCTTGGGTTTGGAAGCTCTTAGTCTCTGTCTGTAGGTTGGGATGAGGTGGATTAGATAATGATCTGAAAAACCCAGAGCAGCCCTGGTAACAGCATGATATGAGTCCTTTAAAGCTGTGTAACAATGGTCCAGTGTGTTTTTGTCTCTGGTGGGACATTTAATATGCTGTCTGTATTTGGGGAGTTCATTGGAGAGGTTTGCTCTGTTAAAATCTCCCAGTATTATGATGAAAGAGTTCGTGTATTTTTTCTCCAGGTCTGTAATCAGCTCAGCAAGATGTTTTTCAGCAGCAGAAGTTCAGCCATGAGGTGGAAAATATGAGCCAATTATTATAAACGAGGAAAACTCTCTCGGTGAATAAAACGGTTTACAGTTTATGGAAAATGACTCCAGATCAGGACTAGATGTTTTTTCCAGCACTTTTACGTCTCTGCATCAACCTTCATTTATATAAAAGCAGATTCTGCCTCCTCGCTTCTTCCCCGATAGCTCCACGCTGCGATCCGCTCTGAGCAGCTGGAAGTCCGGCATCAGCAGTTCTCGGTCCGGGATGTTTTCACTCAGCCATGTCTCGGTGAAGCAGAGAACCACTGATCCACGGAGGTCCGTGTTTTTACAGGTGAGAAGAAGCAGCTCGTCCATCTTGTTGTTGAGAGAGCGGACATTTCCCAGATGGGCTGAAGGCAGTGGTGTACGAAGTCCTCTTTTGTGGAGCTTTACCAGCACGGTTTCCCCTCCGACGCTTTCAGCGCAGGATCCCATAGAGAGCCGCAACTCCGCTTGCCAGAAGCTCAGTGAAGCTCGGATTGATGAAAGATGGTAAAAAAAAAACCAAGAGATGACTCTCTGATGTTGAGAAGTTCCTCTCTGCTGAATGAGACCACAGTAATGTGGCTCGAAAAACATAAAAACACACAAAATACAAAATGAAAGAGAGAGCGAAGCTCAGAGGCTGCCATCGTCGGCGCCATCTTGTATATATCGCTACAACAATAGATTTGTGATGTATTGTGCAGCCATAGTTAGTAGTAAAATATAGCTATGATTTTTGTTTCTCAAAAAGACAGTTTCAGAGGATTGCTTCAGGGTCAAGACATAAAAAGTCTTAAATTTAAAAATCTCTCTTTAAGTGCTTAAAAGTATTAGAATGGGTCAGATTTTCTATACCTGGTCCTAAATGACCTGAGACTACCTCTTAAATTCATACGTTGTAGTTCAGGCTGAGGGATCTGGGCATTATTACACTTTGACAGAACTCTACAACTTATTTTCTGCTCATGAAAATTGCCTTTTTTAGATTAAGGGAATTAAAATCAGCATGTTGTTATGTTATCCACTGACAGCACCTTTCTCCTGGAAACCCTGAATCAAGTTGGGACATGTGTAAAACATGAATAAAAACAGAATACAATAATCTGCTAATCCTATTCAACCTATATGCAGTTCAATCCACTACAAAGACAAGATATTTCATGTTAAAACTGATGAACTTCATGTTTTTGCAAATATTCACTCATTTTGAATTTGATGCTTGTGACACTTTGCATAAAGCAGTGGCAGAGGCAACAAAAGACTGAGAAAGTTGAGGAATGCTCAGAAAACACCTGGTTGGAACGTCCCACAGGTGAACAGGTTCATTGGAAACAGGTGAGTGTCATGATTGGGCATAATAGGAGCATCCCTGAAAGGCTCAGTGAATATTTGCAAAAAAAACCCAAAGTTTATCAGTTTGAACAATATATATATATAGGCTGAACGAGACTGGTAAATTATTGTATTCTGTTTTTATTTACATTTTACACAAAGTCCCAACTTTATTGGAATCAGATGTAACATGGTTAGGCATAAAAACAGTCATTACAGGAGTTGGCTGATAAACTCTTAAAAACATGACTCTACCAGTTTAAATTATTTTACCAAAACTCCATGACATCTGGACACCAGATAAGCTTTATCAAAAAGGAAAGTTTTAAGCCTAGCCTTAAAAGTAGACAGGGTGTCTGCCTCACGGACTAAAACTGGGAGCTGGTTCCACAGGAGAGGAGCCTGATAACTAAAGGATCTGCCTCCCATTCTACTTCTAGAGACTCTAGGAACCACCAGTAAACCTGCAGTCTGAGAACAAAGTGCTCTGTTAGGAACATATGGACCAATCAGATCTCTGATGTATGATGGAGCTAGATCATTAAGGGCTTTATATGTGTATTTATTTGCCTTGTCTAGCATGATTTTCAAGAAAATTAAACATACACAACACATCTATTTGGTTATGTTTAGATTTTATTGCACCAAACAGGAGAAGGAAGGGATGTTATGTTGAATCTGACTACTTGAGTGAATTCTTTATTTTACAGGTTTGCCAGTAATCAGGTTTGGGTATGGCTACTAAATCTAAACCAAAATCCAAGAAATCAATTCTATTCTTGCAGAGCTACATTACTTAGGATAGCTTTTTTAAAATAAATGAAGTCATCATTTGACAACTGCCTTTTGTGTTTATACACCTTATATTTGTCACTTATTAACATTTGTTTAATGATCTGAAACATTTAAGTTTGACATAAATACTGACGAAGTCTGCAGCCAGCTCAGTGCTTTACAACCTTTAAATGTTTGGTAACCTACATGGAAAAGCACTGAAGTCACATGTCAGAGCTGGAAAACCTCAAATGAAGTTGGTTAAATAAAGATTTATCAACTTAAGTTACTGAATAAGTGACCAATTATTCATTAATTGATTTATTCAGTTAACTTACTCAGGTTATTTTTCATTATTTTTTCAGTCTTGAGTTTAAACCATGAGGATATTAAAAAGGTCTTAATAAACTCTAAATTTAATTTGATGACGAGTAATTTAAATACAGGAATGGAAACAACAACACTGAGCTACTTACGCTTTGACAGGGCTACGTGTCAGGAAAAATATTTGACTCTGAATTTGACATTTGTAGTTCCTTTTTTTTTTCAAAATAAGTTTAAGACCAGACCCACTGCAACAATAACAGGTCAAACTTAAATTCACATGTACATTTAGTCCAGTAAATCAGAGTCCAGTTTGTAATTATGAAAAAAGTCAACAAAAAAAAACAAACAACTATTTGTAGTAAAATCATTTAAGGAAACATTGAAATATTTATAGGAATAGGAGCTGCTATCTTTAAAACTGCTTGGTGAAGCTGTGATGGACAGTGTCATGTAATCCGAGGTAGAATAGGAAAAATCCCAGTGATAATAGATCAGGCTGTGATGCTAATGCTAAACTCTAATAGTTGATATTTGCAAAGCACCAGAAAGTGATGGTATATTTGGTGCTGAACTGCTTTTCCACAGTTTGTGCTTTGAGCACATTAATAATGGCTGCCTTTTAGTTTTTAAATATCTGGTTGAAATCCATTATTTTTAGAGCAGCACAATTTGTGTGTATAATGCATGCAGTGTCGGGAAGTTACATTTTCCCATTTTGTGTGTGTGTGTGTGTGTGTGTGTGAGAGACACAGACAGACAGACAGACAGACAGAGAAAGAAGTGGCTCTTCCACAGGCTTGTGTAAACAATGAATGGATAAAGACTAAAACAGAGCATCATATAGCTTCATATTAAAGTCTTCCTCTCTGTTTGTGTTTTCTGACTGGTAATAAGTCTGATTTTTAGGTGGTGGCAGATCAGCGATCAGGGCCAGTCACATATAAAATCAGCTGGTTCCAGTCATCAGTCGATTTCTCTGAGCTTGTCTGATTTTAGCCCTTGTTTCACTGCAGGTAAGGAGAGGACCTACCCTGAGCTAGATGAGGAGATTGACTTCCTGTCGGCCATCATCAGTGAGCAGAGAACTGAGTCCAGGATGCCAGGTACTTGAAAGTCTTCCCCTGCTTTTGTTTTGCACCACAACATCTTGCTGCTATATTTGGTCCAAGCTTGTCTTCCTGTGTCTCAGCCCCACCATCCCAGTACTTTAAGTTAAAGAAGCTCATCGAGCCAAGCTCGGTGCACAGAGGATCCCCCACAGAGCAGCCCACCAGCCTGAGCAACCTACTCAACACTACAACTCCACCTTCCAGCACCAACCACACTCCTGGTCTGCTCGGCGACCCCCTTATCATCGCCTACCCCTCCAATGACCACGTGTTCATCAGTAAGTCTCTCTGTTAGCCATGAGGAACTCTCTGTGACCTTAAGGGTCAGCGCAGAGGGAGGCATACAGTTTGAAAAGCACTTAGGTAGATGTTTTAGAAGGTTCCTGAAGGAAGGAACAAAGAGGATGAATGCTTACGATTTCCAGTGCTCAGTGTAGACACAATCAAACCCACTTCCCTCTGCCTGTTTTTGGACCTAAACATGTTAGAAAACACCCGTCTTATACAACAGAACATGCCCTACTTTCAATAAACTGCCCTTGTTGTAAAACATTCATCTCCTTGACGTGAAGAGACATTCTACAGTCTCCAAGTAAAATTTAAGCATCTTAGTTGAAAGATGTCCTTTGTGAGTGCTGCCTGCTCTGAAGTCTTGTGACTGAGCTGATCCATTACAGTGCATTAGTTTTGCCACGCTGCATCACTGTGTGCACTGTTATCCTCAGTGTGGAGGCTGCAGCTCTCAGAGATCATGTCTTCCTCCGACCGTCACAGACCTGCACCTCATTCCCTCTCTCTGATCTTTTGCTTCTATGTGTTCTCAGTTATTAGCAGCGTGTTCATCGCAGCGGGTTCACTGGCCTTGATCATAGCAGGAGTCTGTTGGATCAGGTAAGACGCCTCCTCCTGACTCTTCTACTCTTGTGTACACTTTTTCTTACCTGCTGCATGCTTACGTATCTTTGTATGTGTCAGAAAATATATTTAAGCTCCAAGAGTTGATTTCTTTTGTTTTAGACTGCAGAAAGGTGTGCGACTAACTCAGAAGGTGGACTACCCTGCATATGGCATGATAAAAGCCCAAACCTTTGGCAACTTTGTGAGTAGTACTCATCTGAAGAACACAGACAGGATAAAACATGGACAAGACACTTAAGTTTCCTAGCAAAACATGTAAACATGTACAAGCAACTTATATCAGGCTAAACAAAAGATATCAGACGTTCAGTGCTCAGATAACATGGTGCTTATTTTGGTGTGACTCTTATTGTAAACAAGTTTTGGCGTCTCTAATGATGACAGTGAGCACATGTAAACATAAAACCATCTGTTTCTTTCCATGCTGCGCTTCTTGGTATTGTAGTTTTTTCAAATCATGTTTTACACGCGAATAAAAATGATATGTTCCTCTGCAAATCTGCACACGACTACTCTGATAACTCCATCATAGAGAGAACAAGCTTTCTGCTTTAAGCCTTCCAAACAGACCATACCACTTCAGTTCTTCTTTCCAATGAACATCAGCATTTTATGTGCTCACTGTTTAATCTTTAAGTATTTTTTCATGTTAGTGAAGTCCTGATGAGGAAAATCTAAGAATTGAAAATGGGTGCATGTATGTATGTATGTATTGCTACATATAAAGCAGTTCATCTAAAGTCAAAACAGCTTTTTTTAGTCATTCTCATAGCTTGCATTGTCTAAAGTGCACTGGTTAAAGGTATTAGCAAAATATTGATTAGGTCAGTGGTGCAACTTAAACAGGTGAAGTAAAGACTCATGATCCTGCTGCAAAGGAAATGTCAGCTCTACAGTTTGACTGCATGTTGATCTGACTATTTGCTGTCTTTAAGCCTGGGGACAAGAAGCTGGCCCACAGTGCCCAGATGTACCACTACCAGCACCAGAAGCAGCAGATGCTTTCCCTGGAAAAGTGAGTCACCTTCTTTGCCACGTATTTTACTGGGCTGGCTCTGTTTTGTGCTCCTATCTCCCTGCCCCCTCTGCCTCGTCAAATCTGTGTTATTTCTGTTAAATATTTAATGACTCTGTGTTTCCGTGTGTGTGTTTGACCTCTGTAGAAGCAGGGATGAGCCCAGGATTCCTGACTCAGGAGCATCAACGGATGAGGAGAACGAGGATGGAGATTTCACTGTGTACGAGTGTCCTGGGTTGGCACCAGTGAGTACACACCCTATTTCACATGATATATCAGTACTTAGATGGGTGAAAAGTAGCTATGCAATAAAAACATCTGATGGCTGCCAACGAGTCATCAGACGGCGCTGTGGGATTTGTGATAGCCACTCTAAAACATCGTGTTTGTTGTCCTTGAGCTGCCATTGGATGATGTTCTCACGCTTCAACTTACGTTTCTTCAGACAATACGATATGTCTCCAAAATGAAGGTCTTTGTCTCTGTGGGCATTTACAAACTGTAATGTGACTTTATATGTTGCTTTGGGAGTAATGGCTTCTTCGTCACTGAGTGGCCTTTCAGTCCATGTTGGTACAGGACCCATTTCACTGTGGATAATAACAGTCCTAATAGCCTTAGCAGCATCATCACAAAGTCTGCTCATTTTGTTCTGAGACTTATATACACATGTCAAACTAAAATACCTTCATCTCTAGAACAGAGAACCCGTCTACTTCCAGAACAGCATCATGGCTGGACATTCCCATGCTGTTTATACTCACAAATAATTGTTTGAAGAGATGAATATGGAACCCTCAGGTATCTGAAAAAAATTCCCCCAGACAAACCAGACATGTGGATGTCCACAGTTCCCTTCCTGGTATCTTGGCTGATTTGTTTTGCTTTAATAATTTTCTGTTATGTCACACAAGGAAGCAGGGGGTTTGAGGTGCTATATTAAAATACAGTCACTGTTGCAGTCATTTATTTAAATACATCCACCCATGTCATCACCATCTAAGATTTCCTACATTTTTTAATCTTACTGTAGGTAAAGGTCTGACTTGGAAGAAAATAATAAATGCTCTCGCTCTCATTATTCTGGCCTGTAGAAAATATAAATCATTTTTCTAATCCTAACTGACCTAAAACTGGAAACGTTTATTCTGATTTCATACCAGGAGGTGAATGTAAATATCTGGGCTCAACTTTTGAATTATGTATTATTTTGATTAAAACTTCCACCTTCAACATTTCTGTTGATCCTAATTGCTTTTCCTGTTAAACCAAAATTAATCTGAAAGACATTAAACTGAGCCACATAACCATATTTTCTTATGGCAGACTATGAGATGATGTAAAAGAATTACTTTATTTCATTTGTTGTCAAAGAAATTTCGCTGCCAGGTACAGACTGATGTGTTGTCAAATGCCCTGTATGAAAAGACGAAGTAAAATGTATTTATTCATCCAGTGAATAGTATGTATAGTCTTGTGTTGTTTTTGTTGTTCAGACAGGAGAGATGGAGGTGAAGAACCCGCTGTTTGACGACTCCAACCTTAACCTGCAGAGATTCCACAAGTAAACCTGGACCTTCACATGATTTCCACTTCAACTGCAGCACCTGTGTGTACTGCTCCCTGAATTTACATACATGTACACACTCAACGTGCACTGATATACTCAGTCCAGCCTATCTGGAGAGCCGGACCGAAATAGTGAGGTCCTGTACGGTGGAGGAGGAGGAGGAGGGAGGGAGGTACACATGGAAATGTTGGGTTCATGTTTGCAGTGGTACTGAATGCGAGTCTCGTGCTCTGCAGTCTTGTTCAGTTTCATTTTCAGTTCAGCGGTAAATCTGAGTTTGTTGGATCTAGATGGGGTGAATTTGTGTTGATCAGCTAGCAGACTGCAGTGCAAACGGTTTCTGGAGCCACTGGATTACAGTATTAATCGTGAGTTGATTTCTGGCTGTCCTCATCTATTCATCAGTAAATGCTCCTTTGTTCACTGAGTTCTAACTGCGATCTTTGGTTTTATTATGACATTTGGTTTTGATTTTAAAAACAAGAGCAGTTTTAATGTTTGATGAGCACTCCTCCATGCAGCACCCTCACCTGTATCAGAATGTTATGTAGCCAGTGTGTTCTCAGTCTAGTTCCTCTATGCATGAAATGATGATGCTATGTAACAAACCCGAGTCAATATGCAGTTTGTACCTCAAACCTGCTGCTAATATTTATCCTATACATATACTGTATGTATATAAATGATTTCAAAGTTATTTGAAACGTCTCTATCTGAGCTCTGAAACAGAGAGTCCTTCCTGTACTGATGGGATCTGGCTAACATGGCTTGTCTCCATGGTTTTGTGATGTGTAAAAAGCAGCTGATGCAAACGGGACAGCATTGATCCGATCCGTTACTGGTTCCTTTGGCTTCCTGAATGCCGGGACAATCTGTCTGCTGTTGCTTTCTTTATTTTCAGAGATCTATACAGGTGGTTAGAGCTCTGCCTACTATCAGGGTCCAAACATATTTCCATGATATTTCTAGCTGTTATTTTAAGATGGTGGAGGTGTTTTATGTCAACGGGAGAAGCAGAAGGAGTCCATACAGCTGTGGGACCTTTGTAAGAACTAGAGATGCACCCATCAGATTTTTGTGGCCAATTTCTAATTTCAGTTCTACTCGAGCTTTATCCTGCTTATACCGATTTTAGCTTACTCTGATGTCTCTTTAAAAACTATGAAAAGATACACATAAACAGCAATAGACACAGATATTCTTTAGCCTTCCTGCAAATTAAGGGTCAAAAAGGCAACAATGGAAACAGTACAGCTCGTTCATTTGTTCATTTGCACTGGAGTTCAAAGTCTGACCAGCAGGTCTGTCACAGTCTCAGGCAAGATGATTGGCTGACAGATAAATAAATACATGATGTGCTGAATCCATTTCACTTTTAACATAAAAACATTTACATTTCAATTATTTATTCCCACAATTATTCATTTAAGTCATTTAAACTGAAATAACTCTAGATTTTTTTTAATTTAGTGTATGCATTTCTATTTTATTTAAATGATCACTTTTATAAATCTTTATTTAAGAACCTATTTAGTTACTGAATTTTATCACTTTTGGCCTACCGTGCCTGATGTGAGCAGTCACTAAATATTTAGATCAGCAGCAGAGATGACATCAGGCTTTAAGTGTGAGAGAGAAGAAGATGTAAAATTGGTTTTACTATTTTAAAACTATGACACTGCCTTTAGTGTCTTTTATTCACAAATAGATCTGGAGACTGAGAAAACATGACCGTGCTGAAAGCTAAACCTTGCCTCACTAACTGTTAACAGCCATCTCTGTGTGTATATTCCAGGGGATGTAGATCATTATGTTAAATGTGAAATTTCCAAAAGGCTGCCAACATTTCCAAATCCAGAATGTTACCTGACACAGAGGTTGGAAAGTCAAAGGAAATAAAACAGTGAGACTTTATTGTACTCTATTCAGCCTTCCTGTTATCTGCGGAAAGCTCTCTCTTGCAGCCTGGATAGACCGCAGGCATGTCTTGACACGATATAACAATAACAGTTTACATCTCTTTCTCAACATCTTTTCTGATTCATTTTTGAACACCTCACTGATACTGAAAGCTAACTCCTGTCATCAATCTCCAAGTAACAACATTCACACCTAAGAGTGTGTTGTCAGTTTGACCTGGTAGCTTAGATACGGTGTGTTTGCTGATTAAAAAAAGATCAAACTATGAGCATCTGATCAACTGGTTCAGGCCACGCTAAGCTGAAAATTGGCTGATTCTGATCACTGGCCAATTTCTTGGTGCATCTCTAGTAAAAACACAAATGTCTTCATCCTATTGAGTCCTAACTGAGAAAAGGTTTTTAAAATCCAAATAGTCTTACTGCCACAATTTTTAAAAACAAAAGTGAATATTCAAAACTGAGTTTAAACGGTCCAGATTTAAAAATTATTGACCTCAGAAATATGCTTATTATGGCTGTGGAGGAATGAAATTCAACATAACATGAAGCTGAAAGTCAAACATATTGCAATTTCATTATAATCAAAACACAACACCAAAACATCCCTTTTTTCTGACCTCTGTATTAGTGACTGAGGACTCAACAAGCTGATGACTGAGTGGATGTTTTATTTAAACAGTTATAGTACAGGCATTTAGATATATTTAATATAGCTGTCTTGTTTAAGTGATGTATTTGAATGGAACTAACTGTATTTGTAAAGCTGCTAAGAGCACTGTTACCGCTGTCCACCTCAGATCAATGTTCTCTGCTTTTCCTTTGCTAAAGACAAGCTCCTCACCTGTGAGAGCTACAATGTCTGAGCCTGGATGTACACAGCTGCCTGTTTGTGGCTGTTCAGCAGCAGAGCTCATAGATTTTACTGCACCTCCAGGGTGGGCTTCAGGGACACTGGTGAGACAGGAAAGCTATGCAGGAAGCTGGGAATGAACTTCTCGCTTTGTCTCATCATCGGTGGACATGTGAAGAAGCTTGTGTTCTGTCACCAGCCGGGACACTTCCCCAAATAGGACAGGCAGCACAGAAACACCTCCAGCAGGCAAGGTTTCAGTGTTTAAAAGACTATTTTATCCAAACTGACAGAGCTTGTGGAACAAAATGGACAATTCCCGGGGCACGCAAAGCAAAGATCAAATTGTCATATTGTGTTTTTTATGTTAAGATGCTGTTTATTCCCCCGTGCTTAAAAGCTAAACATAATCCTTGTTGTTTTTTTTGTCTTTTGGTTTTTTTCTTTCGGATTGACAGATCTGTGAAGGAACGTTAGAACAGGTAAATAACTTTGATAGAAACTGTCTTTGGCCTCATATGTTCCCACCTTGTTTAGCTTGCATGTGCATATATCAGAGCTGTAATAAAAGAAATAAATATTTATAAGATCTTAAGTGAAAACTGCTTTTGTCTTCATTTTTCAAGGAACAGACATGGATTCCAGTTTAAAATTTCCAGGAAACAGTTTAGTCGTGTTTAAAGGGAAAAATAAAATCATACACACACACTCAACTTTGGTTCATACACTGAGTGTGCATGAAGAATAATGTCTACTGTCGAAAACAGCAACCTCCAGCATGTGAGTTTCAGAAGTGGGAAAAGCCACAGGCTGCCTATTTCTACTAATTTCAGTCCAACTGAGTGTCTTTTAGATGATCTGAACTAACCACTTTGATTGGTGTGAACCCACCTCTCAACCTCCATGACCTTAATGATCGAATAGATGTAAGCAAGCAAGGAAATGATTGGGCAATAACTATTTGATCCAATTTTATTTACTACCCAGTGTTTACAGTCAAGTTGTATAACCTTCAAGCTTTACAGTATAGCTTTCAGCATTTATTAATTCTCCTAAATCTTCATAAACACTTCAGGAAAATATAGCAGGAGAAATCCAGGAAGAGACTTCCATCTTCAAAGAACAGAAAAAGTTCATATCATCAGATTAAAATGGTTTTTATATGAGAAACCATTGGCTGGCAGGGGTTGTGTTCTGTTGTACACAATAAAAGTACCAACAAGTGTTGCCGTATGATAATGATGTCGGTTGGCTCTATATGGAAATGTGAGGTCATTTGTTTTTTGTGTGTTTCTTATTGCAGAAAGTGGCCAAAATATGGTGGCTGGTGAACAGTACAGAGAAATATTTACACAAAGACTAAGTGTTGGTTGGCTTTTATGTTGGAAAGGTTGCTGTTATGTATTTTTTGTGTCGCTGAGTAATGAACTTTGTATGCTGAGGAACAACAATAACAAATAATAAGTTTATGTGATAATAATGGTGGAAATGCAATAATACCACAACAGACTGTTGTTCAGCTTCCACCACTCTGAGGATTTACTTGCCATAAAGAGGACAACTGTATATCTTTCTACCACTGGTAAGGGAAGTATCACTGATAAAAGCTTCACATAACATTTTTTATAAGAATAACTCATGATAGACTAATAATGGGTGTAAAAATCCAATGAAAATCCAGAAACTGACTGGATTACACAATGGTAAACTCACTTTCGGTTGTTATTGAGGGACTTGGAGGAAAAGTGTTGACTTTTGATTTTGATTGTTAAAGCAGCCGTGGTGGTTTAAAGCCAGGTGAGAGCTTGTTCCACAGCTTCACAGTAACTGAAGGCAATCTCTGAACCAGCAGATTGAGGATGGCCTGATTATCTGACCGGCCTGATCAGATGGCAATCAGTTCAGTCAGAGGACTGAACTCTTTGTCTGCTTTATGCATACTGGAAGAGCTGTGAGAGGGATTCTGTCATACTGCCTCTAAAGTGAATTCAGTAGACTAATGCATGTGCATAGAAAAAATTGCTGGATCGCTGATTTAATGTAAATCTTGTATTGCATGTTGCTGTTTTTGAATTGCATCAGTTTACCTTTTTTCCAAAGCACCTTGCAGGCTACTAAATAATCTAAATTTATTTGATGATGTTTGGTGAAGTTGAATGGTGTGGTTTAGTTTCTTAAAGCTTAAAAAGTTTCTGGTTGTCCAGCATGGGCGGTTCTAGAGAGGGGCCAACAGGGGCCAATGTCCCTGTAGAACTGGTTCTGGTCCTGGTTATGGCCCTGTACTGAAGACATAATACTAAATAAATTTCTTATGATGATATGTGCTGGCACAGAGACCATAACTGAATGGTCCCTCGGACCAATTTCATCTTTTTCTCTTTACGGTTTTAGAATGAATTAAAAATTAAGGTGGTGCACATTTAGCTTCAGCCATATTGAGATAGGATCACAGTTTTCATCTGCTAGATCAGGTTTGGATATAATAATTTAAAAAGAGATTTCAATGATTTATCTGCTCAACTAATTCAGTTAAAGGAAACCTGTGTCTTTAAACAGCTTCTTTGTTCTGGATTTTTACATAACTTACTCAGTCAACCACTGAGATCTGTTTTAGCTCTGTACTGTTTACCAGGTCTGTGAGGCTGACCAAGGAAGTTCAGCTTTGCAGCCTATGTAAACATGTATCTTTACATAATCTTTGCACATTTTCAGCCAGAAGTTTGAGGAATGTCAGCTGTTTACCCAGCCCTCCAGATCCTGGTAGACGTTTTTGGAGGGTAAACTGGGGTACTTAAGGCAGATCTGACAGAGCCGTTCTCTCCAGTCAGTGTAGGTTTTAATCCTGTGAGTCTGGTGCCACTTGAAATACTCCTCATAGGCTTGCTTGTCTGCAGCCACTTCATACAGGTAAGCAGCTAGTTCTGCTACACTTTTAAAATCAGCCACATGGATGAAGGAATGTGGAGGAGCCACAGCCTCATAGGTGGCCCTACGAGGGCCAAGAACCACTGGAACAGCCCCTGCTTGAAACGCATTCCTCCACATCTTCTCACTGATATAGTCTTTTGCCTCTGAGTTTTCAAAAGACAGGTAAAATAGGCAGTTTGAGATGGTGGGCAGCAACCTATCGTCTGGGAGTGGCTTCTTGTTCCACGCTCCATATACCTGGATGGGGATGTACTTTTTCAGACTTTGGTAAACGTCATTGCGAGTCTGGTTGGGCTTGTATTTGCTGACCACCCAGCTGGCAAAGCAGGAACGGTCTGAAAAACGTTGGAAACCTTGTTTTCCAGCTCCTGGAAGGGTTTTTCCATAAGGAATAGGTATATCTGCATCATGCCTGTAGCTCATCGTCCAGTTAAAGACACCATTGAACTGCTTGACGTTGGCATTGTTGATTGGAGGCTCCATGGACAGCCACACCCAGCGCTGAGCTGTTGGGCGAGGCAGATGCAAGAGGAGAGCCGACGCACGGTTGCTCAACTCATAGTGGTGGAACACAACCACATCTGCAGTTAGGTAGGTAGACCTGTCATCAGTGAGGGAACAGTTGCTGATACCAGTCATTTCAAGACATTTGTCCCCACTGAGACTGTAAGAATGCCCGAATGGCCAGTGCCACAGCAAGATGCTGACATTCCTCTGAGAACCAGGTGTAAGGTACTGCTGCATATGGAATGTCTGGATTAACAAGATCTGATAAATTAGTGATGAGAGGAAGCTGAAGAGGAGGAGGAGGAGGAAGAAGAGGCACAGTCGTCTGGACCCACATGCTTCCATGGCTGCTGGGTGTGATCCAGGTCAAAAGGTCACAGGCTCCTGGCAAGAAACACTTAAAAGGAAGGAAGGAAGGGTAGATCAGAGATATTATAATTTAACATGCAGAACATCCATTGATGCATAAAAACAGAGTAGCCTGTTTCAATTTAAGGAACTTCCACACCTAACAACAATGGCAGGTCAATAACAGACAGAACTGACACAACCAAAAGACATGTTTCACAAAACAAATGGCTGTGTTCTCCAGTTTGTGCTCTGTCCATTCTCAACCTAGGTATGCATCAGATGGATGTATGTTCCTCACAAGCTTTGATCGACTGCAAAAATGGAGCAGAATTTAAAGTATTGATACCACCAAATAGAGGAAACAAAGCTGATCATGGTTATTTTGAACTATACACTGTTTATTATCTGTTGCATCATTCTGTGTTGAATTCTATTCATGTTATCATTCAGGTTGCAATGGAGACCAGTTGTAAAATGAAACTAACTAAAGTCCTGAGAAATTTAAAGCAGACACACAGCGCAACAGCTTTTATCATTAATCTGCAATTAATTTTTGCTGGTAAATACAATCAGGACTTCAGAGGAGAAAATGCTGCCTACCTTTCGGAGATGGCATCAGGCACCTTGCCATGAGTAAGTTGTCTTGAAATGTAAAGGAAATCCTGCCCACAGTAACTTTTTGACTCATCTCTTGCTTCACCCACCCAGTTTCTTGTGTTTTTCCGTCCTCTATCTGTGGTCACTTCCCTGAATGTCACAATCTTTCTTAGTTTTGTATTATTTTGTATTCTGTGATTTCTTAGACTTAGCAGACTTAGTGCGTACTCATATTTTTTTTCTGGCATTCTTTTTTCTTTTCCTCGTGTTTCTCTTTTGCCAGGTATAGAATTTTGTTTTGAGTTTTCGTTTTACTGATTCCTCATACATGTTAGTATTTCCTCTGTTTATCAGAATCCTCTCGTTCATTGTTGGATTCTTCTGTTACCCAATGACTGGTCCTGGTGTCGTCATCCCAGGTTTTTTGGTTCCTGCCTGTGGCATATGTTTTATCCCCACTACTGTTTTCCCCACTGCTTCTCCAGTTGGGATTTTTTTGTGGCTTTTGGACATTTTATTTTCCTCATTTCCTCTATCTTACTATGATCCTGTATGCATTTGGATTCTTACCGTACAAACAAAATGACATTATGAGAATATTTTTTGCACTGCTGTACTCAAATAAGTGGGATTTATCTAGAAATCATCTTATCATATATAGTTGTATGAAAAGGCTTTGTCCCTCATCCAAAGTCATTAGGTTTAAGGGGAAGTTACATTTTCACATAGGGCCAGGTTGGTTGGGAGAACTACCCTTAATAAATTAACTTACTTCGGAAACTTTTGTATTTACTTATTATCTTTATCTAATATTAAAATTTATGTATTTATGATCTGGAAAATTGAACAAAAAAAGCAAATATTGGAAGACATTTAGAAGAAGATAAGACATATTTATAGCTCTGTATGTGAGGGTGTGTTCAGTTTCATATTCAGCCACCCACTCTCACGATTTGTAAAAGACTTGTGAAACGGCTCGAGCACCAGCTCTTTTTCAGAATGAGTGGCACACTAGAACATTACTAATTTATCTTGTGTTGCCTTCATACATCTGCTATTACCCTTCCTGTTCTTGCGGCTCTGGAGATGGATGGGGTCCTCAGTTAGATGACTTGTGAAAACACAGACCACAAAAGAACTATTGCAACCAGCAGTTTAGCTCCAGGGGTAAAAGTTCAGTATTTATTTAAATCTGTTTTCTGAAAGTACATAAATCAGAACACAACAGCATGATGGAGGAACACTCCTGTAAAAAGGCCAATTTCATGTTCGGGGATTTTTGACCGGGCTGTGCCCTGAAGCTACACAATCAATTCTTGTACCGTCTAAGCAGAGAATATGTTTGGCACACTTACACTAGTTGGTTTCCGTATGTCTTTGGGCTTTGTGTTGAGGTTTTGGTTTCCTTTGCTTTATAAACTGTTCTTGTTTACTCAGGTTCCTCATTTTATTCTTGGTTCAACACTGATAGTTTTTCCCTCTACCGTAGCAGCTCTGTGTTAAGTCATTCTTTCCATCCTTTAGTGCATTTGTTCTTTTTTAGATTTCCCTCCAGCTTTGCCATGTGTCTTCGCTTTCAATTGTTTCTTTTGTTTGCCTCATATGATTAGAAGCCATTCTTCATGGCAAGGCTGAGCAATAGTGTTGAATGTTGAGCAAGTCAGACCAACCTGCACTTACAAAATATTTGAGTATTAAGAAGTGTGGTTACTTGCTTCGTCTGGTTTGACATCATATAAAGTTTTTTTGGAACGTGCTCAAAGTTTGATGGATAAGCAAGTTGAATTTGTTTAGGTCTGCCGTTCCTGAGCTGAAATTGGATTCATTCAACATATGTTAATAGTTTTATGGTCAACACTAAACATTCAACACAGTTATCTTTAAAGAGAATAGTAGTTCAACATAAGAATGAACGATATGTGAGAAATTACAATATTTATTTACAAGAAATGAATGTGATTACTTGAAAGTAGTCAGTGCTGGGGCCTCATGTATTAACGGTGCATAGACAAAAAGCACCTTGTGGCGCAATGGTTCGCTCACAACTCAGAATGCATATGTTGTGTGAAAGTGTGCAGAAATCCACGCAAACTTACGGTGGCCATGGGGTGCAAAACACTTTTACAAGTACTGAAACAAATTTACATTTCAGAAAATCAACCGGAAAGGGAATGTACCAACGCCGAGGCTGACCCGGAAGTCAGCCTCAGGGCTGCATCCTTCGAAGGCCGTATTTGTAGGCCGATTACGTTACAGCGCGGCGACGAAGGCTGTCCCAATTCATGAATCATTCCGAGCAAATGCTGCCGAGAAATGTGTCCTTATTTTGCCCGATTTGGAGGATGGGTCATGAGTATCCTTCGCGGCCCATCATTTCCCATCATTCATTGCGGGTCGAAGCGGATTGGTCAAGCAGGGGAAGCCATGGCGGACCATAGCAACAAAAGCTGTGAGTAAAGTGTGGAAAATTACACTTTCTGTGACACAAATTAACTTCTACAATGTTTTTAGTGCGGGAATATAACTATGTAGACGTGAAATATCTGCTTGATTTATCTAGACATCGCTTAATTTCAAATGTGCTCCGACGTGTTCGGAGTTTTCCGTTCCCGGCGTAGTAACCGGCTCGCCTCGCCAGACCTACCGGCGGTGAGGCGAGCTAGCCCGGTAGAGATCTGACCGGACTATCGGCACTAAGCTCCCGCTGGCAGTCATCACAGTGAACGTTTAACACAAGTGATTTCTAACAGTTTATGTTATTATTTTAATTGTTACTGAAAATCGATTTAATATTTCAGGTGATATTAAGGTTAACCAGAATAAATGGACAGTTTTATGTAATCTAACTGTATTGCTGGAGAGTGTGATTGAGAATAAATAAGCTTTACAATAAGAATTTTTAATGAAGAAATGTGCTATATGTTTTAAAAGTTTATTTATAATTCAGTTAGCATTATAATTTCTGATTCCAGGTAAACCCGACGAGGAATAAACCTCCAAATGTAAATGAATCTCAGTAAAGAAGTTAAAAGTTTGAAAGAGCTTGTTTTAGACATTTGCATAGAAATATTTAAATATTTTCTTCATATTAAGACAAATGTCAAATTAAAAAAGGCTTTATTTTTGCTCTGATATTAAGCAAGATGTTTTTTTTGGGGTATTTTTATATTTTTTTAGGTACAAAGCAGCAGACGGGCCAGTTAATGAAGCTCAGGGGTGAGAACCACCACCTTTTTACTGGAGCTAAAAACTCAGCCACCGTGGCTTGGAGGTACAATAACTACATTCTTTACAGTCAGTTTCTGTCCAGTTTCAATAACTCCTATCTTTCTAACTTTCATAAATATCCATCCAGTGATTAACATACTTCTTTCGGTTTAGGACAATTCTGGAGAAGATGGACCAACAGGGGAAGGTCACTCCCTTTGCAAGACAACACAATGTGGGACAATTTGAAAAAGAAATATAAAGTTTGTTCAGAAGTTCTCATGTCACACAAATAAAAAATATTTCTAAAAGTCTTGTTGGTTTCTCTGTTTAGTCAACTCTTCTTTTCTTCCTTCTAACTTTAGGATTGTAAGTATCCAGGGTCAGGAGAGGGAGTCAGTGAAAAGCCCACTGCTGCTACTTGGACCTGGTTTGTCTTTATGGATGAGGTGTTGGGACAGAGGTCTTCTACAACACCTCCTGTCCTAATTGCCTCCATCCCTGAGGACACTCCAGGGCCAAGTGGAGCGGTGGTCAACCAGATGGAGAAGGAAGACAGTGAGCCAGCAGGAAGGGGTCAGAAAAGAAAGAGAGACAGAGATGATGGAGTTGATCAGGGAGGACATGAGGACACAGAGAATGGACAGACTGTTTTCCATCTTAGAAAGAATGGCACCAAAATAAGGTGCTATAAAAGAAATAAATAAATGTGTTTTGTTCAGATTGTTTCTTAAAGTTTTAAGATGTTCTAATAAATTTCTAAATTGTTTTTGTCACTAGTTATTTCCATTTGATCCAACAATACATCAACTTCATTTAAAGTTATAAACAGAAATTATTATGAAAAATACAAACAGCATTTTAAACAGAATGAGGGAAGAAAACATTCAAACAGATCAAGATTATAAGACAAAAGGCATAAAATAAAACTATGTACAAGTATTTATAATGGAGACAGCAGGATCAACCTGAGTGACCAGTTCCTGGAAAAACCTCTTCAAGAGAACAAAGAGGCAGATGTCTTTCTGAACAGAAAGTCTGGTGGTGTGGCTAAATCTCTCACAAGGTCAGAGACTTGGATGGATGCTGCAACTGAGACCTTTGGTTTGTCTTTCTGGATGGTGAGCGAAGCATCACACAGGTGGTCTGCAGATGTTTGGGATTCCTCTCTCCGCTGTCCACGTCATCGTCCATCAAGTGGGTTTAAAGGACTGGCTGAATTGACGGCTGCCACTTCACTAAGAGGTAATCGGAAAAATGCAGAATTAGAAGATGGTGCTCACAAAATATTACAATTAGTTATACCCCTCAAACATTAATCACATCTATAATATTATACTTGGCTGACACAGTAGTCATGTTCTGGTGGTACCTCCTCCAGAGCGGACATCTCAGCTGAAAGCTGGTCCCGCCAGAGAGCAACACTGACTGCCTCAGTCCAAACCTCACTCTCATCCTCTTCTACAGCCTCCTCTGGGTCATCCTCTGGGGCCATGACATCCCCAGCACCAAGGCAGATGTTGTGGAGGATGGCGCATGCTGTTATGACCTGAAAATAATTTAAAAGAGGGTGCATATATGTGTATGTGTATATATTATGTATAATGTATATATAAAATGGATCTAGGTCAAAACGTACGTGAGGTACAAAGGTGTGGTGCACCTCCAGCGCTTGCAGGAAGATGGCCCTGAATCTGGTTTTCATCATTCCAAAAACGCTCTATTATAGAGCGTGTTTTTGGAATGATGGCTGTTAAAGCGCTGGGCTCCCACACCTTGTCTTGTCCTCTTCTAGGGAGTGATGAGGGGGAGTGGATATTGGAGGCATGGGTATCCTCCATCAGCAAGGATAAAATGCTCTGGAGGAGGATAAACTGTACAGTGGGCTGTGGCGGAGCACCCTAGAGTCATGCACTGACCCAGGCCAGCCCACATACGTGTCAATAAAATGGCTCTCAGAAACTGCTTGCAGGATTATGGAAGGGAAGAGTTTCCTGTTCCTGTAGCACTGACCATCAGGGATGCTTGGACACCTGAAGTGGATATGGCAGCCGTCAATTGCACCCACAGCTTTAAGAAAAGCTCTGTGGCGTCCAGCCCTACAAACTCACGGGACACTGCCTTAAATCCTCAGGGGTCTTTAGAAGGTAGATGACCTGGTGACGAATAGCCACGATCTCCTCTGTAACTCTGTGGACAATGGACAGTAGAGCGAGGCATCCCAAACACTCTGCAGACCACTCTGTAGGATGTGCCACTTGCCAGCCAGAAAAGAAAAACTAAGGTCTCAATAGTAGCAACCATCCATGTTGCCTATCCTGGTGCAAAAGATTAAGCAGCACTGCCTGAGACTCCCTGCTCAGCTGAAAATCAGGCCTGGTGTCCTCCTGGTTGAAGAAGCGTTTCAGGACTGGGACACTCAGGTAGATCCTGCAGTAAAGGGGTCTGGTCTAGAAAAGGGAAAAATGGAGATGGAAAAACACATTATTTTTAAGGCATGCTTCTGGATATTTTAAGTGATCAAAGCAAGTAGATACTAATACACCAAAAACACTGCATTATTATATAATTATCTAAGAACAGCCAGAGGGGATCAAATACTTTATAATTCCCATCTATCTTAAAATTTAAAGTTGTTGTTTATATATATGTATATATATATATAAATAAAAGACATACATTAGCCATAAAGTTGCTATCTCTTTGTTTATTGGCTAGTTAAATCAAACATCTTTTTTACCTGAACATGATTGTCTCTGGATTGTACCTGGAATCAGAAATTATAATGCTAACTGAATAATAAATAAACTTTTAAAACATATAGCACATTTCTTCATTAAAAATTAATATTGAAAAGCTTATTTATTCTCAATCACACTCTCCAGCGATACAGTTAGATTACATAAAACTGTCCATTTATTCTGGTTAACCTTAATATCACCTGAAATATTAAATCGATTTTCAGTAACAATTAAAAATAATAACATAAACTGTTAGAAATCACTTGTGTTAAACGTTCACTGTGATGACTGCCAGCGGGAGCTTAGTGCCGATAGTCCGGTCAGATCTCTACCGGGCTAGATCACCTCACCGCCGGTAGGTCTGGCGAGGCGAGCCGGTTACTACGCCGGGAACGGAAAACTCCGAACACGTCGGAGCACATTTGAAATTAAGCGATGTCTAGATAAATCAAGCAGATATTTCACGTCTACATAGTTATATTCCCGCACTAAAAACATTGTAGAAGTTAATTTGTGTCACAGAAAGTGTAATTTTTCACAATTTACTCACAGCTTTTGTTGCTATGGTCCGCCATGGCTTCCCCTGCTTGACCAATCCGCTTCGACCCGCAATGAATGATGGGAAATGATGGGCCGCGAAGGATACTCACGACGCATCTTTCAAATCGGGCAAAATAAGGACACATTTCTCGGCAGCATTGGCTCGGAATGCTTCATGAATTGGGACAGCCTTTGTCGCCGCGCTGTGACGTAATCGGCCTACAAATACGGCCTTCGAAGGATGCAGCCCTGAGGCTGACTTCCGGGTCAGCCTCGGCGTTGGTACATTCCCTTTCTGGTTGATTTTCTGAAATGTAAAAGTGTTTTCTGAAATGTAAATTTCTTTTCTGAAATGTAAATTTGTTTTCTGAAATGTAAATTTGTTTCAGTACTTGTAAAAGTGTTTTGCACCCCACGGCCACCGTAAGTTTGCGTGGATTTCTGCACACTTTCACACAACATATGCATTCTGAGTTGTGAGCGAACCATTGCGCCACAAGGTGCTTTTTGCCTATGCACCGTTAATACATGAGGCCCCAGCACTGACTACTTTCAAGAAATGTAAATTTGTTTCGGTACTTGTAAAAGTGTTTTCCACCCCACTGAAGGAGCATGTTTGTTTTATTAATTTGAGCTTTTACGGTTTAAAGCTGAACGATAAAACTGAATCACATTTAGCCTCATACCAAAACGAAACACACCTAAAAAAAAGATAGAAACAACCTCAATCAAACGTAAAATGTAAAGTTTCACTTGTAGATTAAAATGCGCATAGGTCTGTGTCTCAGGCTACGTTCACACTGCAGGTCTTAAAGCTCAAATCAGAATTTTATAGAATTCTGATTTCTTTGTGTGCTCGTTCCCATTACTTTGAACATGTTGTGGCTCCAAACTGACCCGCATGTGTGCATAAGAACAATAGATGCAGCACAACAGTGAGAAATACTGTAGGTGTTATGGTTTAGGTGCACAACAGAAGCCATTTATTGTCAGTGGGTGCTGTGTGGGAAACACGTGGCTAAAAGGAGAGTGAAACTCTTTATTGTTCCGTTTTAGGGAGATCTTACTGTCAATTCAGCACAACAAACTGTTTGAATGCGGAGACACAGCCAGCATTGGACTTCGGTAAAGTTAGAAAGATATTCACAGATTCGGCTTTTCCGGATCAATAACTCATCAGCGGAACATTGCCTCTACAAAACCGACACTTCTCTGCAACTACAGCATGGCACACAGGAAGCTACTATCATATTTTCCTCAAAACGAGCCCACCACCGCGCTGGGAGACTTGCATTGGCCTCTGTGCAGACTAGAACTCGCTGCTCCTCAGATGCGCAGGGACTGTCTGCAAATTGCAACACCAGAAAAATATGATGGAGAAATATTCAATAGCGTCACCAAGGAGAAATGTATTGTCATCAAAATTATTTTATGTGTATGTGATCACGTTTTTCATACTACATTTCTTGGATTGGAAAATAATACTTGAAAATTCTGTTTTAGGAATTACCCAAAGACTATAGCCTAAATCATTTGGATTATGGGCTTTGTTTTATCATTAAAGTAAGCAATAAATTCACTATAGCACGTTGTAGTGCCATTAAACTCATAGCCAGTGGCGTGCACAGACATTTTGGGGGGCAGGTGCTCAAGTGGAAAAAAAGGGCACCTTGTGCGGCACATGGAGCTGTCGGTTGCCTTCGTAGTGTGAGATTTATTACAGGCCCAACATGAAAATAATTTATATGTATTACTAAGCACCCCCAAAACAAACTGTCCTGTGGGTTGAAGGGAAATGACCACCCAGGAAAAAAAACTCAAAACAAGAATGCATTTCACAAAATTCTTAAGATTAATAAGGCAACAAAATGATCATAGACTGATTTAAAGTTAGATTACTGATTCACAAACTGAACTTCCTGAGTCAAATTTGAAACTTACGTTATCCTTCATTTTTTTTCTTTTTACACACTGAGCACAACGTGTTTGTCTTGACTATATCATTCTGTACTTTTATCACAAAATATCTTCTGCACCAAATAACCTTATGTTGTAGCAAAGCCAAATTTACCAGGTAGGTCACACTAAATGAGTTATCTTCAGTAACCAGTGACCTTTCTACAGCGTAAATCAACTATACCCAGAAAATGAGTTATAAAATCTTTATAATCAAAATGAAACCAACATCAGAGAATATGATCATAAGAAGAATCATCTTATATCACTGCATGTAGCCAGTTTGATATATGACAGAAATTATTCTTAGAGAATAAAAATGAATGAGATGACAAGTCCTGAGAACTGATAAGATGTCTGCTATTTAGAAAATAAAATATTCTGATCACATCATCATTTTTACACACACAGAAGTAGAAAATACAACTTAGCCTACATGCCCCACATTTACTGAACTTTATTAAAGGTATTTTAGTTGTGTATGAATTGTAATGTTAACCAGCTCATTTAGCCATATTTGCAATAAAAAAAAACATGAGTCAAACAGAAGTCATCATGGACCATAATAGCAAATGTAATACCGACATCTATGAGATAGATTTGAATTGATTTATTTCTTCTAATTTAATCTGAGTTCAATTGTAGACTTTCTCCTGGCGCCTGGTGGCGGCCATAGAAGTCATAGCGGGTAAAGGTATGCCATTTATTGGCCTGTTCTGTTTAGATAAAATGGTGGCAGGTGAAGTTTTAACTTTTTCATCTGAAGTTTAGGAAGCAAGTATATTCGTTTTGTTTGTTTCCTGGATGGTTAGCCGGCCTGTCTGCAGGGCAGGGCTCTATCCAACGGCGGAGGAGAGAAGAGGTAAGCTGGACCACCGCAGGTCCAACTCTCCGCTCTGCACGCAGCCCGTCTCCGTTGAGAGACACACGAGGCAGGACACGTATGTGTGTTGGCGAAGGGGGGGCAGAATTTCAAAACGTGGGGCACTGGTATTATACGCCTTTAAATTCAGAAATTTTACCTTGG
Source organism: Girardinichthys multiradiatus (assembly GCF_021462225.1). Lineage (NCBI taxonomy): Eukaryota > Metazoa > Chordata > Actinopteri > Cyprinodontiformes > Goodeidae > Girardinichthys > Girardinichthys multiradiatus. The sequence goes on along the minus strand of NC_061805.1, from coordinate 1,359,819 downwards.
GCCGCACACTATACACTGTAAAAAAAAAAAAAGATTTCAGGAGGGTACTTTTTTCTCCAAAGGATAAAACGACAGGTGGTGTAGCACCACCTAGCATATATCTGTGCACGTCCCTGTTCATAGTACAGAGAAAGTACCTCATCTTGATCATACTACAACTCTTACTTTGGGACAATGTGCCACAGATATTACAAATATTCTCCACGTAACATTATGGTTTTTTTCTTTTTTTAGGTATTATTATCCACAAAGACACAACTTTTAAACAACTCACAAAGTTGTTGGAAAGAGCAGATATGCTACAAAAAACAATCTATAACCGTTAAAGTGAGATATGATGATGAAGAGGGAGTAAAAAAAGTTGATCCACTTAAGTTAACAAAAACAATTAAAGCTCAAGTTGGAGAAGTCAAGCTGCTAAGATACTGAGATATGGAAATTTACTTATTGGGTGCAATAGGTAAGTTCAGGTACAAAAAGCAAGGAAAATTGGGTGGTTATACAGAGTTAAAGTTAGAATAGTTGTAAGAGTGGGTGAGAGAAGAAATAATGGGAGTAAAGGAGTTATTGTAGGAGTACCTTTAAATGTACATATGAATGATTTGGTTGAAAATCTAAAGCAAAGAAACAGAGAAGCAAAAGGAGCAAGAAGAATGACAAAAGCCCAGAGACAGTTGAAACGCAAACTGTGCTGGTGGAGTTTGTAACTAAAGAAGTGCCAAAGGAGGATTTATTTGGCTTCATACAGTTTAGTGTTTGGGAGTTTGTGCCTGAACCAGTGAGATGTTTCAGCTGTCAGGAATTTGGACATGTTGCTAAAATGTGTAAAGAAAAAAGGAGATGTGCCTGATGCTCTGGAGATCATGAATATGGAAAGTGTGGAGTTGGAGTAAAACCAAAATGCTGTAGATGTGGAGGACAGCATAGTGTTGCTTTTTGGGGATGTGAAGTGATGAAGCAGCAAATAGTTGTGCAGTAAATGAAGGTTATGTAGAAAATAACATATGCAGAAGCATGTAAAATGGTTGAAAAAGAGAAACAGAATGAGAAATCTATGATAGGGGAGAAATAAGTGATCAAAAAGGTTATGGAAATGGTTGGAAGGAAAATAGAGGACGAGAAGAAGAAGATGGTGACTTGTATTGTAGGAGTTATAAATGCAACGTCAGATGTGAAATCTAAGACAGAAAGGATTCCGATTATTGTGAAGGCAGCATGTCATAGTTTAGATATGAATAACATCTGGTGGGAAGATGTTAGGGGAGTGTTATGTAGTCAAGCAATTCAAGAAGGATAATTTGGTAAATTATTCATCACAATTTTAATTTCACAGTGGAATGCAAAGAGTCTTTTGTGAAATGGTCAATATTTTAACAGTTTATTTATGATCAGGCAGAAAAACCTGATATTATTTGTATTCAGGAAACATGGTTGAACCATTTGTTGGATTTTAGAGTAAATGGATATATTGCAGTAAGATTTGATAGGAAGGTAGGGAATTGAGTTTGGTGTCTTTCTTTGATTAAGGACCTTGAGTATGTAGCAATTGAGATATGGATTGAAGGGAAGGCAATAAGTATTTTAGCTTTTACAATCCTTGTTAAAACTTTGAAGTAATTCAACTTTAGGAGATAGATGTAAAAGGTTATATTATTTGGTGTGGAGACTTTAATGCACATCATTTGTTATGGGGGAGTGAGAAAATAGATTATAATCGTAAAATAATAGAAGAAGTTTTGGATGGTAAAAATCTTGTATGTTTAAATAATGGGAAGAAGACTGGAGTTGATATTAATTCTGGTAAGAAATCTGTCATAATGATAAAAAAAATTGTGCCATGGTGGACAAAAGAATGGAATGAAGTAATAAAACTATGAAATAAAGCATTTAAAGTACTAAAAAGTAACCCAGTTTCTCAGAATTGAGTACAAAGGAAAGCAAGCAAAGGTGAGGAAGATCATTAAGAATGCAAAAAGAGAATATTGGAGAAACCTTTGTAATATTGTAGGGAAATAAGAAGAAAATTAAAAGAGAATATGGATATCCTATAATAAAAATAGATAATACAACTATAATAGAAGATAAAGAAAAAGCTGAAATATTAGCTAAAACATTTGGTGCAATTTACAGTTCAAGTAATATTAGTGATGATTGAAAGAAGGGTAGAGAAGTCACAAAACTGAAATATAAAGACTTAATGCAAATAATGTAGATACAAATAATTTGATAAATGAGCCATTTATCAACGGAGAGTTGAACTTTGTAACCAGCAAAACAAAAAATACATCACCTGAAGAGATCAAATTTACTATGCAATGATGGAACATCTCAATGACAAAGCAAGAGAAAAAATATTAGAATTATACAATAAAGTCTGGGAGGAAGGAGAGCTGCCACAAAGCTGGAAGGAAGCAATAATTATTCCAATAGTTAAACCAGGAAAAGATCAAACAAAACCAGAAAATTATAGACTGATAGCATTAACATCAAATATATGTGAAATAAGGATTAATGATAGATTAACATATTATTTAAATATTAATGGATATATATCTAGATATCAAAATGTTTTTCGAAAAGGGAGAAGCACAAATGACTCTGCATTATGTTTAGAATATGAAATAAGGAGAGCAGAAATAAACAAAGAAAATGTAGTAGCTGTATTTTTGATATAGAAAAAGCTTAAGACATGATGTGGGTTGAAGGATTATTAATTCAATTAAGTAAAATGGTTAAACTGAAAAAATGTTTAAATGGATTAAAAACCTTTTATCAATTAGAACAATACAAGTAAGAATTGGTCAAGAAATATCAAGTAAATATATAGTAGAAAATGATACTCCTCAATGAAGTATTATAAGTCCATTATTGTTTTTTATAAAGATAATGATGTATTTAAAAAAATTGGTAAAGAAGTTGGTAGCTCACTATTTGCAGATAATGGAGCTATATGGAAAAGAGGTTGTGATATCAAACTTATCGTAAAGAAAATACAAGATGAGATTATTAGAATAGAGCAATGGGCATATCAATCGGGATTTCAATTCTCAGTGGAAAAAAAGTAATAATGTTTACACAGAAAAGGAAAAGAGAAAATATAAAACAAAAATTATACAATCAGGTTTTGGAAAAAGTAAAAAGTATGAAGTTTTTATGCATATGGTTTGATAAAAAATAATATTGAAAGTACATATAGAAAGAATTATAGATAAATGCAAAACAATATTAAACATTATGAGATGTATGGCTTGTATTGATCGGGGAGCAGATCGAACAGCATTACAAAGAATTTATACAGGATTAATTAGATCAAATATTGAATATGGAAGTTTAATTTATGGATCAGCAGCAAATACACATCTTGTAAAATTGGACAATATACAACATCAAGCTTTAAGAATCTGTACAGGAGCAATCAGAACCGCTCCAATAGCAGCACTCCAGGTAGAGATGGGAGAGATGCCATTAGATATAAGAAGGAAACAGATGGCAATAAATTATTGGCTACATTTATAAGGCAATAATCCGGATCATCCCATTCGTGATATTTGAAAACCATGCTGGGAAAAAGAAAAAAACAAACTAGAAGTTTTGGCTGGAGTATCACTAAAATAGCAGAAGAATTTCAAATACATAATATTGAAATAAGGTCAATATTACCTTTACCAGTAATACCACCATGGCTATTACAAGAAGCAATAGTAGATATAACATTAATGATCCAAAATGTATTCTAGATCCAAGAATAATACAAGAATATATAAACAGTTATCAATATGTTCAGATTTACACAGCATCAAAAACAGATGAAAAAATATTAATAGCATTTGTAATACCAGATTTTAAAATAAAAGTAGGAAAAAGAATTACAAATGGATTATCAGTATATTCAGGAGAATTATTAGCAATATTGTTAGCAGTGCACGGTGGCGCAGTTGGTAGCTCTGTTGCCTTACAGCAAGAAGGGTTCGACTCCCGGGTCTTTTCAACATGGAGTTTGCATGTTCTCCCCGTGGATGCGTGGGTTCTCACCGGGTACTCCGGGTTCCTCCTACAATCTGAAGGCATGGCTGTTAGGTTAATTAGTCTCTCTAAATTGCCCTTAGGTGTGAACGAGTGTGTGCGTCGTTGTTTGTCCTGTATATCTCTGTGTTGCCCTGCGATGGATTAGCAACCTGTCCAGGGTGGACCCCGCCTCCTGCCCACAGACACAGACACAGTCATAATAATAATAATATATGTATTGTATAAATATTATAATTAATATTAGTAGATCCGAGGCAAGAAATATCATTAGACAGAAAATCAAGAGAGAGGCAAAAAAGGTGGGATGAAGAAAGGAAAAGCAGATGGTTTTATAGAATCAAAAAGATAGTAGGAGAAGGAAGAACTGGAAGAAGGAGCAGAAAAGAGGAAAGATTAATTACAAGATTAAGATTCAGACATAAAGGACTCAATTCTACATTGTTCAAGATACAGAAACAATACAGGAAAATGTGACTATTGTGGAGAAGATTCAGGAGAGCTTTGGAACAAGATACTCGAAGACACTTGGCCATAGACATTAATACATAGACGCCTCTTTGACTGGGTCCGCCCGCTGCTGAGACTTAACTGTGTGTCCGCCATATTGCTGGAGGCAAGGCAGCAACGTGAACTAATACAAATAAAGGGACTTTATTTCATAAAGCACATTTCAACAGGGATTTACGTTAATGCCTCACCTTGTTTATTCACACACACACTTATGTTCATAGGTATGACGGAGAATTAGGGCCAGGCTTAAAAAAAAATGTTCTTTTTTAAATAAGATGGAATATGGCATTTTCAAAAAGTTAGACGCAAGCTGAAAACGCCTAGACAGCAAGCCAAATCGTCCAACTCTGATGTTGTGATATACCTCCCAGTGCGGAGGAAGTAAATGTAGATAAATAGCACAAAGTTGTGTTGAAGCTGTGTCAAGAGGCTGCATAGTTTAATAAGTGGAACCCAGTTAGGGTTACTAAAGAGATAATCACTCTTGTTGGAAAAATGAAATGTGCGAAAGTACTGTAGGATGGGTCTTTGTTAATCATTTGTACTGAAATCAGACATAAAGAAAGAGCGTTCAGTTTGAGGAAAATTCTGGGTGAGAACAAGAGAGGAAAAGTGCTTGATGGCAGAAGATATTTGTGTGCCATTATTTCAGGTATTCCACCTGATGTTCCCATCAATGGTATTAAAGCTAATGTGTCAGGAGGAAAAGTAGTCGAAGTCAAACGTTTAAAATGGACACAAAATTGAGAAACAAGAGAGAGTTATTCTATCATGTTAAAGTTTGAAGAAAGGACGTTACCAGATAAAGTCTTTGTTGGCTATATGAGCAGTTTATTTCTCTACTACTTTAATACTTCCAATGTCAAAAGTTTGGACAATGTTGCAGCAATCTGTGAAGGGCAGCAGAGGTGCGGGAGGTGTTCTGGGTATCATGAGTATGGAAAATGTGAGAGGAGGTACTTTGAAGTGTTGCTACTGTTGAAGTGCAGACAGTTAAAATTGAGAATGGGATCACATATACGGAAGCGACTAAAAAGGTACAGGTTTGGACACTGGCACAGACAAAGAAGGCAGCAGATGTAGAGGCACGCAATTCAGTTTGTCAAGGATGCACCAAGGTCAAAGAGGATACCCTACTCATGGAGAAGGAGGACTTTGTCCTTTTCACGGTAGAAGTGAAAAATTGCACAGCCCAAACAGAAAGGAAAACTGAAAAAAAAATCCAAATAATTGTAACGGTGGCACATAAACATCTTTACATTAAAAGTATAAGCTGGGAATCTGTTAGGGAGAATTTAAATAACTCAGTTTACTTCTCAATCACAAGCATGGAGTGGAGAACCTTTACTTTCATGTTAATTATATTCCAGTGGAATGCGAGAAGTCTGTGAAGTAATGGTCAAGAATTTAAGAAATTCCTTGCAGAATTCATAGTCAAACCTCATCTTGTATGTATTCAAGAAACTTGGCTGGTTGAGGCTGGAGACCTTCTGCTGAGGTTACGAAGACTAAAATACATTTTTCTATATTGGATTAATCTCCAGGAGCATAATGATGATCATCTGGTAAGGGCTGTGATGGAGGATTGTTGGGAGAATCATGAGTCTATCTACAGGAGTTTTGGATCACTGCTCATGTAGGCATTGGTGGAAGTGAAACAGGCCCTTATGTTGGATGACACTAACATTAACATCCCATTGAGCAAAGCTGAGGGAAAATCAGTGATTCAGGAAATCATCATCTGTATTAGATACAAGGGAATGTGAGGGGTAATAGGCGGATGGAAGCCGGAGAGAGGAGGCAGTGATGAGTCGCCCGAGGATTGCTCATTCAGGCCTTCAGATCCATGATTTTTGCCGACGTCTGCCCCCTCTGGCAACAAGTTTAAATGACACCAGACACGCAAAGACGAGAAAAAAGCTGTTATCTGCCGCTGCGACTTCAGTTGGTTCTTTAGAGGCGTAATGTCTTCTGAGGTAAGAAAGTTAGAAGCATTATTTCACTATCTAATATTATATGGAAATATTTTAGTTTGTACGGGAATTTTTCATATCGAGTCAATAGTCATACATTTGTTTAGGGGAAAAACGTAGCTACCCTTTTAGTTGGTCAATAATGTAAATATTTCACTATAACTTTTGTTATCATTTGTTTAGTTCAATGTATATAATACATTTTCATTCTCAGGGCAGATCTCCTGGTGTGGAGTCTGTGGTGGGGTTTAAGATGTGCTTGTGGCTGGTATTTATTTCTAAAACAGCCACCCGCCCGTGTTCTCTCGCTAAAGTGTCATAGTGGCTGAAACTCTCAACATAGTAGTAGCAGGGAGTGTGAAGCACGACACACCCACGGACACGCCCTGAGAATTCGAACCAAATCCCTCTCTATTGGACTGACTAATCTAGCCTGTATGGACAACTGCGGTAAATAGAAGGTAACTCATTTTACATGTCTGGCAATTGGAAGGGCATGTATGGGAAAGAAAATAATATTTAACTTAAAAACTTGCGCTATGCACCTTTAACAGATCTCTGTCCCAAATAGGAAAACATCAGACAGGAACATGCAGCTATTGTGGTCAAACAGAAACAGTAAGATTTAATGTAAATCTTGTATTGCATGTTGCTGTTTTTGAATTGCATCAGTTTACCTTTTTTCCAAAGCACCTTGCAGGCTACTAAATAATCTAAATTTATTTGATGATGTTGGTGAAGTTGAATGGTGTGGTTTAGTTTCTTAAAGCTTAAAAAGTTTCTGGTTGTCCAGCATGGGCGGTTCTAGAGAGGGGCCAACAGGGGCCAATGTCCCTGTAGAACTGGTTCTGGTCCTGGTTATGGCCCTGTACTGAAGACATAATACTAAATAAATTTCTTATGATGATATGTGCTGGCACAGAGACCATAACTGAATGGTCCCTCGGACCAATTTCATCTTTTTCTCTTTACGGTTTTAGAATGAATTAAAAATTAAGGTGGTGCACATTTAGCTTCAGCCATATTGAGATAGGATCACAGTTTTCATCTGCTAGATCAGGTTTGGATATAATAATTTAAAAAGAGATTTCAATGATTTATCTGCTCAACTAATTCAGTTAAAGGAAACCTGTGTCTTTAAACAGCTTCTTTGTTCTGGATTTTTACATAACTTACTCAGTCAACCACTGAGATCTGTTTTAGCTCTGTACTGTTTACCAGGTCTGTGAGGCTGACCAAGGAAGTTCAGCTTTGCAGCCTATGTAAACATGTATCTTTACATAATCTTTGCACATTTTCAGCCAGAAGTTTGAGGAATGTCAGCTGTTTACCCAGCCCTCCAGATCCTGGTAGACGTTTTTGGAGGGTAAACTGGGGTACTTAAGGCAGATCTGACAGAGCCGTTCTCTCCAGTCAGTGTAGGTTTTAATCCTGTGAGTCTGGTGCCACTTGAAATACTCCTCATAGGCTTGCTTGTCTGCAGCCACTTCATACAGGTAAGCAGCTAGTTCTGCTACACTTTTAAAATCAGCCACATGGATGAAGGAATGTGGAGGAGCCACAGCCTCATAGGTGGCCCTACGAGGGCCAAGAACCACTGGAACAGCCCCTGCTTGAAACGCATTCCTCCACATCTTCTCACTGATATAGTCTTTTGCCTCTGAGTTTTCAAAAGACAGGTAAAATAGGCAGTTTGAGATGGTGGGCAGCAACCTATCGTCTGGGAGTGGCTTCTTGTTCCACGCTCCATATACCTGGATGGGGATGTACTTTTTCAGACTTTGGTAAACGTCATTGCGAGTCTGGTTGGGCTTGTATTTGCTGACCACCCAGCTGGCAAAGCAGGAACGGTCTGAAAAACGTTGGAAACCTTGTTTTCCAGCTCCTGGAAGGGTTTTTCCATAAGGAATAGGTATATCTGCATCATGCCTGTAGCTCATCGTCCAGTTAAAGACACCATTGAACTGCTTGACGTTGGCATTGTTGATTGGAGGCTCCATGGACAGCCACACCCAGCGCTGAGCTGTTGGGCGAGGCAGATGCAAGAGGAGAGCCGACGCACGGTTGCTCAACTCATAGTGGTGGAACACAACCACATCTGCAGTTAGGTAGGTAGACCTGTCATCAGTGAGGGAACAGTTGCTGATACCAGTCATTTCAAGACATTTGTCCCCACTGAGACTGTAAGAATGCCCGAATGGCCAGTGCCACAGCAAGATGCTGACATTCCTCTGAGAACCAGGTGTAAGGTACTGCTGCATATGGAATGTCTGGATTAACAAGATCTGATAAATTAGTGATGAGAGGAAGCTGAAGAGGAGGAGGAGGAGGAAGAAGAGGCACAGTCGTCTGGACCCACATGCTTCCATGGCTGCTGGGTGTGATCCAGGTCAAAAGGTCACAGGCTCCTGGCAAGAAACACTTAAAAGGAAGGAAGGAAGGGTAGATCAGAGATATTATAATTTAACATGCAGAACATCCATTGATGCATAAAAACAGAGTAGCCTGTTTCAATTTAAGGAACTTCCACACCTAACAACAATGGCAGGTCAATAACAGACAGAACTGACACAACCAAAAGACATGTTTCACAAAACAAATGGCTGTGTTCTCCAGTTTGTGCTCTGTCCATTCTCAACCTAGGTATGCATCAGATGGATGTATGTTCCTCACAAGCTTTGATCGACTGCAAAAATGGAGCAGAATTTAAAGTATTGATACCACCAAATAGAGGAAACAAAGCTGATCATGGTTATTTTGAACTATACACTGTTTATTATCTGTTGCATCATTCTGTGTTGAATTCTATTCATGTTATCATTCAGGTTGCAATGGAGACCAGTTGTAAAATGAAACTAACTAAAGTCCTGAGAAATTTAAAGCAGACACACAGCGCAACAGCTTTTATCATTAATCTGCAATTAATTTTTGCTGGTAAATACAATCAGGACTTCAGAGGAGAAAATGCTGCCTACCTTTCGGAGATGGCATCAGGCACCTTGCCATGAGTAAGTTGTCTTGAAATGTAAAGGAAATCCTGCCCACAGTAACTTTTTGACTCATCTCTTGCTTCACCCACCCAGTTTCTTGTGTTTTTCCGTCCTCTATCTGTGGTCACTTCCCTGAATGTCACAATCTTTCTTAGTTTTGTATTATTTTGTATTCTGTGATTTCTTAGACTTAGCAGACTTAGTGCGTACTCATATTTTTTTTCTGGCATTCTTTTTTCTTTTCCTCGTGTTTCTCTTTTGCCAGGTATAGAATTTTGTTTTGAGTTTTCGTTTTACTGATTCCTCATACATGTTAGTATTTCCTCTGTTTATCAGAATCCTCTCGTTCATTGTTGGATTCTTCTGTTACCCAATGACTGGTCCTGGTGTCGTCATCCCAGGTTTTTTGGTTCCTGCCTGTGGCATATGTTTTATCCCCACTACTGTTTTCCCCACTGCTTCTCCAGTTGGGATTTTTTTGTGGCTTTTGGACATTTTATTTTCCTCATTTCCTCTATCTTACTATGATCCTGTATGCATTTGGATTCTTACCGTACAAACAAAATGACATTATGAGAATATTTTTTGCACTGCTGTACTCAAATAAGTGGGATTTATCTAGAAATCATCTTATCATATATAGTTGTATGAAAAGGCTTTGTCCCTCATCCAAAGTCATTAGGTTTAAGGGGAAGTTACATTTTCACATAGGGCCAGGTTGGTTGGGAGAACTACCCTTAATAAATTAACTTACTTCGGAAACTTTTGTATTTACTTATTATCTTTATCTAATATTAAAATTTATGTATTTATGATCTGGAAAATTGAACAAAAAAAGCAAATATTGGAAGACATTTAGAAGAAGATAAGACATATTTATAGCTCTGTATGTGAGGGTGTGTTCAGTTTCATATTCAGCCACCCACTCTCACGATTTGTAAAAGACTTGTGAAACGGCTCGAGCACCAGCTCTTTTTCAGAATGAGTGGCACACTAGAACATTACTAATTTATCTTGTGTTGCCTTCATACATCTGCTATTACCCTTCCTGTTCTTGCGGCTCTGGAGATGGATGGGGTCCTCAGTTAGATGACTTGTGAAAACACAGACCACAAAAGAACTATTGCAACCAGCAGTTTAGCTCCAGGGGTAAAAGTTCAGTATTTATTTAAATCTGTTTTCTGAAAGTACATAAATCAGAACACAACAGCATGATGGAGGAACACTCCTGTAAAAAGGCCAATTTCATGTTCGGGGATTTTTGACCGGGCTGTGCCCTGAAGCTACACAATCAATTCTTGTACCGTCTAAGCAGAGAATATGTTTGGCACACTTACACTAGTTGGTTTCCGTATGTCTTTGGGCTTTGTGTTGAGGTTTTGGTTTCCTTTGCTTTATAAACTGTTCTTGTTTACTCAGGTTCCTCATTTTATTCTTGGTTCAACACTGATAGTTTTTCCCTCTACCGTAGCAGCTCTGTGTTAAGTCATTCTTTCCATCCTTTAGTGCATTTGTTCTTTTTTAGATTTCCCTCCAGCTTTGCCATGTGTCTTCGCTTTCAATTGTTTCTTTTTGTTTGCCTCATATGATTAGAAGCCATTCTTCATGGCAAGGCTGAGCAATAGTGTTGAATGTTGAGCAAGTCAGACCAACCTGCACTTACAAAATATTTGAGTATTAAGAAGTGTGGTTACTTGCTTCGTCTGGTTTGACATCATATAAAGTTTTTTTGGAACGTGCTCAAAGTTTGATGGATAAGCAAGTTGAATTTGTTTAGGTCTGCCGTTCCTGAGCTGAAATTGGATTCATTCAACATATGTTAATAGTTTTATGGTCAACACTAAACATTCAACACAGTTATCTTTAAAGAGAATAGTAGTTCAACATAAGAATGAACGATATGTGAGAAATTACAATATTTATTTACAAGAAATGAATGTGATTACTTGAAAGTAGTCAGTGCTGGGGCCTCATGTATTAACGGTGCATAGACAAAAAGCACCTTGTGGCGCAATGGTTCGCTCACAACTCAGAATGCATATGTTGTGTGAAAGTGTGCAGAAATCCACGCAAACTTACGGTGGCCATGGGGTGCAAAACACTTTTACAAGTACTGAAACAAATTTACATTTCAGAAAATCAACCGGAAAGGGAATGTACCAACGCCGAGGCTGACCCGGAAGTCAGCCTCAGGGCTGCATCCTTCGAAGGCCGTATTTGTAGGCCGATTACGTTACAGCGCGGCGACGAAGGCTGTCCCAATTCATGAATCATTCCGAGCAAATGCTGCCGAGAAATGTGTCCTTATTTTGCCCGATTTGGAGGATGGGTCATGAGTATCCTTCGCGGCCCATCATTTCCCATCATTCATTGCGGGTCGAAGCGGATTGGTCAAGCAGGGGAAGCCATGGCGGACCATAGCAACAAAAGCTGTGAGTAAAGTGTGGAAAATTACACTTTCTGTGACACAAATTAACTTCTACAATGTTTTTAGTGCGGGAATATAACTATGTAGACGTGAAATATCTGCTTGATTTATCTAGACATCGCTTAATTTCAAATGTGCTCCGACGTGTTCGGAGTTTTCCGTTCCCGGCGTAGTAACCGGCTCGCCTCGCCAGACCTACCGGCGGTGAGGCGAGCTAGCCCGGTAGAGATCTGACCGGACTATCGGCACTAAGCTCCCGCTGGCAGTCATCACAGTGAACGTTTAACACAAGTGATTTCTAACAGTTTATGTTATTATTTTAATTGTTACTGAAAATCGATTTAATATTTCAGGTGATATTAAGGTTAACCAGAATAAATGGACAGTTTTATGTAATCTAACTGTATTGCTGGAGAGTGTGATTGAGAATAAATAAGCTTTACAATAAGAATTTTTAATGAAGAAATGTGCTATATGTTTTAAAAGTTTATTTATAATTCAGTTAGCATTATAATTTCTGATTCCAGGTAAACCCGACGAGGAATAAACCTCCAAATGTAAATGAATCTCAGTAAAGAAGTTAAAAGTTTGAAAGAGCTTGTTTTAGATATTTGCATAGAAATATTTTAATATTTTCTTCAAATTAAGAAAAATGTAAAATTAAAAAAGGCTTTATTTTTGCTCTGATATTAAGCAAGATGTTTTTTTTGGGGTATTTTTATATTTTTTTAGGTACAAAGCAGCAGACGGGTCAGTTAATGAAGCTCAGGGGTGAGAACCACCACCTTTTTACTGGAGCTAAAAACTCAGCCATCGTGGCTTGGAGGTACAATAACTACATTCTTTACAGTCAGTTTCTGTCCAGTTTCAATAACTCCTATCTTTCTAACTTTCATAAATATCCATCCAGTGATTAACATACTTCTTTCGGTTTAGGACAATTCTGGAGAAGATGGACCAACAGGGGAAGGTCACTCCCTTTGCAAGACAACACAATGTGGGACAATTTGAAAAAGAAATATAAAGTTTGTTCAGAAGTTCTCATGTCACACAAATAAAAAATATTTCTAAAAGTCTTGTTGGTTTCTCTGTTTAGTCAACTCTTCTTTTCTTCCTTCTAACTTTAGGATTGTAAGTATCCAGGGTCAGGAGAGGGAGTCAGTGAAAAGCCCACTGCTGCTACTTGGACCTGGTTTGTCTTTATGGATGAGGTGTTGGGACAGAGGTCTTCTACAACACCTCCTGTCCTAATTGCCTCCATCCCTGAGGACACTCCAGGGCCAAGTGGAGCGGTGGTCAACCAGATGGAGAAGGAAGACAGTGAGCCAGCAGGAAGGGGTCAGAAAAGAAAGAGAGACAGAGATGATGGAGTTGATCAGGGAGGACATGAGGACACAGAGAATGGACAGACTGTTTTCCATCTTAGAAAGAATGGCACCAAAATAAGGTGCTATAAAAGAAATAAATAAATGTGTTTTGTTCAGATTGTTTCTTAAAGTTTTAAGATGTTCTAATAAATTTCTAAATTGTTTTTGTCACTAGTTATTTCCATTTGATCCAACAATACATCAACTTCATTTAAAGTTATAAACAGAAATTATTATGAAAAATACAAACAGCATTTTAAACAGAATGAGGGAAGAAAACATTCAAACAGATCAAGATTATAAGACAAAAGGCATAAAATAAAACTATGTACAAGTATTTATAATGGAGACAGCAGGATCAACCTGAGTGACCAGTTCCTGGAAAAACCTCTTCAAGAGAACAAAGAGGCAGATGTCTTTCTGAACAGAAAGTCTGGTGGTGTGGCTAAATCTCTCACAAGGTCAGAGACTTGGATGGATGCTGCAACTGAGACCTTTGGTTTGTCTTTCTGGATGGTGAGCGAAGCATCACACAGGTGGTCTGCAGATGTTTGGGATTCCTCTCTCCGCTGTCCACGTCATCGTCCATCAAGTGGGTTTAAAGGACTGGCTGAATTGACGGCTGCCACTTCACTAAGAGGTAATCGGAAAAATGCAGAATTAGAAGATGGTGCTCACAAAATATTACAATTAGTTATACCCCTCAAACATTAATCACATCTATAATATTATACTTGGCTGACACAGTAGTCATGTTCTGGTGGTACCTCCTCCAGAGCGGACATCTCAGCTGAAAGCTGGTCCCGCCAGAGAGCAACACTGACTGCCTCAGTCCAAACCTCACTCTCATCCTCTTCTACAGCCTCCTCTGGGTCATCCTCTGGGGCCATGACATCCCCAGCACCAAGGCAGATGTTGTGGAGGATGGCGCATGCTGTTATGACCTGAAAATAATTTAAAAGAGGGTGCATATATGTGTATGTGTATATATTATGTATAATGTATATATAAAATGGATCTAGGTCAAAACGTACGTGAGGTACAAAGGTGTGGTGCACCTCCAGCGCTTGCAGGAAGATGGCCCTGAATCTGGTTTTCATCATTCCAAAAACGCTCTATTATAGAGCGTGTTTTTGGAATGATGGCTGTTAAAGCGCTGGGCTCCCACACCTTGTCTTGTCCTCTTCTAGGGAGTGATGAGGGGGAGTGGATATTGGAGGCATGGGTATCCTCCATCAGCAAGGATAAAATGCTCTGGAGGAGGATAAACTGTACAGTGGGCTGTGGCGGAGCACCCTAGAGTCATGCACTGACCCAGGCCAGCCCACATACGTGTCAATAAAATGGCTCTCAGAAACTGCTTGCAGGATTATGGAAGGGAAGAGTTTCCTGTTCCTGTAGCACTGACCATCAGGGATGCTTGGACACCTGAAGTGGATATGGCAGCCGTCAATTGCACCCACAGCTTTAAGAAAAGCTCTGTGGCGTCCAGCCCTACAAACTCACGGGACACTGCCTTAAATCCTCAGGGGTCTTTAGAAGGTAGATGACCTGGTGACGAATAGCCACGATCTCCTCTGTAACTCTGTGGACAATGGACAGTAGAGCGAGGCATCCCAAACACTCTGCAGACCACTCTGTAGGATGTGCCACTTGCCAGCCAGAAAAGAAAAACTAAGGTCTCAATAGTAGCAACCATCCATGTTGCCTATCCTGGTGCAAAAGATTAAGCAGCACTGCCTGAGACTCCCTGCTCAGCTGAAAATCAGGCCTGGTGTCCTCCTGGTTGAAGAAGCGTTTCAGGACTGGGACACTCAGGTTGATCCTGCAGTAAAGGGGTCTGGTCTAGAAAAGGGAAAAATGGAGATGGAAAAACACATTATTTTTAAGGCATGCTTCTGGATATTTTAAGTGATCAAAGCAAGTAGATACTAATACACCAAAAACACTGCATTATTATATAATTATCTAAGAACAGCCAGAGGGGATCAAATACTTTATAATTCCCATCTATCTTAAAATTTAAAGTTGTTGTTTATATATATGTATATATATATATAAATAAAAGACATACATTAGCCATAAAGTTGCTATCTCTTTGTTTATTGGCTAGTTAAATCAAACATCTTTTTTACCTGAACATGATTGTCTCTGGATTGTACCTGGAATCAGAAATTATAATGCTAACTGAATAATAAATAAACTTTTAAAACATATAGCACATTTCTTCATTAAAAATTAATATTGAAAAGCTTATTTATTCTCAATCACACTCTCCAGCGATACAGTTAGATTACATAAAACTGTCCATTTATTCTGGTTAACCTTAATATCACCTGAAATATTAAATCGATTTTCAGTAACAATTAAAAATAATAACATAAACTGTTAGAAATCACTTGTGTTAAACGTTCACTGTGATGACTGCCAGCGGGAGCTTAGTGCCGATAGTCCGGTCAGATCTCTACCGGGCTAGATCACCTCACCGCCGGTAGGTCTGGCGAGGCGAGCCGGTTACTACGCCGGGAACGGAAAACTCCGAACACGTCGGAGCACATTTGAAATTAAGCGATGTCTAGATAAATCAAGCAGATATTTCACGTCTACATAGTTATATTCCCGCACTAAAAACATTGTAGAAGTTAATTTGTGTCACAGAAAGTGTAATTTTTCACAATTTACTCACAGCTTTTGTTGCTATGGTCCGCCATGGCTTCCCCCGCTTGACCAATCCGCTTCGACCCGCAATGAATGATGGGAAATGATGGGCCGCGAAGGATACTCACGACGCATCTTTCAAATCGGGCAAAATAAGGACACATTTCTCGGCAGCATTGGCTCGGAATGCTTCATGAATTGGGACAGCCTTTGTCGCCGCGCTGTGACGTAATCGGCCTACAAATACGGCCTTCGAAGGATGCAGCCCTGAGGCTGACTTCCGGGTCAGCCTCGGCGTTGGTACATTCCCTTTCTGGTTGATTTTCTGAAATGTAAAAGTGTTTTCTGAAATGTAAATTTCTTTTCTGAAATGTAAATTTGTTTTCTGAAATGTAAATTTGTTTCAGTACTTGTAAAAGTGTTTTGCACCCCACGGCCACCGTAAGTTTGCGTGGATTTCTGCACACTTTCACACAACATATGCATTCTGAGTTGTGAGCGAACCATTGCGCCACAAGGTGCTTTTTGCCTATGCACCGTTAATACATGAGGCCCCAGCACTGACTACTTTCAAGAAATGTAAATTTGTTTCGGTACTTGTAAAAGTGTTTTCCACCCCACTGAAGGAGCATGTTTGTTTTATTAATTTGAGCTTTTACGGTTTAAAGCTGAACGATAAAACTGAATCACATTTAGCCTCATACCAAAACGAAACACACCTAAAAAAAAGATAGAAACAACCTCAATCAAACGTAAAATGTAAAGTTTCACTTGTAGATTAAAATGCGCATAGGTCTGTGTCTCAGGCTACGTTCACACTGCAGGTCTTAAAGCTCAAATCAGAATTTTATAGAATTCTGATTTCTTTGTGTGCTCGTTCCCATTACTTTGAACATGTTGTGGCTCCAAACTGACCCGCATGTGTGCATAAGAACAATAGATGCAGCACAACAGTGAGAAATACTGTAGGTGTTATGGTTTAGGTGCACAACAGAAGCCATTTATTGTCAGTGGGTGCTGTGTGGGAAACACGTGGCTAAAAGGAGAGTGAAACTCTTTATTGTTCCGTTTTAGGGAGATCTTACTGTCAATTCAGCACAACAAACTGTTTGAATGCGGAGACACAGCCAGCATTGGACTTCGGTAAAGTTAGAAAGATATTCACAGATTCGGCTTTTCCGGATCAATAACTCATCAGCGGAACATTGCCTCTACAAAACCGACACTTCTCTGCAACTACAGCATGGCACACAGGAAGCTACTATCATATTTTCCTCAAAACGAGCCCACCACCGCGCTGGGAGACTTGCATTGGCCTCTGTGCAGACTAGAACTCGCTGCTCCTCAGATGCGCAGGGACTGTCTGCAAATTGCAACACCAGAAAAATATGATGGAGAAATATTCAATAGCGTCACCAAGGAGAAATGTATTGTCATCAAAATTATTTTATGTGTATGTGATCACGTTTTTCATACTACATTTCTTGGATTGGAAAATAATACTTGAAAATTCTGTTTTAGGAATTACCCAAAGACTATAGCCTAAATCATTTGGATTATGGGCTTTGTTTTATCATTAAAGTAAGCAATAAATTCACTATAGCACGTTGTAGTGCCATTAAACTCATAGCCAGTGGCGTGCACAGACATTTTGGGGGGCAGGTGCTCAAGTGGAAAAAAAGGGCACCTTGTGCGGCACATGGAGCTGTCGGTTGCCTTCGTAGTGTGAGATTTATTACAGGCCCAACATGAAAATAATTTATATGTATTACTAAGCACCCCCAAAACAAACTGTCCTGTGGGTTGAAGGGAAATGACCACCCAGGAAAAAAAACTCAAAACAAGAATGCATTTCACAAAATTCTTAAGATTAATAAGGCAACAAAATGATCATAGACTGATTTAAAGTTAGATTACTGATTCACAAACTGAACTTCCTGAGTCAAATTTGAAACTTACGTTATCCTTCATTTTTTTTCTTTTTACACACTGAGCACAACGTGTTTGTCTTGACTATATCATTCTGTACTTTTATCACAAAATATCTTCTGCACCAAATAACCTTATGTTGTAGCAAAGCCAAATTTACCAGGTAGGTCACACTAAATGAGTTATCTTCAGTAACCAGTGACCTTTCTACAGCGTAAATCAACTATACCCAGAAAATGAGTTATAAAATCTTTATAATCAAAATGAAACCAACATCAGAGAATATGATCATAAGAAGAATCATCTTATATCACTGCATGTAGCCAGTTTGATATATGACAGAAATTATTCTTAGAGAATAAAAATGAATGAGATGACAAGTCCTGAGAACTGATAAGATGTCTGCTATTTAGAAAATAAAATATTCTGATCACATCATCATTTTTACACACACAGAAGTAGAAAATACAACTTAGCCTACATGCCCCACATTTACTGAACTTTATTAAAGGTATTTTAGTTGTGTATGAATTGTAATGTTAACCAGCTCATTTAGCCATATTTGCAATAAAAAAAAACATGAGTCAAACAGAAGTCATCATGGACCATAATAGCAAATGTAATACCGACATCTATGAGATAGATTTGAATTGATTTATTTCTTCTAATTTAATCTGAGTTCAATTGTAGACTTTCTCCTGGCGCCTGGTGGCGGCCATAGAAGTCATAGCGGGTAAAGGTATGCCATTTATTGGCCTGTTCTGTTTAGATAAAATGGTGGCAGGTGAAGTTTTAACTTTTTCATCTGAAGTTTAGGAAGCAAGTATATTCGTTTTGTTTGTTTCCTGGATGGTTAGCCGGCCTGTCTGCAGGGCAGGGCTCTATCCAACGGCGGAGGAGAGAAGAGGTAAGCTGGACCACCGCAGGTCCAACTCTCCGCTCTGCACGCAGCCCGTCTCCGTTGAGAGACACACGAGGCAGGACACGTATGTGTGTTGGCGAAGGGGGGGCAGAATTTCAAAACGTGGGGCACTGGTATTATACGCCTTTAAATTCAGAAATTTTACCTTGGGCCGCACACTATACACTGTAAAAAAAAAAAAAGATTTCAGGAGGGTACTTTTTTCTCCAAAGGATAAAACGACAGGTGGTGTAGCACCACCTAGCATATATCTGTGCACGTCCCTGTTCATAGTACAGAGAAAGTACCTCATCTTGATCATACTACAACTCTTACTTTGGGACAATGTGCCACAGATATTACAAATATTCTCCACGTAACATTATGGTTTTTTTCTTTTTTTAGGTATTATTATCCACAAAGACACAACTTTTAAACAACTCACAAAGTTGTTGGAAAGAGCAGATATGCTACAAAAAACAATCTATAACCGTTAAAGTGAGATATGATGATGAAGAGGGAGTAAAAAAAGTTGATCCACTTAAGTTAACAAAAACAATTAAAGCTCAAGTTGGAGAAGTCAAGCTGCTAAGATACTGAGATATGGAAATTTACTTATTGGGTGCAATAGGTAAGTTCAGGTACAAAAAGCAAGGAAAATTGGGTGGTTATACAGAGTTAAAGTTAGAATAGTTGTAAGAGTGGGTGAGAGAAGAAATAATGGGAGTAAAGGAGTTATTGTAGGAGTACCTTTAAATGTACATATGAATGATTTGGTTGAAAATCTAAAGCAAAGAAACAGAGAAGCAAAAGGAGCAAGAAGAATGACAAAAGCCCAGAGACAGTTGAAACGCAAACTGTGCTGGTGGAGTTTGTAACTAAAGAAGTGCCAAAGGAGGATTTATTTGGCTTCATACAGTTTAGTGTTTGGGAGTTTGTGCCTGAACCAGTGAGATGTTTCAGCTGTCAGGAATTTGGACATGTTGCTAAAATGTGTAAAGAAAAAAGGAGATGTGCCTGATGCTCTGGAGATCATGAATATGGAAAGTGTGGAGTTGGAGTAAAACCAAAATGCTGTAGATGTGGAGGACAGCATAGTGTTGCTTTTTGGGGATGTGAAGTGATGAAGCAGCAAATAGTTGTGCAGTAAATGAAGGTTATGTAGAAAATAACATATGCAGAAGCATGTAAAATGGTTGAAAAAGAGAAACAGAATGAGAAATCTATGATAGGGGAGAAATAAGTGATCAAAAAGGTTATGGAAATGGTTGGAAGGAAAATAGAGGACGAGAAGAAGAAGATGGTGACTTGTATTGTAGGAGTTATAAATGCAACGTCAGATGTGAAATCTAAGACAGAAAGGATTCCGATTATTGTGAAGGCAGCATGTCATAGTTTAGATATGAATAACATCTGGTGGGAAGATGTTAGGGGAGTGTTATGTAGTCAAGCAATTCAAGAAGGATAATTTGGTAAATTATTCATCACAATTTTAATTTCACAGTGGAATGCAAAGAGTCTTTTGTGAAATGGTCAATATTTTAACAGTTTATTTATGATCAGGCAGAAAAACCTGATATTATTTGTATTCAGGAAACATGGTTGAACCATTTGTTGGATTTTAGAGTAAATGGATATATTGCAGTAAGATTTGATAGGAAGGTAGGGAATTGAGTTTGGTGTCTTTCTTTGATTAAGGACCTTGAGTATGTAGCAATTGAGATATGGATTGAAGGGAAGGCAATAAGTATTTTAGCTTTTACAATCCTTGTTAAAACTTTGAAGTAATTCAACTTTAGGAGATAGATGTAAAAGGTTATATTATTTGGTGTGGAGACTTTAATGCACATCATTTGTTATGGGGGAGTGAGAAAATAGATTATAATCGTAAAATAATAGAAGAAGTTTTGGATGGTAAAAATCTTGTATGTTTAAATAATGGGAAGAAGACTGGAGTTGATATTAATTCTGGTAAGAAATCTGTCATAATGATAAAAAAAATTGTGCCATGGTGGACAAAAGAATGGAATGAAGTAATAAAACTATGAAATAAAGCATTTAAAGTACTAAAAGTAACCCAGTTTCTCAGAATTGAGTACAAAGGAAAGCAAGCAAAGGTGAGGAAGATCATTAAGAATGCAAAAAGAGAATATTGGAGAAACCTTTGTAATATTGTAGGGAAATAAGAAGAAAATTAAAAGAGAATATGGATATCCTATAATAAAAATAGATAATACAACTATAATAGAAGATAAAGAAAAAGCTGAAATATTAGCTAAAACATTTGGTGCAATTTACAGTTCAAGTAATATTAGTGATGATTGAAAGAAGGGTAGAGAAGTCACAAAACTGAAATATAAAGACTTAATGCAAAATAATGTAGATACAAATAATTTGATAAATGAGCCATTTATCAACGGAGAGTTGAACTTTGTAACCAGCAAAACAAAAAATACATCACCTGAAGAGATCAAATTTACTATGCAATGATGGAACATCTCAATGACAAAGCAAGAGAAAAAATATTAGAATTATACAATAAAGTCTGGGAGGAAGGAGAGCTGCCACAAAGCTGGAAGGAAGCAATAATTATTCCAATAGTTAAACCAGGAAAAGATCAAACAAAACCAGAAAATTATAGACTGATAGCATTAACATCAAATATATGTGAAATAAGGATTAATGATAGATTAACATATTATTTAAATATTAATGGATATATATCTAGATATCAAAATGTTTTTCGAAAAGGGAGAAGCACAAATGACTCTGCATTATGTTTAGAATATGAAATAAGGAGAGCAGAAATAAACAAAGAAAATGTAGTAGCTGTATTTTTGATATAGAAAAAGCTTAAGACATGATGTGGGTTGAAGGATTATTAATTCAATTAAGTAAAATGGTTAAACTGAAAAAATGTTTAAATGGATTAAAAACCTTTTATCAATTAGAACAATACAAGTAAGAATTGGTCAAGAAATATCAAGTAAATATATAGTAGAAAATGATACTCCTCAATGAAGTATTATAAGTCCATTATTGTTTTTTATAAAGATAATGATGTATTTAAAAAAATTGGTAAAGAAGTTGGTAGCTCACTATTTGCAGATAATGGAGCTATATGGAAAAGAGGTTGTGATATCAAACTTATCGTAAAGAAAATACAAGATGAGATTATTAGAATAGAGCAATGGGCATATCAATCGGGATTTCAATTCTCAGTGGAAAAAAAGTAATAATGTTTACACAGAAAAGGAAAAGAGAAAATATAAAACAAAAATTATACAATCAGGTTTTGGAAAAAGTAAAAAGTATGAAGTTTTTATGCATATGGTTTGATAAAAAATAATATTGAAAGTACATATAGAAAGAATTATAGATAAATGCAAAACAATATTAAACATTATGAGATGTATGGCTTGTATTGATCGGGGAGCAGATCGAACAGCATTACAAAGAATTTATACAGGATTAATTAGATCAAATATTGAATATGGAAGTTTAATTTATGGATCAGCAGCAAATACACATCTTGTAAAATTGGACAATATACAACATCAAGCTTTAAGAATCTGTACAGGAGCAATCAGAACCGCTCCAATAGCAGCACTCCAGGTAGAGATGGGAGAGATGCCATTAGATATAAGAAGGAAACAGATGGCAATAAATTATTGGCTACATTTATAAGGCAATAATCCGGATCATCCCATTCGTGATATTTGAAAACCATGCTGGGAAAAAGAAAAAAACAAACTAGAAGTTTTGGCTGGAGTATCACTAAAATAGCAGAAGAATTTCAAATACATAATATTGAAATAAGGTCAATATTACCTTTACCAGTAATACCACCATGGCTATTACAAGAAGCAATAGTAGATATAACATTAATGATCCAAAATGTATTCTAGATCCAAGAATAATACAAGAATATATAAACAGTTATCAATATGTTCAGATTTACACAGCATCAAAAACAGATGAAAAAATATTAATAGCATTTGTAATACCAGATTTTAAAATAAAAGTAGGAAAAAGAATTACAAATGGATTATCAGTATATTCAGGAGAATTATTAGCAATATTGTTAGCAGTGCACGGTGGCGCAGTTGGTAGCTCTGTTGCCTTACAGCAAGAAGGGTTCGACTCCCGGGTCTTTTCAACATGGAGTTTGCATGTTCTCCCCGTGGATGCGTGGGTTCTCACCGGGTACTCCGGGTTCCTCCTACAATCTGAAGGCATGGCTGTTAGGTTAATTAGTCTCTCTAAATTGCCCTTAGGTGTGAACGAGTGTGTGCGTCGTTGTTTGTCCTGTATATCTCTGTGTTGCCCTGCGATGGATTAGCAACCTGTCCAGGGTGGACCCCGCCTCCTGCCCACAGACACAGACACAGTCATAATAATAATAATATATGTATTGTATAAATATTATAATTAATATTAGTAGATCCGAGGCAAGAAATATCATTAGACAGAAAATCAAGAGAGAGGCAAAAAAGGTGGGATGAAGAAAGGAAAAGCAGATGGTTTTATAGAATCAAAAAGATAGTAGGAGAAGGAAGAACTGGAAGAAGGAGCAGAAAAGAGGAAAGATTAATTACAAGATTAAGATTCAGACATAAAGGACTCAATTCTACATTGTTCAAGATACAGAAACAATACAGGAAAATGTGACTATTGTGGAGAAGATTCAGGAGAGCTTTGGAACAAGATACTCGAAGACACTTGGCCATAGACATTAATACATAGACGCCTCTTTGACTGGGTCCGCCCGCTGCTGAGACTTAACTGTGTGTCCGCCATATTGCTGGAGGCAAGGCAGCAACGTGAACTAATACAAATAAAGGGACTTTATTTCATAAAGCACATTTCAACAGGGATTTACGTTAATGCCTCACCTTGTTTATTCACACACACACTTATGTTCATAGGTATGACGGAGAATTAGGGCCAGGCTTAAAAAAAAATGTTCTTTTTTAAATAAGATGGAATATGGCATTTTCAAAAAGTTAGACGCAAGCTGAAAACGCCTAGACAGCAAGCCAAATCGTCCAACTCTGATGTTGTGATATACCTCCCAGTGCGGAGGAAGTAAATGTAGATAAATAGCACAAAGTTGTGTTGAAGCTGTGTCAAGAGGCTGCATAGTTTAATAAGTGGAACCCAGTTAGGGTTACTAAAGAGATAATCACTCTTGTTGGAAAAATGAAATGTGCGAAAGTACTGTAGGATGGGTCTTTGTTAATCATTTGTACTGAAATCAGACATAAAGAAAGAGCGTTCAGTTTGAGGAAAATTCTGGGTGAGAACAAGAGAGGAAAAGTGCTTGATGGCAGAAGATATTTGTGTGCCATTATTTCAGGTATTCCACCTGATGTTCCCATCAATGGTATTAAAGCTAATGTGTCAGGAGGAAAAGTAGTCGAAGTCAAACGTTTAAAATGGACACAAAATTGAGAAACAAGAGAGAGTTATTCTATCATGTTAAAGTTTGAAGAAAGGACGTTACCAGATAAAGTCTTTGTTGGCTATATGAGCAGTTTATTTCTCTACTACTTTAATACTTCCAATGTCAAAAGTTTGGACAATGTTGCAGCAATCTGTGAAGGGCAGCAGAGGTGCGGGAGGTGTTCTGGGTATCATGAGTATGGAAAATGTGAGAGGAGGTACTTTGAAGTGTTGCTACTGTTGAAGTGCAGACAGTTAAAATTGAGAATGGGATCACATATACGGAAGCGACTAAAAAGGTACAGGTTTGGACACTGGCACAGACAAAGAAGGCAGCAGATGTAGAGGCACGCAATTCAGTTTGTCAAGGATGCACCAAGGTCAAAGAGGATACCCTACTCATGGAGAAGGAGGACTTTGTCCTTTTCACGGTAGAAGTGAAAAATTGCACAGCCCAAACAGAAAGGAAAACTGAAAAAAAAAATCCAAATAATTGTAACGGTGGCACATAAACATCTTTACATTAAAAGTATAAGCTGGGAATCTGTTAGGGAGAATTTAAATAACTCAGTTTACTTCTCAATCACAAGCATGGAGTGGAGAACCTTTACTTTCATGTTAATTATATTCCAGTGGAATGCGAGAAGTCTGTGAAGTAATGGTCAAGAATTTAAGAAATTCCTTGCAGAATTCATAGTCAAACCTCATCTTGTATGTATTCAAGAAACTTGGCTGGTTGAGGCTGGAGACCTTCTGCTGAGGTTACGAAGACTAAAATACATTTTTCTATATTGGATTAATCTCCAGGAGCATAATGATGATCATCTGGTAAGGGCTGTGATGGAGGATTGTTGGGAGAATCATGAGTCTATCTACAGGAGTTTTGGATCACTGCTCATGTAGGCATTGGTGGAAGTGAAACAGGCCCTTATGTTGGATGACACTAACATTAACATCCCATTGAGCAAAGCTGAGGGAAAATCAGTGATTCAGGAAATCATCATCTGTATTAGATACAAGGGAATGTGAGGGGTAATAGGCGGATGGAAGCCGGAGAGAGGAGGCAGTGATGAGTCGCCCGAGGATTGCTCATTCAGGCCTTCAGATCCATGATTTTTGCCGACGTCTGCCCCCTCTGGCAACAAGTTTAAATGACACCAGACACGCAAAGACGAGAAAAAAGCTGTTATCTGCCGCTGCGACTTCAGTTGGTTCTTTAGAGGCGTAATGTCTTCTGAGGTAAGAAAGTTAGAAGCATTATTTCACTATCTAATATTATATGGAAATATTTTAGTTTGTACGGGAATTTTTCATATCGAGTCAATAGTCATACATTTGTTTAGGGGAAAAACGTAGCTACCCTTTTAGTTGGTCAATAATGTAAATATTTCACTATAACTTTTGTTATCATTTGTTTAGTTCAATGTATATAATACATTTTCATTCTCAGGGCAGATCTCCTGGTGTGGAGTCTGTGGTGGGGTTTAAGATGTGCTTGTGGCTGGTATTTATTTCTAAAACAGCCACCCGCCCGTGTTCTCTCGCTAAAGTGTCATAGTGGCTGAAACTCTCAACATAGTAGTAGCAGGGAGTGTGAAGCACGACACACCCACGGACACGCCCTGAGAATTCGAACCAAATCCCTCTCTATTGGACTGACTAATCTAGCCTGTATGGACAACTGCGGTAAATAGAAGGTAACTCATTTTACATGTCTGGCAATTGGAAGGGCATGTATGGGAAAGAAAATAATATTTAACTTAAAAACTTGCGCTATGCACCTTTAACAGATCTCTGTCCCAAATAGGAAAACATCAGACAGGAACATGCAGCTATTGTGGTCAAACAGAAACAGTTTTATTAGAATGTAACAAGTACATAGAGGAACAGAAATATCTGACAACACTACTAAGTAGAGAAGGAAAAGCACTGACTTTAGGTAATATTTTTGGGGACATATCTATAAATGTTCATAAACAAGAAATGGGATTTCTTAAAAATACTCGGTTATTTAATCGTGTTTAATTTGTTATTATAAATAGACAATTTCCCTCTGACCATCTCTGTCCTCACTCCAAATCAATGGATGGTGGTAAATGCACCTTAAGTTGGTTTGCCAAGCGCCACATAAACTCTAAAAGAAGAAGGAGGTGTCAGATTAACTCACCTGAGTGGTAATCAGACCAGCAGACTCAGTTCTGTCTTTCGTGTTTCCTGACCCTGTTTATTACCTACGTTTCCCCCCCCCCCCCCTCTCTTTAGGGTGGAAAGGACTCTGAAGACCCAGACCTGGATTCTCTCTCTGCGATGTTCCGAGCCCAAGTTCACAATTGGCTGAAGGTACTTCACTGTTCTTCCCCAGCCAATTGTCTCCTTCACCTTCCTGGAACCTTTAAGCCCAAAGAAGGTACTAAGCTCTTCTCCGGATCACCTGCCTACAAGACTCCTGCCTGTCCACCTTCCAACTTCACATACACCTCCTGGAAGGAAACCCTCAGGAGCAATCACCATCTCACTACAACCTCACCTGTCAAACACAGTCTCCATGGACTCACTCACCTCCCCCTTAAAACTCATCACCTTCGTAAAAGTAAGATTAATCTACTAACATTTCTAGTCGCACATTACCTCCAACAACCTGTATTCACTTGCTTCTCCTCAGTGCTTCGACCAGCAGAACCTGGATTCCCATTCGACCTTTTTGCTTTTTTCTGTTTATCAATAAATCAGTTTAAGTTGAACTTTGCCTCCTTGATCTCTTGTCACCAGGTTTACCATAATGACATTAAAAGGTATTAGGTATAAACTCTAATTAGGTATTATTCACAATGTATTTCTCTAAGTTAAGCAATGGATTTTAAATCTGAGAAACTTTGGTAAGTCAGAACCCCCCCACTCCAGCACCCTAAAAAACTATCTACAAATACAAAAACTGCTAAGGCCAAGAATAATAATATAGAGGCAACAAATAAAATCATCAAGAGAAAGTGAGCAACTTTAGACATAAAAATCCAGTTCAGCTGCATTTGAAATAGTTTTTCCCTGGCATCCCACAGCCATGGAAGTTACTTTGTAACCTTTTCCAGACTGAAGGATGTTTTTTATCTGATTTTGAATTTCTTGAATTGAAGTGAGCTATGGCATACTATTGACAGAAGAATGGAATATTACCAGATTTCCTTCCCAAAGGTGGTTGAAAGGTTTTATACGAGAACAAAAATACACCGCAGAATGGCACCGCATTAATATTGGGGATCCTAGACTGCGGCAATATACCAGGGTTCAAATGACAAAGTTCCAATTTGTGTCAACTATGATGAAATGGTGAGCCATGTTTTTATAAAATATTATACACATCTTAATATTATACATAATTGTTTTCCCATATTTCTTCCTTTATAAGGGATTCAACTCCTTGAGGAATTAAAAACAATTACAGTAGGCTATGTCGCCTTGGGTTAGTTTTCAAAATTCATAGTCGAGATTTAATTACATAATTCATTTTGTTATTTTGGATTTTTAGGTTACAAAATAAAAGCAGTCTCATATTAATCTATTTTCCATAAATAGAATTACAATTATTTGTTAAAGCCTTTGTTTTGAAGGGTCGAACAGGAAGACGATCTGTTGCTTAATGTCGTTAACTTCATGACATCAGCTGCTGTTCCCACTCTGCGGTCCTGCTCTAAGTTCCAGCGCTGCGTTAGGAAGCAGGACAGACCCCGCCGCGATACAGAGGACCACAGAACACGGTCATATGGTCCAACCCCGCCTTCTTCCATACTGCTGAGCGAGTGAAAAGGCGAGCCATTCCGGGTCGTGCCAGGCTCGGACGGGATGCCCAGGAAGGATCCTGCCATCCAGCCACAGGCCACCGCTGGTGTGCTCATTTGGTAAATATAGGACAAACTGAGGCAGGAGAGGAAGCAAGATGGGATTCCTGCACCAGCTCCATCTCCTGCTGTGGAAGAACATCTCTCTGAAGAGGAGAGGGCCGGTAAGAGAGCGGGCTGCATCCCTGTCTGTGATTCTGACACAGCGGTTGTTTTGGGGGAGAAGACGGGCGTCGGTAGAGCCGATCAGCTCTGCTGCATCGCCTGCCTCCGTTATTTAGATGGAGTCTGATCTGTCCTGAGATGATGACAACGTCAGGCAGGAAGAGAATGAGTCCTGGGTTGGGTTTGTTTAAGGAGCTTACTGCAAGAGAACAGCGCAGCGCTGTGAGGAATGGAGAAGTAGCCGCGCAGTCAAACAGGTTGTTGTTTGTGGAGAAAAGACAGACCAGCTTAAATGTCCTCTATCTATCTATCTATCTATCTATCTATCTATCTATCTATCTATCTATCTATCTATCTCTATCTATCTATCTATATATCTATCTATCTATCTATCTATCTATCTATCTATCTATCTATCTATCTCTATCTATCTATCTATATATCTATCTATCTATCTATCTATCTATCTATCTATCTATCTATCTATCTATCTATCTATCTATCTATCTATCTATCTATCTCTATCTATCTATCTATCTATCTATCTATCTATCTATCTATCTATCTATCTATCTCTATCTATCTCTATCTATCTATCTATCTATCTATCTCTATCTATATATCTATCTATCTATCTATCTATCTTTGTACATCATAATGCATGATATTACATAAACTATGATGTAGATTTAGCAGCAGTTCTATGTTAATAGGAGACGTATCACAGGATATGTCAGTAAATAAATAAAAACATCAAATCCAACAAGTTAGTGAGAACTGTCAAAACCGAGGGGCTCTCATTGACTGGGGAATAATCAACAGCACCTGGTGCAAGGGTGTACTTAGTTTTTCACACACGTCTCCATCTTGGCTCAGCTTTATTTGCTAATTTCTGACCATGTGAAAGTATGATTCTATGACACGACCTTCTAGTTGTGCTGAAAACTCTTTCTGCTCTGTGCAGATGTGTTCGCCATCATAGAGCTTTTAATGTTGTCCCTCTTACATAATCACACCAGAGCACATAGCCACAGACAAGCCCTCTGTTCAAATTGAGGAACATCCTGGAATAAAAACTCCATTAAATACTAGAATGAAAGTACAGTGTATCAGGTTGCAGAATTTTTTGTTTTTTCAGAGCAAAAAAACATGTTCCAGAAAGAGAAAGGAGGACCCCCACCCCTGATATTGGTTAGTCATTTCATAGTCACAGGACAGAATTGTTTCTCTCTAGCACAGCACTGTTATTTTTGTTTTCAGTTTTCCAGCAACAGAAGTGTCCCTGATTAAGCACGTTTCTTTTATTTCCTGACGGAGGCCATTTTTGTTGCCTATGAACCTTCTTTGTCAACGCTCTCAGCCAGGCATTCAAACTCTGCATGCCAACATCATTTTTGGCGACGGGGATGGACTCTCACTGCCCACACCTGATCTAGAGCCTGGGAAGCTAAAGCTCCGGGAGAGTGGTGTGGACATGGTGATGATGGAATAGACAGAAAGTAAGGGATTAAATCGATGAAGTCATCGTTCTAATAACAGCACAGTGTCTTGTTCTCTAAAATGGTGCTTTGAATGTTAAGTTTCCCCTGCTACCATTTTGATGAATCTTACTTGGAGTATTTATTCAAATGTAGGCTGTTATATAAAAAAATTAAACACCAGTAAAACCAGCCATACAATGTGTTTCAACAGTCTCTGGAAAACTTGTTTTGGACTAATAAGAGCTTTTTATTTTGACCAAACAAAATGAACTCACATTTTAGTGCAGCTACTGAAATATTCTACGGATTTAAAACGTGGCTAAATATTTTCCATAAAGTCCCATTACTTCCAATATTATTTGCTCAGAGATCACTTCTAGTTTTAGCTTCAGGTAGTTTGTTGTGCTGCCAAATGCTGCAGACGCCACTGAGTAGCAAATAGTCCACATTGTCTGTTTTTGAAACCAGTGTTCCCACACATTGACTCTACCTTCTTGGTTTAATCAGTCCTGCCGCTGCATCTCTTTGTGATCAATTGGAGGCAGTACGGAAAAGAAATGATAAATATGATTAACTGCACAGCCCTTATTGACAGCTGTTTGCTGTGGTACAGTATGGGTTTATAGTGGTTTAGGATATGTTTTTGCAAATGATGGCCCAGTATAAACGGACAGCTTCTGAACTCTACTGATAATTATTGAACAATGATGAAGACAGATTGAACAATTGCACTCCTTCCTGTTCGTCTCAGATTCTATCAGAAATGCATTTCCTCTCCCAGATCGCCCATCCTGACATTTTCAGGTGGTTCACAAGCATTTCTTCATATTCAGTTTTTCTCTGAAACAACAAAAACAATTAAATCATTTATTATAAATATGCTTTGTGCATATTTATTTATAGCTCTTCTATGAAGACATCAGTATAAAATAAACCTAATGACTAAAAACTGATATTCAACTGTTATTTTTCAAATATGTAGTCTAATCTAAGCAGTGTATGTGACTGCACATTTTGAAGCCTTTAATCCTTTGTTGGATATCCTCAATGCTCATCCCTGTCAGCCAGTTTATTCCTGGGATGTTTGTGCTGTTTTTAAGGGCTTAGGCCCTAACTCTATCCCCAGGCTGCTGGATTTCTTACTTTCACAGATGTGGTTAGGGCTGCTTTTTGTCTGAGGAGGAGGAATGGGGTGTATTTTTAGCATGTCTACCTGCTGACATCAGACTGAAGAGAGACACAGGAGATGCTCAGAAAAGCTTCTGTTTTAATTATAGTAGCAGCTGCATCATTTCTGTCTAGATGAGGATGCCTGGGTTTGGCCTCATTAAATCTGTCCACCGAATTGATGACAGGAGCAGAATGTGCTTGTCAGCACTTGGCTTAGATGGCATCAATCCCATATGTTGGATTGTCCCCACATACACCAGGCTGTAGAAACATCAGAGGCACATCCTGGTCCAGCTGCTTGGGATTCAGGTTCTGTGAAAATACACCAATTAAAATTCCTTTGGAATCATAGCAGAAGTATCTGTGTGTCTGCTTGTTTGAAGGTGTCGGCCAATTTGGGACCAAACAAATTGCTCAGTTTTTGTCAATTTTGACACAAACGAGTGTTTTTAATAATAACATTTTGTCAGTATCAGTTATATTGAATTATTGTTTATTGTGACAACGCTTTTTGGTTGCATTAGTTTCCTGTCTGTGTGATATCAGCTGTGTGTTCAGATATCTCCAGACAGCTTTCAAGTAGGGCAGGGCTGTGCAAACCTATCTGCTGTAAATAGACATGTCAATATTGTGTATGACTGAGCTGACAGTTTAGCTCATGTTTACGGCAAACTAAGTTGTAAACTTTCTGTTTGCTTAGTTTCTTTAAGGATGGTGCCGTTGAAACTGCTACAAGCTCATTATTAAGTTAGTCAGTATCATTTTATCCCATTCCTATTCATGGATTTAATTAAACTCCAACTCTGTTGCACCTTCCTGGCTGAACGAGGAAACTCAATAATTCATTGACTCCTTGAGCCCCTTTTTCCTGCACTAACTGTGGCTCATCTTCTATAAAGCATTCAGACACAAACTGGCAGCAAAAGATGCTGCTTTCTAGACTTGTTGTATTCAAATGATTCCATCATGACAAGTGTTCTGACTTTAATGCCCATAGTTATTGTGAACACACTATATTGCTATATTATAAGACAGTCATTGCCTATATTTCCCTGTCATATTTTCCATTATGGATGTAAAATGTAAAGTCGTGGTATAAAAATGGGAAAAGATGGACGCTTACTAAAATGACCAAATCAAAATTTTCTGAAAGTAACATTTATTACTAAGACACAATATGTGCTTTAAAGCTTATTGAAATCAGTCCAGACACTCTTCAACTAAAAGAACATGGAAATATGTAAATACTCTATATAGATTATTTCATTGCCATTTTCTAATGTATATAAACTAAAATCTCAATTTTGATGATTATTGTATCAGATTAATCCAGCACTGTATTTCCAATTTAGCATTTCAAATGTTTTAAAAGTAGAACTACATCACATTGTTCATACCCCTTGAACTTTTCACATTTTGTCACATTAAACCACAAACTTGGCGATAGATGTCCATGACTCTGTTTTTATTCGTTCTGGGATCTCTTTATAGAAGGCATGATGTGTTGCTTTTTGAGATCATTTAGCCTACTTCATGTTCCTGTTTCTACATGTATGGTATGTCTGAGTGTTGCTGGTAAAATTGAACACAGCTGTCCACACAATGTGGCTATTTACAGTTAGTTCATGATTTAACAAGGGAGGCAATAACTTTGTCATTGGGCCGGGTTGGTTTTAATGGTGTTTTTGCACCACGGTATATTTGTATTGTAAAGTTAAGCTGGTGACGTCAAAAAATATTTGTAAGAAGTCAAATGCTTAAAATGATTGGATTAGTTTGTATAAGATAAGACGCCAAGCTCTGGCAGCCTGTCTTCATTCTGCTTCTACTTCCCCACAAACATGCCATAAATTGTCTTTTATTTCACATGTCCACACTAAAACAAATATTTGTCTCAGGTTTGTCAGCAGATGTGATCCAGGAGAGCCAGGGAGCAATAATCATAAACCTGTTAAACATTGAAAATGCAGGCTTGAGGATTGGGCATCAGTTAGACATAAGATTATGACCCCCCGCCATTTACTGCTTATATCCAGATGCCACAGCAGACTATTACTAGGTCCAAGCAATCAGTACCTGGTTGTGTAATGTTTTAAAATCTGATTATGTAGTGTGAAAAAAATGAGACTTTTTGAATCCATGTATTTCATGCCATGAATTGTCCAGGCATCTATAGCGATGAGTTGCTGAAGAGCTTGGTGGGTGTTCTGTCAGTACTGGGGACAGGAACAAAGGACATAAGTACACGAGGCTCCTAACTGACACAGCCAATCTCACTGTAGTCTGTACCTGTGCATCTGAGTGCTCATTCTCTGGCACCATGTCAGCGTGTTTACTTCAGTAAGCTTAAGAAGACTTTGCCCTCTCTGGATACCCCAAACAGCAGGGTGATGCAGAGAGGATGCGCAGTCTGTAGGACAATTTGTGTGGACTCTTCAAAGAACAGTAGTAGCTCAAGTTTTCTTTAAATGTCTTAGCAGAACTTCTAAAGGCATAAATATAAGGACGTTTTAGTGAAAGTGGCTTTGTGCTTTTATGTTTTAGAAAGGCCCATATGCAGCAGCTTTGGGGCCAGACGATTGCTTGTTTACTTATTTAACCTTTCTAATTTTAGCTCAGTTCAGTTTTGGTTAAATCATCACATCACAGCAAAAACCCATCACAGGGCATGCTACATAGAAACAAACTGGTCCAATTCAAGGACATTTCAGAAAAAGAAATTAAGCTCACCACTAAAACTAGACAAGGTTCTGCTGGAGCTTGGTCATTCAATTCAAATTTTAAAACCTATTTGGGATTCAGCAGGGAGAAGGAGAAACTGGAGAATTCTAACCTCTGCAGCATTTTGGATCCACTTTTTCCTGAACTTTTGTGACACTTAGACAATAAAGAACAAAAATAACCCCGAACTGGGCCATATCAACTTTTTAATACCGTTAAACCTTTCTATAAAATACAGTATTCCATCTGCCTAGACAGCCTGTTATGCTGTATAATGATTACATGTAATACAAGTTCATTTGAGGCTTTTTAACATATTTTAATTGTTTGTTCTTTTAATTAAAGACCCAACAAACAATTTCTTTTTTTTTTTTTTTTTCTCCACTGCTCTTCTCTGAGGGGGTTGTGGTAGTCCCGGCGGTGGTTCTCCTGGGGTTCCTGTGCTTTGGGGGGCCTTTAGATGTCTGTGACTCAGATCTCCTCAGTGTCCGTCCGGGGACCATGGGGCAGGTCTGTGGGTCCTCACACTCGCTATTGCATATTTTTGTGGAGAAACCTTGTATACAAAAGCGGGTCCACACTCATACTCACAGGTGTTAAGCTTCAGGTGTTGACAGATACACAGATGTTCTATTTTGGGCTGCACCTCTCACTAAGTACATTTTATATTCAGAATTACCGTGTACTATTTTGTTAAAAAAAAAAAAAAAAAAAAAAAACAGCTGTAGGTGTATAAGCAAGCAGGGTGTAATCTTGTATTCTCTTTATCCTTCTTTCTCTCCTCCACTCTTTCCTCCTTTTCTCCCCTTTTTCCCCGTCTTTTTGAGCTTAATGTTTCCTTTTCATTTCAGTCTCCGTGTCCGTAACAATTGAAATATTCCCAAAGAAGTTTATAATGAAGTTTCTTTTATAAATATCAAGCAGAGCTTTAAAGCATTAGCTGTGATGCTCTGCTTGTGAAAGTAAATCTATTGGGTAATTTCTTGGCACTCAGACAACCATTCTGAGCGATATTCTGCCAGACAGGACACAAAAAAACAAAACAAAAAATAAACTAAACAATTTCTGTTTCTTCACTTTTACCCCACCCCTGTTATCCAGATTCAAGAGTCAACATCATCTTAGGCATTCTTCCTGCCTGGGTTTTGCTCTGGCTGTAACCTTCTCCTCTTCAACAGTTTGTAAACCTTTAATTTATAGAACAGAACACACACTGAAGGATCAATACATTTATCTGTGTCCACGACCAGCTCTTCCCAGTGTTACTTATGCATCTTCTTGTTTGTTCTTCTGCCTAATATGGAAATTTTATTCCAGTTTCTAACTTTCGCTGCTTCCCTGATATTTAGTCTCTGGGAGCGGCTGGGCTAAGTTTGCAAGGGTTTGAAATGCAGCATCGTATTCCATAATTGAGACAATTTGATCAGCACGCCTCCTCCAGCACTCCACTGTTCAGTAGAAAAGGAATTAGAAACTAATGTGGCTAATAATAAAATAAGTAAACATTTAACAAACAGTGGACACAAACTGAAACTATAAGAGCAGAATCTAGTCAGAACCCAAAGCAACCTGCCTGCTGACTAGTTGATTACCAAACCAATGCAGAAACTAAACAACTGCTGCTGAATACTATTATACTGACCAAAACTTTATTTACACAGTAAAAAATGTATATTACACTAAACTGCACAACTGTGTCCTAGTTATTAGTAAAAGTGTCTTGACATAATTATTAATTATTAATTGAACTATCTAATAACATTAGTCTCATAGGTCTGCTGGCCTGTATTTGTCTATTGGTATTCATACATTCACATACAGGAAATAGGATGTCTAAACCAGCCAACAAAGTAATCAGTAAGCTGATTTTTGAATATGAAATAAAGGAAAAAAACTCATTTTAAAAATATTTTCACATTGTTAAGAGTTTTAATGAAATATATTTTAGGTGAATGGGGCAAGTTTTAATTGTGACATTGGTAAAGATCAGCCCCTCTAGTAACATTAGCCTTTTTTCTTCCACTCATAATGTTGACTTATGTCACCTGATTTGGATAATGCAAATGGCTCTCTGACAGAGTGCCTCGCTGCAGTTTTCATAGTGTCTGGTGAACAGAGGTTACAATTATTCTCCAACAGGCTGTCTGTATTCTACAGTAAATTTGACTCAGCTGAAATGTGGGTTAGTAACACGGGCTCAGCTGTGGTGCTCATATTTATATCTGATCAGTGTTTTCTGAAGCCCCACAGCCTCATTCAGCGTAGAGAACGGTTATTATCAGCCCTATTAATAATGCCACTGCAAATGAGTGGTGAGCTTCTGCTTAATAATACATCAGCACTAATGATACAGGTCCTTTGTCATTGAGTTGGCTAAATAGTTCACTAAGACATTCGGTGTGTCTGTGTAGTGTATACTACATGTTAGTGTGAATGTGTGTTCAGCTTCAGAAATAAGACGTGGAAGCATGGTCTGCTTTAGTTCTCTGAGGCCCTGCTTGGGTTTCTCCTGTGGGCTGTCAGCAGATCCTTAACACCCAGGAAGCAGTGAGATGAGCTCACATGAATCAGACTTGTTTGCAAAGATCGTCACACAGAAGCCCAGTTGGACATTTTAGACACAAAGTCAAAAGTTTAAGCCAGTTTTTTATTCATGAAAACAGATAAACAGGAGAGCAAACTGACAGTTTCATTAGTTTAAACTACCAAAATGTCAACTTTTGTGACATATTAATAGAACAACACAAGCTTAGAAAAAACTGAAAGCAGGGCTCGTGATAGCTGCTGATAACAAGCAGATGTGTAACACTACTAGTCTGTGAAGTGTTCTTTTTCAGGTATTAATATGGAAATGGTGCGAATGGATGTTATAGCTTCATTCTCAGTTTGTAACTTCTAACTATTTTTAATGATTGTTTTTGTCAAATAGCTTTAGCACTGTTACCCATCCTGGCGGTAATTGTGCTGTATTTAGTGCGTGTTGTGTTGCAGCCAGTAGTCTCCTTAGCAGTCACAGACTGGACTGGGACTCTCACTGTTTAGAGCTGGTGCTACAGCTTCATGACACTTGTGCTCAGCTTGATTGTTATTGTCAGCTGTCAGTACCCGGTCCCAAGAGAACAGAGCGGTTCTGTCTTGTGGATTTTTGTTTTACATAGAGAAGAAAAAAGTGCCGTGGTGTCGGTATCAGTGGGAAAAAACTCAGTTTTATTGTTAACAGCGAGGACACTACTGATCAACTTCTTGTTTAAGAATGAAAGGACTCCAACCTTCGGGCCACGCATACAAAGTGATTACAGAAGCAAAAAGTGCTTTATGCAGTCTCATTGTTAAAAAGGTACAGGCTGCCATTATGATTTGATCTCATAGAGGATTTCAGTATGTGCACAAATGAACATGAGTACATATATATTTGTATTACAAAGATGGTGAATTCTCCTATTATAAAAAGGCTCACTCACAGCTAATAAAAACATTAAAGATTAGAATATTACATCAGACCAATAAAAACTGTTTTAATACAGAAATGTGGGTTTAATGAAACATATGTTTAATGTTATTTTCAAAAGGTACTTTTAATCTGACAAATGAGCCCCATCAGAGCATGGACGACTGATGTGATAACTCGGATGTGGTTGGTTTTGTTCTTAACATCATTTCACAAAATAATCTGTGTATCAGATTTAGACACTGAGCAAAAGTTGATGTTTTAGGTGGAAAAAGTAAAATATCATAAAACACAACTGGTGAAGTTGTGAAGTTGGAGTTTTTTAGATGTGAAGTTTGGCTGTGTTCATGTGTGTGTGTGTAGTGTTTCCACACGAACGTCATTTCAATGTTTCAATATACAGAAACCAGAACTAAAAATAAACTGTTTAGCCTGGCATTGTGGAGGGTTTGTAACTTGTATTTCTACATCAGTAGTTGTAGAGTCCACATGGTTCTGTATTTATTATCATCCCATTTGCACACAGAGTCAGAAGTTTACATCCACTCATCAGAGGCATGAACTACCATGAATTGCCATGATGGTAAATCTGAGCTTGAAATGAATTATTTGAACTCTTATTGAAGAATTATACAACATCCAACTTCCGTCAACCACCAGTTGAAAAACGTTCTTGTTCTAGCATCTCATTTATTTGAAAGACAACGAATCTTTCAAATAAAACAGTACAATCCCAGAATTATAATGGCATTCATGTTCATGATCAAAGTATGTCAACTTTTGGAAGAAGTTGCATTGACTACAAAAGGCAGACACTATGTTTGTTGAAAGGTGGGTTCTGTATAAAGAAAAGCAGAATGCAGAATTAAAGGAAGAGATCCGATGCCATTGGTGACTCTGACTCTGTCTCCAAACAAACTGCTACACAGCATCTGTTGTATAATGGTATGTCCAACATGAAGGATCCTACTGACTTTGAATATATTGAAGCCATGGTTACAGTAATACATTATTTAAAAACTTGTAATTCCCCAGGCAGCAGTGAGTTTAGGCCTACAGAGAATATGACCTCTAACATGTAAATGTGTGTCTGCAGAAGCTCATGCTGTTTTGTTATTAAAATCAGGCTTGTGCTTTTGTTTCACCAAGAGATGAAAATCAATACAAGAATTTTAACAAGAGATCAACAGTTCCACTGCAAAGTTTTTCTAAATCAGCCCACTTGCTCTTGATTTTATCCAAATAAATCAAACAAATTAGAATATCGTCGCTTATTTCAGAAAGTGAAACACCTTTATTATATAGATTCATTACAGTAAAACTTCCAGCCTTTATTTCTTGTAATTTGAATGATCATGGCTTATAGGGAATGAAAACCCAAAATTCAGTCAGTCATTTTCTACCACTTATTCCATAGTGGGTCACGGGGAGCTGGTGCCTATCTCCAGCAGTCTATAGGCAAGAGGCGGGGTACACCTTGGACAGGTCGCTAGTCCATCGCAGGGCAACACACATACAACCATGCACACACTCATTCATACACCTAAGGGCAATTTAGAGACCAATTAACCTAACAGGCATGTCTTTGGACTGTGGGAGGAAGCCGGAGTACCCAGTGAGAACCCACACATGCACGGGGAGACCCCGGGCCGGGAATTGAACCCAGGACCTTCTTGCTGCAAGGCAACAGTGCTACCAACTGCACCACCATGCAGCCCTTGTTTCAGAAAATTATTATATAAGATCAATGAAAAAATAATATAACAGAAATGTCAAACTTCTGAAAAGTATTTTCATTTCCATGCACTCAATACTTGGTTGGGGCTCATCTGCATGAATCACTGTATCAATGCGGCGTGGCATGGAGGTGATCAGATTGTGGTTGTGCTGGCGTGTAATGGAAGCCCACTTTGCTTTGAAAGCGGTCTTCAGGTTGGTGTCTCTTGCTCCATAGAAATGGGTTTCAGGTCAGGGCAGTTTGTTGGCTTCTGCTACCTTCGGCAGTGTGGGCAGGAGCCAGGTCCTGCTGAAGAATGAAAAATGCTGTCAACGGAAGGAAGCATGAAGTGCTATAAAATGTTTTGGTAGATGGTTGTGTTGAGTGTGGACTTCAGAAAACCCAGTGGACCAACACCAGCATATGACATGACTGTGGAAACTTCACTCTGGACTTCAAACAATATTGATTCTGTTCCTCTCCACTCTTCCTCCAAACTCGGGGACCTTGATTTCCAAATGAAATGCAAACCTTACCTTCATCTGAAAAGAGCAGTTCGAACCACTGACCCACAGTCCAGTTTCTGGTTCAGGAGTGTAACATTTGTAGCCTGTGTGTGGGATTCATCTGTACGTGTTGGCTCTGGATTAGAGATTCAAGACTGAAGATCACTTTTATTGATCCCTGTAAGAAAATTATTTTGTCCGAGTACTCAGGAAATAAGGCAAACATATATGAACAAGACAACATTAAAATGAGAATAATATTAAAAATAATTAATAAAACTATAGTGTTAGTTATAAATTTTAATATTCTAATGACCTCCTGAAGCGCTCCGTCCTAGAGCTCAGTGACAGGAGCCATTGACTGCGGCTGCTGTTGTGCCCAGCCAGGATGGAGTGAAGGGGGTGACTGTCACAGACCAGGATGCTGCTTACCTTCCTTCTGCAGCCCCTCTCAGTGACAGTCCCCACAGAGTCCAGAAACAAGCCAGCTCTGCAGATAAGCTTTTTCCAGATGCTTCCTTGATGCGCTGCCTCCGTTTACTCCTTGTGAAACTCCCTCAAATTCTTCAATGGATTTTGCTTGACAATGTTGCAATGTTGCATGAAATAGAAGAGAAATAAAGGCTTGAATTATTTCAGTCTTTGCATATTGAATCTATTTAATATATGGGTTTTACTTTGTGAAATGAGTGAGAAAACATTGAACTTTTTCATGATATTCTAATGTTTTCAAGCTGCATGTGTGTCTATTCATTGCTGCAGCTTGTGTTACGTGTTGTAATCTTATCATTTGAATGTGTTTCAGAAGACAGGTTTTGTTGTCAGTGGTTTTTTTTTGTCAACACAAGAGCCAATTGTTGGTCCATGACCTTCACGTTCGTCAGAACACACACACGGGGTGTGTATGTGTGTGTGTTTGCTTGTGGGAGTCCAAAGCAGAAACAAAAAGACTTTATGGCTCTCATAGCTGTAGATGAACAATGTAACAAGTGAGCCCTATTCACGGTCAGGCCAACTCTTTCTGGCAGAGGATTCGGTCTTCTCATGTGACCTTGTAACACTTTACTACAATTCATGGAGGATGAAGTGAAAGAAAAGATCTTAAAGGTTAGTTCAAGGACACTGAATATCTGTATGCAGCTGAAAAAGATCAGAAGGGTGCACAGAAGAGAGGAAAGGTCCAAACGGTTGGTGTGAGTTCATGTTAAAGCGAGCTGTAGTTTTACATGTCCAGAAATGTCCAGAGTCCATTATGTTCATTTTAAGCCTCCTCATCCAACTTCCTCAGTTTCTGGGAGAAGATTGTCTGGAGAAGCAGCTGGATTGGCTTCTCTTGTCAGCAGCTTAAGTGGTATTTATATAGCTAGTTCTGGCAGCCCGCTTTGTGCCCACTTAAAAGATTAATTTTTTTCTTAGGTACTTGCAGTATTTTTTCTTATATCTGTAATAATGAAAAGAGAAAGGACAAGAAAAGGGTTACGCTTTGAGACCAATGCAGTTTAATAGAAGAAGATATTTCTTCATCCTCCTCTTTTATATCATATGATCAATGAGCTGAAATCCGACTTGCCTTTTACAGATTCCTCAGCAGATGCACTATGCATGACTGTAATCTTTTGTCTTTTGTCCTCTGCAGTGGGTGCTGGCATTTGAAATTTTCATCCCACTAGTCCTCTTCTTCATCCTCCTGGGTCTGAGGCAGAAGAAACCTGCAATCCCTGTCAAGGAAGGTAGGCAGCCAAATCAGACCCTTAATAGACACTTCAGGGGGATTGTTGCACTTATATTTTCATGTGCATTCTTTAAAGGTTTGTAAGGCTTACATAGACAACCAGAAAGAGACACCTCAGCCCTTCTTTATGCATTTCTTCCAAAGCTTTGTGCAAGAACA
Source organism: Girardinichthys multiradiatus (assembly GCF_021462225.1). Classification (NCBI taxonomy): domain Eukaryota; kingdom Metazoa; phylum Chordata; class Actinopteri; order Cyprinodontiformes; family Goodeidae; genus Girardinichthys; species Girardinichthys multiradiatus. The sequence goes on along the minus strand of NC_061805.1, from coordinate 1,318,660 downwards.
GCAGTTTGTTATCCAGAAAAGTTCACCTGATCTCGAGAACATATACTCCATGTTAATATAGATGAAGACATCCTGCCCAGGATGAGAGATTCTATGAAAGATGACAGATTGAGAACTTAGTTCCCTAATTATCTTACAGTATCGCTTTTTGAGACAGATTTATCTCAAATGCTATTTTTATTATCCAAGTAGGCAGATAACAGAGGCTGAAAGGTTTTTACTGCGTACATTGAATTTTGTAGTAAATGTACTAAATAAATCCTCATTGTACAATCTATTTTTCCAGAATGAGAAAATGCTGATTTGTGCATTATTTTCTAGGGTTCTCTGCATTTCTATCCTCGTGAGAAAATTCGTCTGCATCTAATTAGGTGATTTGATAAATACAAAGAGTTCAGCTGGCTCCACAATATTTTGGCATACAGAGGAGATCATCGCTGATTCAATGACTGCTAGGTAAACAGATCCCATGGAAACAAAACATCCCAATTCATCTGCAAGTATCTTCCAGGTTTTCCCCTTCAGAATATTTTTAACCAAAGTATCATTGACAAATAGTTTTATGGCTTTATAACCCCTTGTAGATTGATGGCAAGAAACAATTACTTCAGTAAGGTGATTGCTGATGTCTTTCCATCCTGGCATTGTGTTGTCGTATACTTCTATGCCCCAGACCATGAGGTTGACTAAATCTTTATTTAGGTGGTCATACTTGCTGATGATCACTTTACTAAGTGCCTTTATTCCCAGTTGCTATTTTCTTCTATTATCCTATATAAGCAACAAGGGTGCATTTAGTTTTTCAAGCCGCAACATTTTACAGTGTGAAATGTGCTGTGTTTTTGCACACTTAAGATTAAGTTGATATAATTGTAGAACCTGGTAATGGCCAGATTATTTTAATGTATCTTGTATTGTAAAATAAAAGGTTTGAATGAGGATTTACTTACACTGTACATAAACCCCTTTAACCTCCTCGGCTTGGATGAAAAGAAATAAACTCCGGCTGTCCAGGTGATCTCATGGCTCAGATTAAAAAGCAAGTTTATGTAATCTTAGAACTACCTTTAAACTTCTCACTCGTTTGCATTAGATGATTATGTATAAAACAGTCTTTAGTTATTTTCGTTGAAGTTGCTGATAGATTGTGGTCCCACGCATACAAAACAGACCATGCTCCAGCCAGAATAATCGTCAAATAAAAATAGAATTTTATTGATGTTTGCATATTGTTGTTTTTTTGTTGTTGTTGTTGTATTAGTTACTCTGACTGAAAATGTTTAAAGTCCCATAAAGTGTATGACAAAGTCTGCTGTGTAAGTTCTGAAAGGTTTCAGACTGGAGACATTTTAAGATGACAGAAATTTGCTTTGAGGAGGAGGGGTTGGGGAGTAAAGGTATCTGCTGCAAATAAGATGCTAGCTACTCTGACCGCTCCAGAAAGCCTGACTAAAACTCTGAACCATTTAAGGTCCATTTAAGGTGTCAACTCTGTTCTAAAGTAGAAACCTGTGTGTGGGGTTAAGCTTACAGACAGCAGCTGTACCTGCAGATCTCCTTCATCTCTGCCACAAAATCTACTTTTATACTGAGCTAAACTGCTGTAATTATATGTTGCATGTGTGTTTGCAAAAACATTCTTGTCTAGACTAGTATTTTATTTAAACATGTTTTTTCCATTGCCTTCTTCTGTTATTTAGTGATGTGGCACATCTTGTCCCACCCTATGCAGTAGTCTAGCTTGACTCTTTTAAGCTTTAGTTCCTTGGAGCGCCCCCTGTTCCTTGCAGCCATTGAACAGTAGCATCCAGTTTATTTTGATGCATCTGTCTTGTTTTTGTTCTTTCACTTCACCTCTACCTTCTGTCTGCTGTTCTTCCTTTGTTTCTCTCTGTCTGCCCATGGTTCTTTTTGTTCCTGTGCATGATGCATGTTCTCAACATGTTGGATGGACCAGTGTGTAAGTGTCATTGTCAATTAATGTTACTGTAAAAAGACAATCCTGGTCCCTGGTTTACATGAATCAGCTTCCTACTGACTAAGATGTGCTAACCCCCCTGAACATCTGTGGCTTTCTTTCTTTGTGTGTGTTTGGACTAAATGTTGTTTAACCCTGAATTTGCAAATGGCGGTCATTCAGCAACACGTTGGGGTTTTATTTGTGAGTCTTGTGAGTTAAAAGGAACAAAAAGGGTAAGAAAATTATAAAGTTACAAAAATCCTATCTCTCTTCAAAGGTGACTCAGAATGTAAGGTTTGTATGTCCCCACTGGTCCCCACTACACTCAGAATATCAGAACTCAGGCATATTCCTCAAAAAGCAGATCCGGTTTCCAAGTGAGGGTGATGCTGCATCCATGTCTTTGCTGGTTCTGTCAGCGAATCTATCTGTTTTTTCTCAGCCAGAGACTATCTTGCAGTAAATGTTTGACCCTTTGTTGTGTTTGGAGGTCAGGGACAGTTTAACGACAATAAAGCATATTATTTATCTCAGCATTGCTGCAAACAGATACACTAACATCACCTGCATGAGGTATTAGGATTTAAAAACAACTGGTGTTTGTGAAGGTTTTGTTATCCTGCCAAGCTGATCTTTGATCAGCATCAAAATCGCTACAAAGAGAACTTCATTTGGAGCTGATATAGTAAAACTACCTGATGATACACGAGACCTAAAGTGTGTAAGAAATGAGTCAGAAATAGGGTTTATGGCGTTAGCTGACACCGCTCCATGCCACACGTTGACCTACTTAAACTCTATGATCATAGGAGACAGTAAGCGCATGTCAGTCCTGAGCTAATCCAACTTTTTCTTAATGTTGTGGCTTAGGGTTTTCACTTTTTAGTTTAAATTAGGCATGTCAAAGGGAAAACTAGGAGTTTCAAAGATGGCACTTACAACATTTCCGTTGGTTGCTTGTCTCGCTGAGCCCGTCTAAGCTCCTGATAAAAGAGGTTCTTTTCTCTGGCCCAGTCAAGAGGCCTGAGATAACACCAGTTTTTCAGGGTCACAGCCGTTGCTTTCACCAGTGGAATAACACCAACCGGCACCAATTTAGCACTGGAAAAACAACTAGAAAACGACCTCAATCATGCCTAAGGTTTAACTCATCTAGCTCATCACCAACAGGGGAAGCTTAAAACTTACCTACACAATCCTTGTGCTGTGATATATTCGTTCTTTTTGCTCCAGCTGTATAATAAAGCAACATATGAGCAACAGGCTGAAACTGAGGAAATGTTTTTTCATGTTTTAACTTCAACAGCAGCAGTCATTTTGGTGGAAGAGATCTTTCCACATGTTGGTTTTTTTTAATTTACTAACTTACAATGATGTTTGTTTTCCTCTAATTTTGAATGAACCTTTGAAAATAAACCTTGAGAGCACGGCAGTAAAGTGTGCAACCCATGCATGGAGGCTACAGTTCTTGGCCCGGTCATCACGGGTTTGAGTTATGGCCCGTTGAAATTTGCTGCATGTCTTCCCCTCTCTCTCCACCTCATTTCCTTTCAGTCAGCTTTAAAAAAAATAAAGGCCACTAATGCCACATAATAAAATAAATGAATAAACTTCTTTGTGATTGCTGAATGACCAAATCCAGCCGCTTTGAGCTGGATCTGTGTGCCTACTGCAGGTCCCGCTGAGTCCTGTCACGTCTTGGTGTTAGGAGAGTGACTGAGCCAGAGCATGAACTTCCTTATCACACACTGCAACATCCTGCTTTACACTATTTATGACTTGTGTTAAAGATCACTGATCTTTTACACAAGTCATTATTAGTGCTGCTATTTAACAGCACTGGCTGCACAGACAGCCAGTGCTGTTAAATAGCAGCGCTAAAAGAAACCTACACAAACCAGCAGCACAACATAATGATGGACGTGTTTTGACCATGCTTTTAAGGTCTTTATCATGAATGGATTCATTCATCTAGACCTGATTTAAAATGTTGAAATAAACTTGGTATCCTGAAGCACAAATGCCATCTAGGTCTGAAAACCTTCTGACCACCTAGCTTACTTTCCAGTGAGGCTTTGTAAACATGAGATTTTCTGTCACATTTCTAAAAAATCCGTTTGAGTTCACCACTTAAAACAACATTATGTTTTGATCGTAACGGCTTGGAACTGGAACTGGCTCTAGCACCATCCTGTGGTGAAGAGTGCACTGGTGTGTGGTTGTTTTTTAGTGTTGTGAGGATCTTTCTTTTACTAACTGTGAGAAAACTCTGTCCTTATTTTAATAATACAGTCCATGTAACTCTGTTCCACACAGCAGGATGGGAACTTAATATTGTCTTTATATGCTACTGATGGTGGGCTCTGCCTGAATTAATCTCCTGTGCGTATCCTGAATTCTCAGCTGGATGGTCAGAGAAGATCCATGTCAGTATGAAAATAGCTTCAACAATTTATTTTAGTTAAAAGTCAAAATTACTTTCTTTAGTAAAAATGCAAGAGTGGGTATTCTGCTAAGTAAAGATGTGTTAATGCTGTGATTTTTTGAAATATTGCAGGAGCATGTGCAAACATCCAATAATTTGAGTACATTCATTCAGTGCAGGAAAATACCATGTTAGGAAATAGTAGTTGTTGTTTTTAGGTAAAGACACAATAATGAAATCACCAAACAAAATATAACTGAGGGATTTATTTGCTATTATTTTTTACATTATTTATTTTGATCAACGTTTCTAGGAATGTTAAATGAGTAATCCATGACTTTCTGCTCCCCTGGGGTATACACATGTAATGCAGAAACCCCTTTCTGCTAGCCACTGACACTTGGCAGGAGGTGGACCTATGTTTATTTTGCCATCACACACAGTGAGCAGGATGGTAAGAGAGGTGAAAAATCTCCAAAGCTCACTGACAGAACTGTGGCAAAAACTGGCATCTTTGGGTCACTGTTAAGTATTTAGAGGACCTGTGATGCTGTGGGCCTGTTTTTCCTTCCAAATGTCCTGGAACCTTGTTAGAATGAATGCCATTATCTATGAAGTACTATGAGCTTTTAAAAAAAGAGTTTGGTGCACTTGATCTGTAAAATATAAATAGAAACGGAAATCCTTTAACTAAAAACAGATCGTTATTGGGTTTTCACCAGACAGTAGTTTAACCTTCTGTCATGGTCATCTCGACTCCCAGACCTAATTTCTGTAGAAAACATAATGGTTGAGCTCAAGAAGAGTTCATATGAGAGGACCTGGGACTCTGGAGCATCTAGCGAGTTTGTCCAAAGATCCCACTCAAAGTATGCTCCAACGTTACAGTAAAAGACTGTACCATTCTGTTGGCAAAGGCAGTGGTACTGAACATTGAGAGAAAGTGTAACAACAATTTGCGTCAGCAGTCATTTTGTTGAAAACAATGAACCTTTAACACAGGATTTCTTTTCCTCATTCAATGAAAGTGCTCAACTTAAAGGCTGGTCGTTCTAAAAAAAACATTGTAGGTGTATGCAAGTGCAATGAAGGATTCATTTCATTTTTCATATCTTTACTAGAGGTGCAGATAAATGTGACCCACATAGTTTATGCTTTTTGCGTTTTTAGATCCAAAACTGCCACTGCATCCTGCACCTTGTAGTTCAACATGTTACTGTGCAGCAGATTTCCCATTTCTTTAAAATGTTATGGGTAGATCGTGTAGATTAGATGGAAGAGTGAGCTGGGGAACAAAAAAAATGTGTTTTTGTGGGAAGATAAACAGGATGCTTGTTCACAAGAAAGCATCAGCATCACAGTCTCCATGGAAACATGGTGCTATTGGCAAGAAGTGAAAATTTGTGGGGTTTTGTCCTAGTGAGAGCTACTTCATTCAGTGTTTATGAACAGCCATGAAACATAAAGGCTGTTTATGTTCAACAATGATAAAAAGTATTTAAATACAGTGCTGACATGGAGGAACCTCTGTCACCATTGCCTTGCATCTTTCCCTGCACTTTTTTAGTGCTGTAATTTCTTTATCTTTTTCTCTGCGTCCACTGTCTCCAATCACCACTTCCTTCTCCACCACTACTACGTCCTCTTCCTTTATCTCTTGCTTTTTCCACTTTTTATCCCTCTATCTTTTTTCTGCTTTATATCCAGCCTTTTACAGCGCAGCGCCACTCACCTCAGCAGGCATCATTCCCATCATGCAGTCGCTGTGCCCAGATGGACAAAGGGATGCATTTGGATTCCTGCAGTACAAGAATTCTACGTGAGTAGAACAAGGGATATTTTTTAACATTTATGTGTCATTTTGTGTTTGATTATCTTTTTTGCATTAAGTACCATTACAAGAAGAGCTTAGACCAAATAAATCTTTGCAAAGGTTAACTTGTGTATTGTTAATCTGGTAAATACCACCATGAATAAATCGGTATTTGTTAAATACAAAGAACATGCAAAGAAGTGCAGTCTCAGTTGGGTTCTTCTTACATTTAGTCCTGGTGCACTAATAACAGTTGGGTTCCTATTTCAGAACAGCAGCAATCTCAATAGACACGTTGCTTCAACAGAGAGCTAAAGAAATCATCAACACAGGCAACTAGATTGTAAATACAATCAGGGTCATAAAGAATGTACCCCCATTTCAGTTACAGTTTCTTATGTATCAGGAGATAATTTAACAGCTTCTAAAATGTTGTGAATGTAACCTCAGACATGCATTATATTTCCCACTATTCCTCATTATTTAATAAATAAAAATACAAGAGGGAAAATACACATCCCTGCTTCTTCCATTAGTTTTAAAATGAAAGTACCACCAGGTGCTGATAAGGAAATATAGTTTATTAACTGATCATCAGCAAGTGTGACCTGTTCTAAGAAAACAGTAGTTTTAGTTGCGTGCTAGTCTGAATGCTTCAGACTAGAATTTAGGAAAACGAGGAAAGACATCAGCAGAACAATCATTGCTGCATATCAGTCTGGAAACTGTTAAAAGGCCATTTCCCAGTAATTTTAATTACATCATTTTACAGTGGAAAGATTATTATTATTATTATAGTGGAAATAATTAAAATGGCAGTGAATCTTCATAGAAGTGGCCAAATCAGCAAATTGACCCTTAGGTCAGTATTGTTTAGAGAAGCTGCAAAAAAATCTATAGTGCCATCTCAAGCTCTACATGCCTAAGTTAGCATGTCAAATATTAAAGTTCTGTGGTGAAGCGACATCTTTGGTCTTTGTTGTGGTCTTGTGTTTTTGACCTTTCATTTAGTTGGGTTTTGTCTAAGTTCCTTTAGTGGTTTCTTTTCTATTACTTGTTATGGTTTTCTTATGACTATTATTATATTCGTTGTTATTCTAGCTCCTTTGTCTTCCTTGTAGTTTCTAGTTTAGTTTTCCATGTAGTATATCTGTATTTATTTATGTTTAAATAGTTGTTCACCTGCGCTCTTTGTTTAGTAGTTTATTTTCTCTGTTCCTCCTCGTCCTGGTTCCCTTGCTGTGGTTTAGGTTTTTTTCATTTACGGTCAGGGTTTCTTTATGGGTTCTTTGTTAATTATTAGGTTTTGGTGCTTCTTCTATTCCCTCTATTTTCTGAGTTTACTTTAGTTAATGATTATTCTAGGTTCTTATGTCTCTTTTGGTTTATTATCTTCGTCTATAGTTTTGCTTAGTTCTGTTTCCCTGAGTTTTGTTATTTATAGTTTTGTTTTTGTAGTCAGGTTCTTTTGGTTATGTTATTGCCTAGCTTCCCTCATGTTCCCTTTGTATTCTAGTTCGGTCACCTTAGCAACCATCCAGATTCCCTCAGTTCTCTATAACCTGGTCCACACCTGATTTCTATTCTCATCTGATTACCTGTCTCAGTATCTCATTGGTCCTTACTCCTCTTCCCTCTGTTCATAAGCTCTCTGTTTTTATTTGTTCTTGGCTGGTTCTTTGGTTCGTTCACCTATCCTCGTCTAAAACTTTGACTACTATGTTCCTGCAGAGTCAACTCTGTAAGTTTTTGGAGTTTCGACTTGTGTTTTTGTATCTGTAGGGATTTGTGGTACGTTCTTGCTACGTTTGGAAAACCTTTTGAACTTATCTTTGAATAAAAGAAGACTCCTTTAAACATGCAGCTGCCGAGCTGTTGTCTGTGCCTTGGTCACTCTAAACCTCAGAACGCGACAAGTTCATGATCAGAAAAATTATCAAAAAACGAGAATGGGTTTTTTGGACGGGTTGCCAGGAGGAAGCCTCTTCTCTGTAAAAACAATATGGCAGTTCAAGTTAAGTTTGCAAAGTTGAATCTAAATGAACTCCAAGACTTCAACAACCATCCTATTTGGGAGAGATGTTTGGACTTTATACTCTTTCAACTCTCTAACATAGTGGGCGAAGGATAATGATTGGGGCTTGTTTTGCAACAACTGGATCTGCACACCTTGCAGTCACAAAATTGATCATGAATTCTTCAGTATACCAAAGTATTCTAGAGTCAGATATGAGGTCATCTTTCTAACAGCGCCACTTGACCCAAATGGGGTCATTAAAAGAAGAAGAATCCCAAACACACCAACAACTCTGCAACAGAAAGGTTTGAAACTTCAAATTTCAATGGGTTAGGGTTAAGGTCCAGATCTTAACCCGGCTGAAATTCTGTGGCAAGACCTAAAAAGCTGAGTATAACTGAATGTCCATAAACCTCCGCAAACTGAAACGGTGTTGTACTGAAGAGCTGACCCAAACTCCTCCACAATGATGTGGGAGACTGATCAATAATGCAGAAAACAATAACTTCAAGTCATTACTGCAAACTTGAGGTTAGATTTAAATAGGTGTAAGACCAGGCCACCCATGTTCTGGTCCATATTCTCTTTTCACAATAACTTTCTCTTTACAGAGCAACTGAATCTGTGGACCTTTGGGCCATGTGGCACACTTGTCAGAGGAATTTGTGTTAGATTACTGCATCCACTTTAATCTGCATTTAGAAATACTACATTTTTGTGCCTGGAGATGTTCTTGTTTTGAGATAAACTGGTTTTTGTTTTATAATGACTAAAATAACCGTAGCATCTTTCTCTTTGTATTTCACAATCCTTTAGCCTTTTAGAATATTAATTTCCTCAGCAGGTAACTGAGGCATTGTTTTCCATTCAGTACAAACAGCATTGAACTTCTCGTTGAGTCAGGCGGCTGAAACCTTTTGTATTTTTAGGTTAACATAAACTCCAGGCTTCCTGGTAGCGTATCGGGTGACTTGTAGCCGTTCACTGTGCTGCACACCAACCATGTGGAACCTCTAACAACAGAATGTTAGAAGGATTAAACATTAAAACTGGGTCCTGTCTGTTGACGTTCATACATAAATGTAAATGCCCCAGTATGCTTTTTTATTCTTTATGAGAGACTTACAGACCCACAAGTAACATTTTGCTGTACATTTTCTACTCTATCCATATTTTTGTTTTTTGACTCAAAATAATTACAATAACAATACAAAGGAGGTGTGAAGTTTTTGATAATAGGGATAGACTTTAGAGATAATCAGGTCTTATTAAAAGACTTGTAAAATAATTGTAAATTCCCATGTTTGTTTGGAACCAGGTACTGACCATATTTCACATCCAAATCTTTTGGTTCTAGAGTGACTCAGCTTCTGGAGCGCATTAGTGAAGTGGTTGAACAGAACCGGCTCTTCACATCTGACAGGCCGGGTTTAGGGCAGGACCTGGAGACCCTGCAGCAGCACCTGGAGAGTCTCAGTGCTGCACCTTTACCACCTGACTACAGTTTCAACAGCAGCCAAGGTTTGACTTTATAAAAGCTTCACTTTTCACCAATAATTGTACTTGTACTCATTGTCTTCCGCTTATCTGGGACCGGGTCGCGGGGGCAGCAGTTTGAGCAGAGACGCCCGCACTTCACTCTCCCCAGAAAGCCCCTCCAGCTCCTTCTTCAACCTCTCTCAGGGAACAGGGTTCCAGAGCCCATGCTGTATATATGGGTGAGCTTGACTATTTCTAGCCGATATCTCTCAACGTCCCACTCAAGCTTGGGCTCCTTGCTCCCCAGTGAGGTGACATTACACGTCCCTATAGCCAGTTTAAGCATCAGGAGATCGCACCGCCAAGGTCCCTGCCTTCAACTGCCATCTGATCCACTTTTGCACTGGTTCCTCATGGTTCCCCATGCAGTTGGTGGGCCCACGGGGGGTATGATTCATTCTGGTCGAACATGTTGGGGTATTGTCACAGAGCACTGCCCTCAGAATCTTGCTCAGACCGCTCGTATACAGGGCTGGTCCCAAAAAGTGGAGCCCAGTGCCCAGTACGTCCTTCATAACATCCTCTTTATTTCCTTGCCATGCCCGACTCTCTAAGGTATTTTCATTATTCATTGAGATGTTTATAACATGCAATTGAACATGATGCATCTAAGGCAGCAATTTTAAGCTCAAGAGGTTTAAAAAAGTATTGACATCCTTTTTCTCTAAATCATCTACTAATGAGAAGCTGAGTAACTGTGGAGTGAACAGAAGGTGTATCTGTTAAAAGACTGGAAAGCAGAACTGAAAGAAAGCCCATGTACTTGGAGGTCACCTGTACTTCTGTTGAACACACAAGAATACTTTTTTACTCCCTGTTTAAATACTAAAAAATGTGAGTAGCACAGGAAGAAACCCATGGCAGATTTCTTAATCATTAACAATCTAATGAAATGACCAGCTCCCACATAGTTCAGTCAAGCTCTCAGTAGCAGAAGCCTTGTGTTGTGTTAACTTCAGATTCCTGGGTTAGATCAACCCCCTCGGCTCCACACTGAATATGAACAAAGTCCACAGAACAACACAAATATTATTGCAAATGTGTTCAGACACTCCTCTAAACTGATGGAACTGATTGCTAATCTTGCTGTAGTTTTCTTAACTGAAGGAACAGACTGATTTTCTTCCAATCCCTGGCCTCACTCTAAATATAAAACACGATTACTGGAATTATCCAATGTTTTTTAAAAGGACTAAAATTAGCAACATAACTGTGAACATGATTAACATTTAACTTAGCAACAACCCTTAGTGGGAATCTAAAGCCCAGACACAGCAGAACTACACAGCTGGAGCTCCAGAAGTCACCATGTTCAGCAAAAAGCAAAGCAACCTGAGGACACACACAAACACAGCTTTATACTTTCAAGTAATAATTCATATGTTCTTAGTGGAAACAAATACTTGTTCTTAAGAGAAAATAGTACTTTTAGGATGTCAAAACATTGTTGACCATACAAACTTAGCATTGCCCCATGTTATGGTTTAAGGACAATCACATCTGGCAGATTAGTGAGATCAGATTAAATAAATCACATCATCATGTCATTATAATCTGTCTGGGCAGAACAGACTAAATGTGATTTCTACAGACCATTAAAGCAGTATTTTAGTCATTACAGAAACTTTACAGTACATTATGTGAAATTACTTGATAGAAACTGTAAAATTCTAAACATGTAATATTTATACGAATTAATCTGTGTAGATTTTAGTATCCTGACATTCATTACAATCATGTACATTCATGGTGAAGTGTAAGCTCAGTCACTCCGTCTCTACTATAGAAAACAACTAAACAAAGTTACCGAGATGGAAATACTGTGTGACAAACTAGGTACACCCCAAAAGCCCATACAATACAATACATATTAAAACTGTAAAACCATACAATTTAAAAGAGATGTAGTTTCTTGTTGCTATTACTGTAGATCTAGAAGGCTGTAGACAGTATTTACTGGATCTAACTGGACAATTGGAACCCTAAAAACATGACTTGTCTATCCTCCAGAATGACTTAAAACACCAACATGCTTATTATTTAACTTATTATTACATCCATGTTGCCCAGTGTCTTCCCCCAGGCCTTAAACACAACCACTATTAAACCACTGTTAAAAAAGAATAATCTGGACAAGCTGCTATTGCAAAATTCCAGACCTATCTCAAATCTCCCGTTTATGAGTAAGGTTACTGAAAAAGCTGTGTTTCAACAGTTAAATGACATCCGCATAAATGCAGACTGTGGAAGAACCACGGTGCTGTTATTATTTGAACTGAGCACAGCATTCAACACTGTTGACCACAGTATATTACTGGAGCAACTAGAGAACTGGGTCGGTCTTTCTGGTACAGTACTTGGCTGGTTTGGGTCTTATTGGAAGAACAGGGACTGTTTTTGTGTCAATAGGTAATTTTACATCAGAGTTGACAAAAATGCCATGCGGGGTTCCCCGAGGTTCCATCCTGGGACCCCTACTTTTCAATATCTACATGCTCCCCTTAGCTCAGATCATAACAAACTAGATAACTTACCATAACTATGCAGATGATACAGAGTTCTACATTACAATGTCACTAGGTGACTATGAACCTATTCAAACATGGGGTCAATGCGTAGAACCAATCAACGTGTGGATGGGCCATAATTTTCTTCAATTGAATAGAAATAAAACTGAAGTCATTATTTTTGAATTTTTGCACACAGCCTCAGTTATTACAGGTAGAAAGCACTGATCAGGCCCAAATCAGGGTGTAGTGATGGACTCAGACCTGAACCTCCAGAGGCAAATAAGGACAGTCAGTAAATCAGCCGTCTATTTCCTGAAGAACATCTCCAGGATTAAAGATCTAATGTTCCAGCATGACCTCAACGAAATCATCCATGCATTTATTTTTAGTGGTATTAATTACTGAAACAGTGTCTTTATAGGTCTGCCTAAAAAGTCAATCACACAGCTGCAGCTAATACAAAACGCTGCTGCCCACATCCTCACTAAAACTAAGAAAGTAGAGAACATCACCCCAGTTCTAAAGTCCTCCCACTGGTTCCCTTTATCTCAGAGAATAGACTTCAGAATACTTCTGTTAGTTTAGAAGTCAATGAATGGCTTAGCATCAAAATATATTAAAGACCTGTTGATGTTGTACCAAGTTTCCAGACCACACAGATCTTCTGGTTCAAGTCTACTCTGCATCCTCAGACCAGACCCAAACATGGAGAAGCAGCTTTTAGTTCTTATGCTCCACTAATCTAGAACAAATTTCCTGCAAAAATGCTGAATCCCTGAGTTCTTTTAAATCAAGGTTAAAAACCAATTAGTTTAGAGTTGCTTTTGTAAACCGTTACCTCAAATATACTGGTAAAGGTTTCTGCTGGGAATGAAGATTAATCAGGACTTTTCCACCTTGGAAAAGGTAGCATAAAGAACCTTGCTGTCCACAGTGAGAAGCAGTTCACTTTAGAAGACCTGTCCCCGGCAGACTGTGGTTGAGCTGGGCTCTCCTAGAAGAAGTTAGAAGGAAGGTCCAGAACAGCAGTAAGTCTCTGACTCTTGGTCCAGATATGGACAAGTTTTAAAAGGAATATTCCCCCATTATCAAGATGCATAATGGGTCAAAACAGTTCCAAGGAGCTGCCTCCTCTCCAGGGAACAACATTTGATAATATGTTAAGAAAATATGGGCCTAAAAGCATAAAATTACCACAATATATTACCAAAGGCCTAAAAAGCCTACAAAATAAAAAACTAAATACAAAAAGGTTTAAAATGAAGATTAAATGGTCCTTTAATTAGCATGCTAATTAAATTAAATGTTTAAATTATAACAAAGTTTGCTGCTGGGAACAACGGTTATTTGGGATTTACTACCTTAGAAGTGAACAAGGCGCTGTGTGCAGTGAGAAGCAGTTCACTGCAGAAGACCCCTCGCTGACCGACTGTGGCTGAACTGGGCTCTCCTAACAATTGGGGTGAAGGTTACAGAGCGTCGACAAGGCTCTGACTCTTGGTCCAGACATAGACAAGTTTTAAAGCAATATTCCCCCATTACCCAGACGTGTAATGGCCCAGAAGAGTTTTAAGGAATAACCTCCTCCCCAGGGAGAAACGTTTGATTTTAAATAAATAAATATAGATCACAAAGGATCTAGTGTTTCACTGAATGGGTTAAATATGTACATTTTCCTGGTTAGTTTAGTCTCAAAAAAGTTGAAGTCATTAATTTCCATCTGTAGTCCAACTTTTCTTTAGCATCCTGTGCCTCAGTGTGACAGTGTGGTATGGGAGCTGCATGGCACAGGAGACAAAAGACTTAGCACGGGTGGTGAGGACAGCACAGGGGATTCTGGGATGTTGTCTACCGGATCTGGACTCGCTTTATGTTGCACGAGTCTAGAAACGAGCCAGACACATTGCAGACCACACCCACCCGGGCAATGCGCTGTTTGTTCCACGTTCTTTAGGAAAATGATTTAGAAACATCACATCAAAAACAAATAGACTCAGAAGGAGTTTCTTTCCTAAAGCAGTGAATGCAGTGTTCCCCCTGCAGGCAGACACTAAACATCCATGCTGACAACCAAACAAACCACCAGCCCATCTCAGACTGTTTCAGCACAAGCTGCACTTTATGTAAATACCAAATACTACATGCCACATTTCATGTACAAATGTTCTCTTTTTCTAGAAGTGTTTTTAAATTTTGTGTCCATCACCTACACGTGTATCTTTTGAGCCGGGTCTCAGCTAAATTTCATTATGATGACATAATGACAACAAAGAATCTTGAATCTTAAACCTTTCTTTACTTTTCTTTACTTTCCTTTATTGTGACACTGCAAAGTGCCTTTTAAAAATGTTTTTTGTCATCATGCAAAGCACTTTCAATTGTCTTGTTGCAGAAATGTGCTATACAAATAAACTCGCCTTGTCTTGCCTTATTAACTTTGCACAGGAACATCAGGTTTAACATTTGTGTCTGTGTGTGTGTGTGTGTGTGTGTGTTTGCATGTGTGTGTAAAGGCTTTATACTGGCCAGTGTGTTGAAGAACCCGCAACTCTTCCAGCAGTTCCTGGTCAGAAATCTTTCCCTCTCCAACTCCACAGCCAGCGTGCTGCTCAACAGCCCAGTGGGCCTTCAAGAGGTGACTCACTGTTTACTGCATCACATTGATACTCTTATCACAAGACTGTATGCCTTAGGTTAAAGACATGTCCCCTAGGAAGTTCTTCCTGTTTATCTATAGCTGACATATCACACTCCATTTGAGTGTGATATGTCAGGATCATATTTAAAAGCTGGTCAAAGGCAAAACTCAATCAATATCATTTGAGAAATTGGGGTCACATGCATTATTTTCAGTTGTTCAAACTGAACATTCCCATTTTCAAGAAATGGACTGAATTCAAATTGAAATTTTTAAATAGGACACAACAGTAATAGTAGCTTTCCATGCCTTTCTTTCTATTAGCAGTTGGTTTCAGTAGTTTCATCTGCTGTATTTCTGAACAAACATTGTATTATATGCTTTAAAACAAAAAAAAGACAATCCAAACATAAGCATACTGAAACAAAACCTCTGATCTCATTAATAACGTTCAATCAGTACATTTAGTTATGAAAGGTTAATGAATTTCATTGCCTCCCTGATTTCTGACCCCTGGACAAGAACACATTAGTTAGGTTTTGGTAAGAAAGTCATTTTTCATTTTAAATGATTCTGTACCCAATCACAGGATGGTGCAAGAGAGAAGCTACTGAAACATGCTTGCTATATTTAAGCTAGAAGATCTTTGCCATCTTTATTAAAGTGGGATACTATAATAAATGTGAATAGTCAATTTTAATGAAGATTTGTGTCTGCCATTTTCTTTCAAAATTATTCGGCTTTTATGATCCAAAAGCAAACCTGGTCCATTTTCGCTTTGCTACCTTCAGCTGCTCTGAAGCGACTCCCAGTGGTCTTCTATATCCTCACCTGGAAAATATCTGTTTGTAAAAACTTTGCACTCTGCAGTGTTTATGTGCAACCTTTACAGTGTCTGGAATGTATGGGAAATGAGAATTGTAGAAAAGTTAAAATTTTTTTGTGAGAGCTTCTTCAGATGAAAAATCTACATTTCAGCCACAGCTGAAATCTGTTGGCTCTTTTTTTAAAGGAATTTCCTTACTGAGTGCTAATTATGATTTTGTTAAGGTTTTTGATGCTTAAACATACTCACAGACAAGAAGATATTTTTTTAACAATGGTAGTTGTGGCAGCCATCAATAATAAAGATGAATAACTTTAGAGTAGCTGTCATCTTCAGTCCCTAACGTTCTTGTTAACTGTCAAACAAACACATTTGTTTTTGTCCGTATGGCTGATGTAGGTGTATGGTCTTATCTTCGGTACTTCTCTCAGAGACAGTGGAGGGGCAAACAGTTGGAGTCATGTACCAAAAAGCATCAGTCAAAAACCTGCAGACAAAGTACTGCAGGTTAAGGTGAGCTCGCATGCACATCTATATGCACAGCATGGCAGCCCTGCGTCAGAACACTAAGGTTGGACAAGGACATTCATTTCACATAAGTTCACATCATACTTTTCCAAGTAATTTCAAGATGTTATTTAGGAATTGAGAACTGTTTGTACTCTCACCAAATAAACTGCAGTCATGTAGTCAAATAATTCTTCTTCTATAATTCTTACATATTGTATGTCACAGTAAAAAAATCATCTTGCATATAACAAGTGAAAAATAACAAGTTCTGTAATATGAAAGTTCTCCTGCGTCAGTGCTTCTGTGTTCCTTTTGTGTCTCTGTTCTGTTCTCTCAAACCCCCAGTCGGTCGTGGCAGACGGCCGCTCACACTGAGCCTGGTTCTGGTTCTGGTTCTGCTGGAGGTTTCTTCCTGTTAAAAGGGAGTTTTTCCTCTCCACTGTCGCTACATGCATGCTCAGTATGAGGGATTGCTGCAAAGTCAACGCCAGTGACTGTCCACTGTCTCTACATGCTCATCCAGGAGGAGTGAATGCTGCAAGTTACTGACTTGATGCAACCTGCTGGGTTTCCTTAGATAGAAAAACTTTTATCCAATTTGAATAAATAACTGAATCTGACTGCACTGTTTGATAGTTAGTATTAGTTGGAATGCACAGGGGTTGGACAATGAAACTGAAACACCTGTCATTTTAGTGTGGGAGGTTTCATGGCTAAATTGGACCAGCCTGGTAGCCAGTCTTCATTGATTGCACATTGCACCAGTAAGAGCAGAGTGTGAAGGTTCAATTAGCAGGGTAAGAGCACAGTTTTGCTCAAAATATTGAAATGCACACAACATTATGGGTGACATACCAGAGTTCAAAAGAGGACAAATTGTTGGTGCACGTCTTGCTGGCACATCTGTGACCAAGACAGCAAGTCTTTGTGATGTATCAAGAGCCACGGTATCCAGGGTAATGTCAGCATACCACCAAGAAGGACGAACCACATCCAACAGGATTAACTGTGGATGCAAGAGGAAGCTGTCTGAAAGGGATGTTCGGGTGCTAACCTGGATTGTATCCAAAAAACATAAAACCACGGCTGCCCAAATCACGGCAGAATTAAATGTGCACCTCAACTCTCCTGTTTCCACCAGAACTGTCCGTCGGGAGCTCCACAGGGTCAGTATACACGGCTGGGCTGCTATAGCCAAACCTTTGGTCACTCATGCCAATGCCACACGTCGGTTTCAATGGTGCAAGGAGCGCAAATCTTGGGCTGTGGACAATATGAAACATGTATTGTTCTCTGATGAGTCCACCTTTACTGTTTTCCCCACATCCGGGAGAGTTACGGTGTGGAGAAGCCCCAAAGAAGCGTACCACCCAGACTGTTGCATGCCCAGAGTGAAGCATGGGGGTGGATCAGTGATGGTTTGGGCTGCCATATCTTGGCATTCCCTTGGCCCAATACTTGTGCTAGATGGGCGCGTCACTGCCAAGGACTACCGAACCATTCTTGAGGACCATGTGCATCCAATGGTTCAAACATTGTATCCTGAAGGCGGTGCCGTGTATCAGGAAGACAATGCACCAATACACACAGCAAGACTGGTGAAAGATTGGTTTGATGAACATGAAAGTGAAGTTGAACATCTCCCATGGCCTGCACAGTCACCAGATCTAAATATTATTGAGCCACTTTGGGGTGTTTTGGAGGAGCTAGTCAGGAAACGTTTTCCTCCACCAGTATCACGTAGTAACCTGGCCACTATCCTGCAAGAAGAATGGCTTAAAATCCCTCTGACCACTGTGCAGGACTTGTATATGTCATTCCCAAGACGAATTGATGCTGTATTGGCCGCAAAAGGAGGCCCTACACCATACTAATAAATTATTGTGGTCTAAAACTAGGTGTTTCAGTTTCATTGTCCAACCCCTGTATGTACCTGATTTGAAATCTGTATGATTTGATTGATTTGACTTTGTAAAGTGCCTTGAGATGACATGCATTGTGAATAGGCACTAGATAAATATAACTGAATTGAACTAAATTGAATTGCTAATTTGACACCAACTAAGTTCAAATGCAGAGATAAATAAAATCATCTGTAGTAAAGCAGAAATTACCAGAGTCTTTAGTGTTTGAGCATTCAGGAGTATTCAGGTGTTGGAAAACAGAGTCTTGCATACTTTTTTATTAACACTTCTCTGTCTCTTTCTACTTTTATTCCAACCTCTAGGAGCAGCTGCTGGGAGGTCTTCAGAGTCTGGATGGAGGTCTGATACACAAAGCCCTACATGATCCAACTAAAGCAGCCCACAGAAAAGCTCTGGTCCAAATGATGTCCTGGGCATTAGGCCTCAATGCAGCCTCAGAGAGCCAGAGAGACCACCTTCAAGGAATGCAGGCGGTGGAGGTATTCTTGTCTTTTCTCAATAATTTCTGTTGTGCACTTACAGTTGAAATCAGATTTTTACATGCATTCAGCCTTTTATCCATTACCAGTCTGACATTAAATCAGATGAAACCTTTGCCAAAATGATTTCTATTTACTAAATGCCAGCATATCTGGATTAATAATGGATGCATGAATTGACGCAGTAACTGTCATGATTTGTGGGTCTTTTTGGGTTCTTCTTCTTATTATTATTATCATGCTTCTGTTATTTTCCTGGTCATGCTTTAGTTTTTGTCTTCTAGTTCATATTTTGTCAAGTTAGGTTTTTGGATCTGGTTATGCTATAGTTTCATGTTTTTCTAGTTATGTGTGTAATAGTTTGTATCCTTGATTTTCTGTTTTGCTCCAGTCACGTGTTTTCTCCTGTCTGTCAATTAACTTCATTCGGTTCACCTGCACCTAGCATTCAGTCTCCTCGTTGCACCTGGTTCTTGTTCTATATATACACATCTGTTCTGTTCATTCATTCTGCTCATGCCAAGCCTGTTGTGTCATGTTCTTCATTCATGCCAAGCCAGTTCTACCTATGTTCATGTCACGTCTGTTCTGCCTCTTTTCATTCATGTCTGCATCTGCAACCATCAACCTGCCTGCCAGTTTGTGTTCTTTTGATTATTAAAATCTTCTACTTACCGTCATGCTGCCTGTCTGTCTGCATTCCGGGGTCCTCCGCTACACAAGCCGTGACAGAATGTTTCCGCCAAAATTGGACCTCGCAGACGGTAAGCAAGAGAGCGCCAGTGATCGCTGGGTTCAGCAGCAGATGGAGGAGGCGATGAGACATCTGCCGGCTGATCTGGGGGTTCTGCCCTCTCCACTGCTGCTGGAGCAGACGGTGCGTGAGGCGGTTCGGCGCCGTTCTCTCTACGTCTCTGCTGGGCTCCTTGTCTTCGCCGGCGGCGGCCAAGGTCTCTACGTCTCTGTCAGCCTCCACGTCTCTGCCGCAGACCGCCAAGGTCTCCACGTGTCTGCCGGCCTCCAGGTCCTCTTCCTCGCCTTCATTGCCACTGCTGGCCTCCACTGTCTCTACGCCTCTGTTGGCCTCCACGCCTTCGCTGCCGACCGCCCAGGACTCTATATTGCAGGTCCTGGCGCCCGCCTGAACTTTGTGCCTGCTCAGGACGACGTCCTGGTTGCCCGCCTGAACTTTTTGTCTGCGCGGGGCGACGTCCTGGCCGCCCGCCTGAACTTTGTGTTTTGGTTTTTGTCTCTGGCCCTCCTGCCGAGACCCCCTCCGCCTGCCCTGTTCGGATTGCTTTTGGTTTTTGTCTCTGTTTTGCCTCTTTTCATCCACCCCTGCATCTGCAACCATCAACCTGCCTGCCAGTTTGTGTTCTTTTGATTATTAAAATCTTCTACTTACCGTCTGCCTGTCCGTCTGCATTCCGGGGTCCTCCGCTACACAAGCCGTGACAGTAACTTTGAATCCTGGGGTTCACTGTCACTCTGTACCAGTGCTTTTAACTTTTTTTAGAATTACTGCCTTTCTTGGCAAAACTTCAAACCGGAGCCTGATTAATTATTTATAATAATTATGAGGATGGAAAATTGCTAAGTGGCTAAATGACTAAGCCATATTCTGTCAACACTTTAATTGTAAAGATTAGGGGATACCTTGCTAGGAGCAAGAGTACCAAGGCCTCATCCTGGAGTCAGGGGTGTGTAAACGACTTGTTAGCATGTGCCTGTTTGCTGGCTGTATGAAATTCTCATAATTAACAGAAATAAAGGCTTGAAAACAACGTTTTTGTGTAGCTTATCTATGCAATGTGTTTCATTTATATAGTAAAAATAAGTTACTCAAATAAATGAACTTTTCAACAGTATTGTAATATATTGAATGTGTTTGTATTAATACCTGCTAGCTTTAATAACTTGCATAATCAAATCAACATTTTTCCCAGGGAGTTCTCCTGACTGGATCTATGCTGGAGTTCCTCACCTGTGGGGATAGTGGTGGCAGAGAGCTCAGAAAGATTCTGTTGGTGCCTGAGAAACAACAACCTTCACTGCAGGCGTATCATAGTGTAATGTGCAGCACAGAGGAGGGTCAGAGGTCAGAGTACTTCAGGCAGCTGAGCCAGGAGCTAAGAGAGCAGATTAACACACAAAGTGTCGCTGACAAGGTATGTCTTATAGCTGTCTGTCCTTTTGTCTGTCTGCCCGCTCAAAATATGTTAGAACATAATATATCAATAATAATATATCAATATATATATTTATTGTCTGAATAAGCATGTGAAAAGATGCCAAGAGCAGATGTCCCCTTGTGGTTTTCCCAAAATCATGAGTATATCTTAACAAAAAGGAGTTCCTTTTTCTGGAGTTCATGGGATAAATACTCTGGTTTTTTTGACCGCACTAGATGCTCACAGTCATACAAACAGTAGTTTCTGTGTAAAACACAGTTTCATTCAAGAAAATTACAGCCTTGTGGAATGAATCAAGAGACCAGTCCTCCTTCTTTTAACCTGGTGCCCACATCCATGAACTCCAGAATGTTCTGATTATCATAGTTTGGGGGGTACAGAACCTCTGCTAGAGAGGGTTCTCCTCATGAGAGAAATGCTAGAAACAGTCTGTTTTGGTGCCAGTTCATATACCAGTACTAGAATAAGAAATATGATGATACGGTACAAGACAGAAGAAATATGATGACTCCCCCAGATAAGGCCCCTTGTAGGTCTTACCTACCAGCATGGCATGCTTGGGAGTGTGGGAATATAACTCACTCTTAAGGCATGTTTCCGTTCTTCTTCCCTATACTTTAATCCACAGGAACATCTTTACCCTGAGTTCCTGAGTTTCCACAGCTGTTTATGAAAATTATACTTGTTGACTCAGGAAAGCTCTTGAACCTAAACTCAGTAAAATATTTAAACATAAATTGTTTACACTTACTGACAGGAGAATGTAGTTCTTCTGTGTCCATAGGTGATGAAAGGCAACCAGAGACAACAAAGCTATGAATGAACACACATGGAATTATATAGTAAACAAAAAGTGAGAAATAACTAAACATTTTTATATTTTATATTTTCTTCAAAATAGCCACCCTTTGCTTACATTGCTGTCTTAACATTCTCTCCATGAGCTTCATGAGGTGGTCACCTGAAATGGTTTTTCAAAGAGTCTTGAAAGAACTTCCCAGACGTTCACTGAGAGAAGGTCAAAGGTTAATATTTCAGTCGTCACAGCAAAGGATGGGTACTTTAAGGTATCTAAAATATAAAACATATTTAAAGTTATTTTACGATTTTTTTGTTTGCTACATAATTCCATATGGATTCATTTACTGTTTTGATGCCTTCAGTGAGAATCTACATACATTGGAAATAGTCATAAACATAAAGAGAACCATTAAATGAGAAAGGCATTCTAAAACTTGACCAGTAGTATATTTTGTTGTAAATACAGGATTGCTTTCCATTTAAACGTGTGAATAGTTTTCTGGAATAAATAAAGGCAAGTACACTACCAACCTCGTACTCGTACTTGTCGTCTTCCGCTTTATCCGGGACCGGGTTGCGGGGGCAGCAGACTCAGCAGAGACACCCAGACTCCCATGAACCCTCGAGTACCCTGTAGAGGGTATAGAGCTGGTCCAGTGTTCGATGGCCGGTACGAAAACCACACTGATCCTCCTGAAGCCGAGGTTCGACTATCGGCCGGACTCTCCTCTCCAATACCCTGGCATAGGCCTTACCAGGGATGCTGAGGAGTGTGATCCTCCTGTTGGAGTTGGAACACACCCTCCGGTCACCCTTCTTATGAAGGGGGACCACCACCCCAGTCTGCCAGTCCAGAGGCACTGTCCCTGACCACCACGCAATGTTGAAGAGGCGTGTCAACCATGACAGCCCCACAACATCCAGAGACTTGAGGTAGTCAGGGCGGATCTCATCCACGCCCGAAGCCCTGCCACCGCGGAGCTTTTTAACTACCTCGGTGACTTCAGCCTGGGTGATGAAAGAGTCTAACCCTGAGTCCCCCGTCTCTGCTTCCACCAGGTAATGTGTGATGGCAGGGTTGAGGAGGTCCTCGAAGTAGTCCTTTCACCGCCTGATAATGTCCCCAGTCGAGGTCAGCAGCCTCCCACCCCCACTGTAAACAGTGTTGGCGAAGCACTGCTTCCCCCTCCTGAGGTGCCGGACGGTTTGCCAGAATTGCTTCGAGGCCATCTGGTAGTCCTTCTTCATGGCCTCACTGAACTACTCCCAGACCCGAGTTTTTGCCTCTGCCACAGCCAGGGCCACGGCATACTTGGCCTCACGGTACCTGTCAGCCGCCTCAGGAGTCCCACAACCCAACCACAGCCAATAGGACTCCTTCTTCAGCTTGACAGCAGCCCTTACTGCCGGTATCCACCACCGGGTTCTGGGATTGCCGCAGACCTTACAGCCGCAGCTACAGTCAAAGGTGGAGACCTCGGCGGCCCGATCCCCGGATGCTTAGGCTGGCTCTAGGGATGTGGAATGTCACCTCGCTGGGGGGGAAGGAGCCTAAGCTTGTGCGGGAGGTCGAGAGATATTGACTAGAAATAGTCGGGCTCAACTCTACACGCAGCGTCGGCTCTGGAACCCATCTCCTTGACAGGGGCTGGAGTCTCTTCTAGTCTGGAGTGGCCCACAGGGAGAGGCGGCGGGCTGGGTGGGTTTGCTTGTTGTCCCCCAGCTCAGCCGTCTCATGTTGGGGATTACCCCAGTGGATGAGAGGGTCGCATTCCTGCGCCTTCGGGTTGGGGACAGGTCTTTGACTGTCATTTCGGCCTACGGGCCGAGCGGTAGTGCAGAGCACCCCCTGTTGGGGGTGCTGGACAGTGTCCCTCCCGGGCACTCCATTATTCTGCTGGGGGACTTCAACACCCACGTGGGAAAGGACAGTGACACCTGGAGAGACGTGATCGGGAGGAATGGTCTCCCTGATCTGAATCTGAGTGGTGTTTCGTTATTGGACATCTGTGCTAGTCATGGATTGTCCATAATGAACACCATGTTCAAGCATAAGGGTGTCCATCAGTGCACTTGGCACCAGGACACCCTAGGCAGAAGGTCAATGATCGACTTTGTTGTCGTATCATCAGACCTTCGGCCTCATGTTTTGGAGGGGCTGAGCTGTCCACTGATCACCACCTGGTGGTGAGTTGGATCCGCTGGAAGAGGAGAAAGCCGGACAGACTTGGCAGGCCCAAGCTCATAGCGAGGGTCTGCTGGAAACGTCTGGCAGAGCCCTCGGCCAGGGATGTATTCAACTCCCACCTCCGGGAGAGCTTTGACCAGATTCCTGGGGATGTTGGTAACATAGAGTCCGAGTGGACCATGTTCTCCGCATCTATTGCCGACCAACCTGAAATACCATAATGAGATGGATGTCTGGTATTTGGAGGGAGACGTTTCAGCAGAAATGACTGAAAATAAAGACTGAGAACATTCAACAAATGCTAAATTTTTATTAGATTCCCTCTTCAGAAACACCCTGTTAATGCAGAGTCATACAAAAAGTACCACCCTTCTACCTGAGCTGATTTTGGGGTAAATGCCTTCTCCATTCTTACCCTGGTATATCTAGTGGAAACACAGGGGGGAAAATAATGGGACTCAGAAAACCATCCTGCTAAGCTGCAGCGGAAACCCACTTTTATATGGAGTATCTATATACTCCTTGGCTTCCTAGACAGAGGGGTAAAAATAAAAAAGCTTACTGAGCAAACAAACTAAAAAATAATCGATTTTTGCATCATAACTAGCTTGCCATGGAAAAATTAACATTTTTCCTCAAAAACAAAAATCTTGTGGTCGTTGGATAGCCAAGCTTTTCACCTTATCTCTAAAATCTTGTCTTTTGTTGAAAGTATGTTATTACAGGTCCTTCTCAAAATATTAGCATATTGTGATAAAGTTCATTATTTTCCATAATGTAATGATGAAAATTTAACATTCATATATTTTAGATTCATTGCACACTAACTGAAATATTTCAGGTCTTTTATTGTCTTAATACGGATGATTTTGGCATACAGCTCATGAAAACCCAAAATTCCTATCTCACAAAATTAGCATATCATTAAAAGGGTCTCTAAACGAGCTATGAACCTAATCATCTGAATCAACGAGTTAACTCTAAACACCTGCAAAAGATTCCTGAGGCCTTTAAAACTCCCAGCCTGGTTCATCACTCAAAACCCCAATCATGGGTAAGACTGCCGACCTGACTGCTGTCCAGAAGGCCACTATTGACACCCTCAAGCAAGAGGGTAAGACACAGAAAGAAATTTCTGAACGAATAGGCTGTTCCCAGAGTGCTGTATCAAGGCACCTCAGTGGGAAGTCTGTGGGAAGGAAAAAGTGTGGCAGAAAACGCTGCACAACGAGAAGAGGTGACCGGACCCTGAGGAAGATTGTGGAGAAGGGCCGATTCCAGACCTTGGGGGACCTGCGGAAGCAGTGGACTGAGTCTGGAGTAGAAACATCCAGAGCCACCGTGCACAGGCGTGTGCAGGAAATGGGCTACAGGTGCCGCATTCCCCAGGTCAAGCCACTTTTGAACCAGAAACAGCGGCAGAAGCGCCTGACCTGGGCTACAGAGAAGCAGCACTGGACTGTTGCTCAGTGGTCAAAAGTACTTTTTTCGGATGAAAGCAAATCCTGCATGTCATTCGGAAATCAAGGTGCCAGAGTCTGGAGGAAGACTGGGGAGAAGGAAATGCCAAAATGCCAGAAGTCCAGTGTCAAGTACCCACAGTCAGTGATGGTCTGGGTTGCCGTGTCAGCTGCTGGTGTTGGTCCACTGTGTTTTATCAAGGGCAGGGTCAATGCAGCTAGCTATCAGGAGATTTTGGAGCACTTCATGCTTCTATCTGCTGAAAAGCTTTATGGAGATGAAGATTTCATTTTTCAGCATGACCTGACACCTGCTCACAGTGCCAAAACCACTGGTAAATGGTTTACTGACCATGGTATCACTGTGCTCAATTGGCCTGCCAACTCTCCTGACCTGTACCCCATAGAGAATCTGTGGGATATTGTGAAGAGAACGTTGAGAGACTCAAGACCCAACACTCTGGATGAGCTAAAGGCCGCTATCGAAGCATCCTGGGCCTCCATAAGACCTCAGCAGTGCCACAGGCTGATTGCCTCCATGCCACGCCGCATTGAAGCAGTCATTTCTGCCAAAGGATTCCCGACCAAGTATTGAGTGCATAACTGTACATGATTATTTGAAGGTTGACGTTTTTTGTATTAAAAATACTTTTCTTTTGTTGATCGGATGAAATATGCTAATTTTGTGAGATAGGAATTTTGGGTTTTCATGAGCTGTATGCCAAAATCATCCGTATTAAGATAATAAAAGGCCTGAAATATTTCAGTTAGTGTGCAAGGAATCTAAAATATATGAATGTTAAATTTTCATCATTACATTATGGAAAATAATTAACTTTATCACAATATGCTAATATTTTGAGAAGGACCTGTATTAATATACCACACGATAGATGTAACCCAAAGGGTTATAGTTCAATGGTTCATGTGATTAAAAGTGAAAGGCTGTGTTGTAAATATGAATCTGAGAATATTATTTAATATTTAATATTAATATTTTAATATTAATATTTTAATATTTTATCAAATAATATTTCGGTCTGTTAAGGATTGTCCTGTAAATACCAGCCCCATTAAGGCAATGGTATGAGGACAGAATAGAAAGGTGTGAGACGAGCTCTGGCATTATTGAACAGCATAAACTCTGCACATATATGGAATGAATTCACACAATTTCTTAAAATACAAGAATTTATGGGGACTGCGGAGAGAAAGGTAAGCAACTCTTACACCTTAATTTCCCCGTTCATGAATGAAAATTCCGGATACACAGACAGTATTTCATTCTACTTAACTTTGCATATGATCGATAATCGTATGGCTTTGCATCCAGTTGAATTTATGTCTTTTTGCCAGCAAAAGACATCAGTGCGCTTTGTTCCCTCCTATCCCGATGGTCATCGGTGTGGAAGAGAAAGACTTGCGGAAAAGTGGGGGCTTATATTCGGGCAGTGTCATTGTGGGAAGTCCTCTGCTACCCCCCTTCCCCCTTCCGAGTTGTGCTGGAAGTCAGTTAAATGCCATTTATTTTGAAAGTTCCAGAAATGTTCGTACCGGAGTTTTGATGTTGAAATCCATGGCTGTAGGTCCCAACATCCCCCCTTTTTAGTCCCGGAGAATAGGATGAAATCCAGTCTTTGGGGCTAACAATCCATCCTCAGCCATGTGAAAAGAGTCACTGGGTTCCTGTAGCAAGGCAGAGTTCAACAGTTCATTTTGGTTCAGAGGTTAGTGTTTGGAAAGGAGTGAGGCAGGCTTGGGCAGAGACTAATACTAATAAAATGTTTTAAAGAGAAAAAACAAAGCAAAAACAAAAGTCATGTAATAATTTTCACACCATAATAATACTGCTTTTAAACCTTAATTCCTGAAGTTCAAAACCATAAAAAGAAAAAGATTAAAACAGAATATAGGGTCAGGTCTTTTAGGAACACCGTTACCTCAATTATAATGCACCTGCAGATCATCTCAAACTCCTCCTTTGTGATGACATCTTTGGAGTGGCTCCACTCTTTACCACCAACCTTACAGTTCGATGTTGCACTGTGAAAAGGTGTTTGTCTTTTAACTGGTGGCTTGTCTTTTGGCTGACGCCAGTTACCACCCCCCTGGTTCTGTTGCATCACTTGGGAAGTTACTTTGCGCCTCTTCTTAGGCCTGTTCTCAGTTTGAATGTTTAACACTCTAACTTTACCTTTTCCTGCTCTGTCTGAACTGACACGTGTTTCCCACACAAGCTGAGCATATCTACGAGTCTCCTGCATGGAGAGATTCTCTGTTATGCAATGCATGGTCACTTCATACTGCACGCTAACGTGGAGGTTGTGAAGAAACAAAGACTTAAAAGTGTGGACTTCTTCAAGACCTGGAGCATAACATCCCTGAAAATAAGTCGTCTTTAAACGGTGGAAATATTCTCTGGGAGGTTCATCCTGATAACTGTCACTAATTTCTGGAGGAAGAGTTTTTATGAACACATGAACACTCTTAGCTGTTGTTTTCCAAATAAGCCTCAGCTTCTCACGATGAGAAGGAAAAGGCAAGTCAAGAAGGCAATTTTCAACCTCAAGCAGGTAAGCATCAATATTTGACTCCTGGCTACCTGGATCAAAAACTTCTATGTCCTTAGCAAGGGATTCAAGCTGTTTGAAACGGACACCATGCTCCCAAGGTGGACCACGTCCATCTGAGAAGTCATGCTGGTTAAGTTCATGAAATGGTGGAAGATCCTGACCTAACCTCTGGGGAAGGAGACAAGTCTTCTCATGCTTTAAATGAGAGCTTTCTAATGAATGGACTCGTGCAAGTGGTGGTCGGTCAGGTTGGATTGCGTCACCTGAGAACCATGTGCTTCTCTCCTGGTCCGTAGGGGTCGACACAGAGTCAGAAAGGAGATGGGTGCCGATCAGGCTGGAGGGGTGCTCCTCCCACTGAATCGGGCCACTTGTGCACGCTGAGTCCGGCACTTGGTCATCTTGGTGGTTGTTGACTGCAATGGAATTTGGCAGGCAACCACTGGAGGCCATCTGACTTCCAACATTTCTGTTAAGGTCTGTGGAAGTAAGTTGGAGACTTTGGCTAAATTTAGGAAGGGAGACTCTGACCTAGGTGCTGGATGCCTGCTGTCTGGGTCTGCCTCCTCCTGTGGCTGCTGCAGCTGCTGTGAGTGAAAATGCAAATTGGGTACCTGAACGGGGGGGGGGTCTGTTCCCCCCTTTGGGATGAAGCTTTCTTGAGCTCATCTGCCTTCAGGTCCACTAACTTTGCTTCAGCTTTCTCCATCCTCTCCTCGGCTTTTGAGAGCTCAAACTTCACAGCAATCTCTCTTTGAAGGGCCATCTGATGGTCAGTCTGTAACTGAAGATATCTTTTAGCTTCCAGTTGTGATTTCTGCTGATACAACAAGGTAAGCTGACAAAGAACATCTGAAATCAGAATCTCTCTAGTTGGATTTCCAATTAGGTCAAGTAATTCTTGAATCTGTTTATCACAAGCAGCAAGGTCAAACTGATTTAAAGCATCCCGCTCATCTGGAGACAAACGGATGAGATCAGCAACCACCACTTTCTGCATCTCCACGTCTGCTGAATTCATAATGGAGTGTGATTCCATCATTCTGGCAGACACTACAAAACAACAACAAAGTTATGAGAAATTCGTAAAAGCAACAACAAATGTATATACAGCTATATATGTATATCTGGCTATACATATATTGGAAACATTTGATTGTAAAATGGGTGCACCAGTTGATCATTCAACCTGTGACTTATGACAACACTACGCTCTAAGTGTTACAATGCTACTCATTTCTCCAAGGATATTTTGTGATTTTAGAGTAAATTTTCACCCTTCTTGGGAGGAGCTAGTGATTAGACACTACTCTTAACCTTTAAGGGAATTTTGTTTACAATGCAAAGGAAAAAGAAAATTGCTACACCTCCTAAGTGTAATAATTGCAATTTGACTTTTGATTCAACCCACCTTTATGGCAGGCAGGGTGATTAGATTAAATTTGGGATTTAATCTGGCAAAAATCCTGTTCTTTCAAACCATAAAACAAATTATATAGTTCCTGAATGGATACATGCATCAAAATTAGGTCAGATACTAAACTAACTGCAAAGTTAATTTAGTTTCAAATTGTGGTCTTACACAAAACACAGCCTCTGGATACAGATGTGCAGCAACTGTCTGGACAGTGAGATTAACTAAAGTTAAACAAAGTCTCAAGTTATTGCTTACACAGAAGAAACCAGACTGAGTCAGAACATCTAAAATTTTGCTTATGTAGCAGAGTTGATTATTACTAGCACGGAGATATTGGAGTTATTCATTTTGACGAAAGTCTAAATTTGTGAACTCCTGGAGTGTCACGAGTTATAATGTTCTCTTAAATATAATCAGTGACATCTGATGTTAGAACTCTGATGTTTTGAGTCCTATTTTGACCAGTGACAGCTGATTTTAAGCTAATCACTTGGTACATCAATAATGTGCAGTTGTGGTTTATTCATTCACATTTATGTACAGTGCAAGCTGTTCATAATAATGCCCACCCAAGGACGCCACTATGTTGTAAATATGAATGTGAGAATATTATTTAATATTTAATATTAATATTTTAATATTAATATTTTAATATTTGATCAAATAATGAAAGAATGAAGAAGAATGAAGACTAATGGCTATGTACAATATCAACAAGTTGATTGAAGATGATTGGAAATCATGACCAAAAAGAGTGATGCAACATTTCCATGCAATGTTTATGCTTGAGAACCAAGGATTATCTTGAAGAATCTGGAAGTGAAGTTGAGTTAGTCTTGGAACTAACTTAGGCAATAATCAGCAAACGTTTAGACCACCCTTCACAATGCAAGATCAGATAAAATATTATTTTAATAAAATAATGTTTAAAATAATAGGAGGGAACAGCTGTGGCAAAAAATAAGGCACAAGGGCAGAGAATTTCAAAAAGGGAAAAGAGTTTAAATCAGCTTTAGGGAGCCTCCTACCGGCCCAGACAGAGCACATGGAATCCTCTCAGTTGTGGTTGGATGGTCTGAATCCTTTGACTTGAGAGGAGTTCTTCTGTCTAGGCTCTAGACATTTTCGGAGCTCGTCATCAGTTTAAAATCTGGCCTGTATAGGATACAGGGCCTTTGTTCAATGAATTAATGTAAATCAATGTGTACACAAATCCAAGTTCAGGTAATTAAGTAAACAATACTGGTTGTATTAAGGATGCAGTAGGGTTTTCTGAGGAAACCGTGGACTTAGCCTGAAAGTTTGAACAAGGACACCTTACAGGTCCCTCCTCATTGCTCTCTGCTGTGCTACAACCCTCTCTTTCACAGTTCCTCCCCCACAGCGGAGCCTGCCGTGAACGTGCAGGCTAGTAATCAGGGCCACCGATTATGGCGGATAAACAGCTATGGCACATTCACTAGTAGGGAGGAAACATCTATGATACGGTTTAAACATTTACTATGACCTGGTGGTACTTTGACTACAAACTTGATCCTTAAATCATTAGCAAAGCGCCATTGGCACAACTGCAGTACACTGGCAATCTTAGGCTTGAGCGACAATACCTGCTGTGGGGAGGAGGGGTGTGACCAGCATGTACACAATCGTGATTGACACTGCTAAGACACTCCTCGTGGCTCTGATTGGTTGTTTCTGTAAACAGCAGGAGGACCACTAGGAGGAGACAGAAGATCTTAATTTTTTCACAGATTTCCTGTTTCATATTCTACTGTCAGGACATAGTGACAGTTTTAATAAATATGTAAAAAATTTATTTTTACAAAGTTACCTACTGGAGCTTTAATTATCTAGAATTCATTATTAAAATATAAATTATTATATATATATAATAACATATAGCATAACATTATACAGTATATCAATATATACTAAAAAACACATAAATCATTTAAACATTATTGCACTATATTATTTGGTATAAAGTTCACTGACTTGCATACAAGAACATTACTAAACATGAATTGCA
This sequence comes from Girardinichthys multiradiatus, assembly GCF_021462225.1. Classification (NCBI taxonomy): domain Eukaryota; kingdom Metazoa; phylum Chordata; class Actinopteri; order Cyprinodontiformes; family Goodeidae; genus Girardinichthys; species Girardinichthys multiradiatus. The sequence goes on along the minus strand of NC_061805.1, from coordinate 1,287,358 downwards.
CAAAACAACATTCCATTCCTTTTAGTGGAAGCTATTTGAGAAAATGGGCTTAAAATGCCATACGTGCTAAATGACTTTAAAAGCTTACCTGCAGCAAACTTTCTCTGTGTTTCCCTGTGCACCTGCCCATAGCATTTGCTTGTTGAGTAATATCGCTGCTCGATTGGTTCATTGAGGTCACCTGACAGAGGGAGGGCGTGACTTTTCACCTGGGTTGCATCTTGTTTTGACATTTTAAATTTTGTTATTTTAAATGAATAAATGATATGTTTGGTATCTCTGTAGCTTCATCTGGAGCAGCCCAGCTCCTTGCCACCCCTCTCTCACCTTGGTGCCCTGTTGAAGGACCTGACTGATGTAGAGAGGCTACTGAAGGATGTGGACCTGCTTTCTGGACTGGCCCGTCTGCTGCCCAAAGGAGCATGCGCTGGTCAAAATCCTGTATCCCCAACCAATGGGACGTGGCCCCTTAACATCACTGCATGGAGTGTCAACACCACAGATGTTCCCAGAGAGGATGGAGAGGAAGGAGTGGAGGGAGGTGGAAAGGGGAAGTTGGAGGAGGAAAATCCTCACTCTCAGTTTTCAGCATTTGTTCAGCTGTGGGCAGGACTGCAGCCCATTCTGTGTGGGAACAACAGGTGGGTGAAATCTGAACATGAGTCAGTGAAAGCTAGAACTGAGAGAGCAGAAAGACCAGATAACAGGATGTATTATTTCATACAAAGGGATTTTGAAGGTTTTGGAACAAAGTCAAAAATAGAAAATTTAAATCTGGCCAAGAACAGAACAGGTAGAAAATACATTGTCAGAAAGTTATTTGCTCTATGACTATGGTGACCCTAATATTGTAACATTACATCAGCACCATATTAAATTATAATACTGTATAATTAATAAATCAATTGGTCTTATATATTTAACAAACAATAAAGCAATCTGTTTTCCAATCTGCTGTGAATTCTCAACTTTTGCAGGGAATAATTATTATATGGGCTGCACGGTGGCGCAGTTGGTAGCACTGTTGCCTTGCAGCAAGAAGGTCCTGGGTTCAATTCCCAGCCTGGGGTCTTTCTGCATGGAGTTTGCATGTTCTCCCCGTGCATGCGTGGGTTCTCACCAGGTACTCCAGCTTCCTCCCACAGTCCAAAGACATGCCTGTTAGGTTAATTGGTCTCTCTAAATTGACCTTAGGTGTGTGCATGGTTGTTTGTGTGTTGCCCTGTGATGGACTGGCAATCTGTCCAGGGTGTACCCTGCCTCTCGCCCATAGACTGCTGGAGATAGGCACCAGCTCCCCCGCAACCCACTATGGAATAAGCGGTAGAAAATGACTGACTGACTGACTAAATATTATATATTGAAATAGACTAACTTGGGTGTTTGGATGGAATGACTGTTGGATCCCAACCAGGATCCAATCAAGGGAGTTTCCCAGTTGGTGATAAGGGAACACAGTCTCTTTAGGAGTTGCACAGAAAATATGTTTTCTCTCTCAAGAAGGCTTGAAGGGAAATGAGTTCAGGAATGGTACAAAGAAAAAGTGTCAGGAATGCTTAGGCAGACAAACAGTCAGTCATTTTCTACCACTTATTCCATAGTGGGTCGCGGGGGAGCTGGTGCCTATCTCCAGCAGTCTATGGGCGAGAGGCGGGGTACACCCTGGACAGGTCGCTAATCCATCGCAGGGCAACACACAAACAACCACACACACACTCATTCATACACCTAAGGGAAATTTAGAGTTACCAATTAAGCTAACAGGCATGTCTTTGGACTGTGGGAGGAAGCCGGAGTATCCGGTGAGAACCCACGCATGCACGGGGATAACATGCAAACTCCATGCAGAAAGACCCCAGGCCGGGAATCAAACCCAGGACCTTCTTGCTGCAAGGCAACAGTGCTGCGCCACTGTGCAGCCGCAGACAAACAGTTAATATAAAAAAAAAAAAGAATTTTAGCAGTCACGCAATCACTGTAACCCAATCACAGATAGCATGTATAATCATTAAATGATATATCATATTTATTAAAAAAGCAGCATGAAAAGGGTTTAACTGCCAATTTTTCCAACGCAATCTCTCTGTATTCACACATTTCTAAATCACTGGCTTGCATTTCTAAGGCCTCAGCTGTGTGTGCCTCACTCTAACAAAACGTTCTCTGCAAGCTGGAAATGACCTGAGGAGAAAACAAAAAGTCAAAAGTGGCACATCTGACAGTAGACTAGTGCTACAGTGAAGATTTTTTCTTCCCCAACAAAATATTTTGAATGAGCTGTAATAAAGTGGAACAGTTCAATGTATATTTGACTCCTGTTAAATGCAGTACTTGGATTTACTATCATACTGTTTTCTGTGTCTGGATTACCTTGCAAAAATAAATCAGAATTCTCGTGGCAAGTTTCCCTCTTTTTTTCTTGAGTCATATTGCTACATTGTTGTATCTCACTACACATGGGAAACAAGTAGCAGGCTCTAGGAATAAACAGCAGACATTTATGAGGTAGAAAATGGAATAATGGCAGCAGTAGCTGTTGGTTTTAATGTGAAAGATAGAAAAGTGACTGGCTCAGCAGAAGACTGTTATTGTGGCTCACTTTTGTTTCAGGATCATTGAGCCTGAGGCGTTGAAGCAGGGGAATATGAGCTCACTGGGATTCACCAGCAAAGAACAAAGGAATCTGGGCCTACTTGTTCACTTGATGACTACAAATCCCAAGATCCTCTACTCACCTATTGGTTCCCAGGTGGATAAAGTGATTCAAAAGGTAGGAAGCCTGCTTTGAAAGTATGTTTACAACAAGTTAACATGTAAATATTAAAATTAAACAATTAAATGTTAGCAGCATGTTCCTGTAACATGTTTCATCACCATACCAGACATATTTCAGACTCAGTTACACATATCAGAGACCACTGAACAAACTGTTGCAATAGTATCATTGTCTGTATCTTGATGTAACCAAGATTTAATGAAAAAAAAAAATGCTATGCAGGGTTTAATTCTGTTTTCAAGAGCTTTCGGATCAGCTCTTCGAGTCTCTGACTAAGCAGAGTGAAGATGATGGGATGCCCAGTGAAAGTTTTAGATCAGATGATGATTCAGATGATGTTGTTGATTTTCTTTTATTTTCAATCACAGGCAAATGAGACGTTTGCATTTATTGGGAATGTAACACATTACACCCGGGTGTGGCTGAACATCTCAGCCCAGCTCAGGACTTTTCTGGAGGAGGGCCGACTGCAAAGCCATCTGATGTGGCTCCAACAGGTGCACTAAAGTGCCAGTGCTATTTGAAAGAATTTGTAATACAGTATTGTTAAGATGTACAAAAATTTTTTCACATTGTTATTCAAAAGTATTCACACCCTTCAAACATTTTCAGGCTTTGGCTCATCACAACCTCATATTTCAGTGTATTTTATTGGGATGTTTTTTTTGATAGACCAACACAAAGTAGCATATTATTATTAAGTGAATGAAATACATGGTTTTCAACATTTTGTTCAAATACAAATCAGAAAATTGTGCCATGCATTTGTATTTACTCCCATCTTGTCTCATACTGCTAATTAAAACCCAGTTCCACTAACTGCCTTCAAAAATCACCCACTTAGCAAATAAAGTCCAGTTCTGTTTCATTCCTTCCTGACTGCCAGTGGCAGTAAACAAAGTGGATATGTCTCCTCGCTCTCTGCGCAGGTCGAGTTTAAATGTAAACAAAGTCACGCATGTGACACGTAGCCCACCTGGGCGTGCGTCTATAAGTAGCACGTGAAAGGCTACGTTCGGTCTTTTTGATCTTCTCGCTGTCAACCGTCGCGTGTTTCGCAGGTTGGTCGCTCCTATAAGTCCGTGTTTCGGCGGTTATTGGGTATTGCAGGTCTAAGAGAGGTAAGCACACGGTTTTTGTGATTCGGCGTCATCCTGCCTGTGATTTTTTTTGTCGGAGTGCTCTTGTAGCCCTCTAAGGCTGTGGTTGACGTTTCTCTGTTTCTGTGTTAGCAGAATTCTAGTAGCCGGAAGCTTGGTGCTGGCGCTTCTTTTCCCCTGTTGAGACTGGGTGGGGAGGAGCGGACAGCTGCAGTTTTCAGGTGAGTGGAAGCTGGATGTTCTGACTGTGTTCTGTGCTGCACAGTTCTCGCTCGGATTGCCTGGCTCGTGTCTGTATTGAGAAGCAGTGGATTAAAAAGAGGCCTCTGATCGCGTTCTTCAGTTCTATTGAAGTCCTCGCTCAGTTGGCCTGGTGCCTGCCTGCATTTCCCACGTCTGTGATCGGGATGCTGGCGTGCGCTTCATGTGGGGCTCCTCTACAGGTAGAGGACGGACACGATCTGTGCCCCAAATGCTTGTCAGAATCTTGCTTCTGTTTTACTGAAGTTGATTTCTTTTCTCCACAGGTTGAGGATGGGATCAGGTCTGAAGAAAAAGAGGGGGGGGGGATATCACGCGTCTGTGATCGACTTAAAGAAAAACGGTAACTTCTCATCCGTCCAGGAGGGGAAAAGATGAAGAACCTTTAGTCGACTGCATACACAAGGAGGAAACTCATCTCCTTGGAAATAGAACCTCTGTAGGTTTTTTTTTACCTGCGCCGGTTGTGGCACGGTCTTCGATCGGCAAATAAATCCTCTGATCTTCTCATATCAGACAGATTTCCAGCTTTCAAGCTCTTCCGGGAATGGCCAAAAGTTCGCCTGCGAGTTCTTGTCGCTCCAGAAATTCGCCTCCTATACGCTGTCCTGTGACAGGCGGAAATGGCCCCGAGACTCTGCATCTCTTATACTTCCAGTGACGTCAGAGCTGCGACGTCTGTTGAGCTGTGCGTCAAAATGTGCGACCAAATGGATGGCCCCAACACGATTCACCCGTGGCCCAGCCAACGGGAAACCCGTTTTTTCGCCGGGCTCCGGCGGCCGCTCCATTCGAGGTGCCACCGTCGCCGGCCTTCTTGGAAGAACTTCAACGCTGCTGGAGGGATCCTAGAAGCTTCTCCCACCATGGTCGGGACGCATGGATCCTGGCGTGCATGCGCAATCTCGTCCTTTCTCGAGGGCAAGCACGTGCTCGTCAGGACGGACAGCACCTCAGCAGTGTTCCACGTCAACCACCAGGGTGGGACCAGATCACTGCAGTGCCTGAGGGAGGCCCGGAGGCTGTGGACCTGGGCATACCCTCGCTTCGCCTCCATCAGGGCAATGCACCTACCGGGGACGAGGAACTCTGTGGCCGACTATCTGTCCCGACAGAGGCTCCCCCCCGGGGATTGGAGGCTGCATCCGCAGGTCGTACGGCAGATATGGGGTCGGTTCGGCAGGGCCCAGGTTGACCTTTTTGCCTCAGGGAGCATTACACATTGCCCCTTGTGGTTTTCCCTGGCAGAGGCCAGCTCCCCACTGGGGATGGACGCCCTAGCGAACGCATGGCCAGCCGGCCTGCTGTATGCCTTTCCCCCGTTTCCGTTGCTTCTGCCCACTCTCCACAGAGTGAGGTCGTCGAGCCTGAAGGTTCTGTTGGTGGCCCCCAAGTGGCCCATGAGGGTCTGGTTCCCACTGCTCCTCCGTCTGCTGGACGGGGAGCCATGGTGGCTCCCGGTCAGGGCAGACCTGTTGTCTCAGTTGGAGGGGAAGGTTTGGCACCCGTCTCCGGGCCATCTTCTCCTCACGGTGTGGCCGCTGAGGGGTGCTGGCAGCCCCCGACGGATCTGGAGCCTTCCATTCAGCGGACACTGCAGAATGCCAGAGCTCCGTCCACATCGAGGACTTATGCCTGTTGCTGGCAGCGTTTTGCTGAGTGGTGAAGACGCAGAGCAGTTGACCCAATTTCGTGTTTCCTGCATAATATTTTGAGGTACCTGCCGGGTCTATTGGATGCCGGACGGGCAGCATCAACCCTGAAGGTGCACCTGGCTGCCATTTCAGCCAGCCACGACGTCGTGGATGGCAGACGAGTGGGGACACACTATTGGGTGTCACAGTTTCTCCGGGGTGCAAGGAGGCTGCGCCCCCCGTTATGGAGACCGGCGGCAGCATGGGACCTCCCACTGGTGTTGAAGGCCCTGAGTGGGTCACCTTTTGACCCTATGGGGGCTGCCCCATTGAAACTGGTGTCTGTTAAGACTGCTTTTTTGTTGGCGGTAACAACAGCCAAGCGGGTCAGTGAGCTCCACGCACTCGCCATCACCCCTACCTGCCTGCGTTGGAAGGCAGGCGGGTCCAGAGTAACGCTGTGGCTGAACATAGCCTTTCTCCCTAAAGTTCTACCCCCAGGCTACGTGAATACAGTCATTGAACTGGGGGCATACTGCCCTCCCCCGTTTCAGTCCGAGGAACAGAGGCTTGCTAACACGCTGTGCCCGGTCCGGGCATTGCAGCTGTACATTGTGGCTACAGGCGCTATTCGCCAGTCGGACCAGCTGTTTGTGTGCCACGGGGGACAGAACTGGGGGTGAGCCCTTTCTAAGCACAGGCTATCGCATTGGGTCGTAGATGCTATTGCGCTGGCTTATGAGTCTGTGGGGGCAGTTGCCCCTTCTGGTGTTGTGTGCCATTCCACCAGGAGTGTGTCTACGTCCTGGGCGGCACTGAGGGGCGTGCCGCTGGGTGATATCTGCGCAGCGGCGTCATTGGCAACACCGTGCATGTTTGCACGCTTCTACCGCCTCAATGTGGCACATGAGTCTGCACTGGCTTCGGCAATCCTGCCTCTGGCCCCTTCTACTAACTGAGAGGTGGGTGACTACTGCATTCCTCGTGACATTGCTGGCATAAGTCATCCACTTTGTTTACTGCCACTGGCAGTCAGGAAGGAATGAAACAGAACGGAAGTTACGCTGTAACTATGGTTCTGTGAATTCCTGGATGACTGCCAGTCACACTGGTCACTCGGAACTTCTCCCTGCGAGAAGATCCCAGAGACCGAACGTAGCCTTCCACGTGCTACTTATAGACGCACGCCCAGGTGGGCTACGTGTCACGTGCGTGACTTTGTTTACATTTAATCTCGACCTGCACGGAGCGCGAGGAGACATATCCACATTGTTTACTGCCACTGGCAGTCATCCAGGAATTCACAGAACCATAGTTACAGCGTAACTTACGTTGTGTATAATTTGGCTCATCCAGGAGGAGTGAATGCTGCAGGTCACTGACTGGATGCAATCTGCTGGGTTTCCTTAGACAGAAAAAGTTTTTATCCAATTTGAATAAATAATTGAATCTGACTGCACTGTTTGATAGTTAGGATTAATTGGAATGTATGTACCTGACCTTTGTGAAGTGCCTTGAGACGACATGTGTTGTTAATTGGCGCTATAGAAATAAACTGAATCGAATTGAATTGAATTTGATATCAGTGTAAATGCAGCTGTTCTGTTTCTGGCCTCAGAAGTTTATTAGAGAGCATTAGAGAACAACCAGCAACATGGAGACCAAGGAACAAAGCAGACAGGTCAGGGAGACAGTTCTGGAGAAGTTTAAAGCAGGGTTAGGTTCTAAAACAATTTCCCAAGCTCTGTGAGATCTGTCCAAAATGTAAATAGCATGGCACAGGATGGAACTGTAAACCTATCAAGACAAGGCCACCCACCTAAACTGATAAGCAAGGCAGGGAGAGCATTTTTCAAATAAGCAACCAGGACAAACATGGTAACTGGGGAGCTGCAGAGATCTAAAGATCAGGTGGGACATTTTTTCACATTTTCTTTCTCAGTCTGCAAATATGTTCCGTATTAAAGAGTGGGGAAAAAGAAAGCACTGATGAAAGAATGCCATAAAAAGCTCTTATTGTACTTTGCTGTAAGACATGTAGGAGACACATTAAACATGCAGAAGAGCAAACCAACATTGTAAAATTAGGACTTTGACATGACACTTTCATGCAAATGTTTTTATGGCACAAACCCATCAAAGCACCTCAGGGTTTCAAAAGAAAGCAGACTAGGATGGATGTTCACCTTCCAACAGGACAATGGCTCTAAACATACAGTCAGAGCAACAGTGGGAGAGCTTAGATAAAGACATGTTCCCAGATGGTCTTCATCCAGTTAGGCTTAGCTGGTTTCTAGATGTGCAAAGCTGGTAGACATACCCCCAAAAACAAAAGGAGGGTCTACAAAATATTGACTCAGGTGGGCTGAATTTAGAAATATGGCACAATTTTCAATTTCTATTTGTAAATCTTTTCTCTTCACTTCACAACTATGCACATCCTTGTGTTGGTCTGTCACATAATATCTAAATGATTACACTGAGGTTTGTGGTTGTAAGTTGACAAAATGTGAAAAAGCCAAGGGATGTGAATACTTGTACATTCAATACATGGCACTGAATTTGCTTCAGGTTGTGATTGGGCTCCTGGATGCGCCAGTCATTTTGTTCCTCCTGTCTCTGACCAGCTGTCTTCAGAACTCCAGCAGCAGCCGGAGTTGTTGAACGGCACCGACAGTGAGCTAATGGAAGCACTGATGATGGGAAACTACACTTTCCCAAACACGTCCACCCTGCTGGAGCAACTGGAAACCATTGACAATGCTGCCTGTGGCTGGACACGTTTCATGTCAAAGGTCAGCAGAATGTGGAACATTTGGAGTGGATGTTGACTATTTATTTTACCTTTTCAACTAAAGGCGCTGACATCTCAGTTGCTGAACATCCAATGCTTCACAGAGCAAAGAATTCTTAAAGGGTTGTCAGAACGGTGTTAATGGTTTTAGTTAATATAATGTCTGAATCGGACAGGTTAGTTAGTTTGCTTTTTGACTGAATATTTTGTGAGTAGATGAATTTATTTGACCCAGACGTTTCCTCAGACATGCTGCCACTTGTTTTCTACTTGGATGTCTGAGCTGCTTCTTCCCCAACAAGAAGATCCAGGTGGACACCTGGAGCTTCTTGGAGGGACTGCAACTCATATGTGCACCCTATACGGCAGGAAATTATAAGAATAAAAGATGTATTTTATTAAAAACCCCTGAAAGGTTGAGCTCTGCAAACAGAGCGTTAATCAATCGAAGTAAAAGGCTAGCAGAGTAGAAAGGTTCTTTTTGTTCTTCAGGAACATCAAATCAACATAACTCTGGTGCATGACTAAGTGTCAGCTTGGAGCTGACTACTGCTTTCCTCCTCTTCTACAGTGGCTCAGGTGGTAGAGGTTCGCCCTGTAACCTGTGGGTTCCCCTGCCTTGCCTGCTGATGGTGGTCAGAGGCGATGGTGGTGCCGATTGTATGGCAGCTCTACTTCCACTCAGCTTGTAAACCTGCAAGCTGAGTGTATTTGCTTTGTTTTTGACCATCACAATACCAGCGTCTCTGAATCCTGCTGAACTTTATAATGGGGTTAGGGGCTAACCTCTCGCCAAGCAAGACAAGTGTCTGCTGTGAGATATCCTGGTTCTTTGGGGAATATATGGGTTAAAGTAATAGAGGTAGTTGAGACTGCCACCACCCATCGGCAAGTACAACAGTGGGTTACCATGGAGACCGAGTGTAGCTGGAAGAGACATTGCTGACTTAGAAATCACAGTGATTTCTTAGGTAGCTCCCCTCCCTGATGGGGCATCCGGACCTGTCCCACGTGCTGCACTGTTCTGACCATTCTGGCTACATCAGCATCAATGACTGAGATTACTTGTATTAAGTGTGGCAGTGTGTAATTCCATTAATCAGTTTCTGCTGTGGACCAACGTTTTTGCCTCATGATTCCAGGTCAGTGTGGATGTCTTCAAAGGCTTCCCTGATGAGGACAGCATAGTCAACTACACCCTGAACCAGGCCTACCAGGACAATGTGTCCGTGTTTGCCAGTGAGTCTCCCCTTTGCACCCTCAGCGCCTTGCGAACATATTTGCACCACTTAGAGTACTTCACATTCTGTTATCGTACAACCACAAACTTCAGTGTATTTCATTTGAGACTTTATGTGATAGAGCAATACAAAGAGGTACAAGATTGTGAAGTGGAAGCAAAGAGTTACATTGTTTTTATCAACGTTATAATCAGAAGCGTGTGTGGTGAGTTTAACTTCCATTTAGTAAAAGCTTTATAGAAAACTGCAGCTGCAAGCCATTTGTTTTATGTGCCTTGTAGATTTGCACTGGAGATGAGCCATTATTGTATCATTTATTGTTATTGAGGGATAAAATAAAGATTTGGGATTTATTATGAAAGCAATAAATTCTAACTATTGACGTTTGCAAACCCTGATAAATGACCAAACACTGATTGGGGTAGTTACTTTTGCTATTTGAACAAATTCTTTCAAAGTGTGCCATCAAACAATCAATAAATATAATTATATTTGAAATATATTTCTAATGTAAATTATCCCTTACTGTACAGTCTGTTGTTTTTCATATATTCTTTACCTTTGTATGTGTCTGCATGGTTCCATTTGCATTTCATATAACTGATATTATTCTACTCTATCATGACTTTGGGATTTTTAGTGGTGCAGTAGCTCTACTTAATGTAACTAGTGTACTCAAGTAGCATATTTGATGATTGGTTTTGTTTTTTGGAGCAGTATTTAGGTTTGGGTGAGTCAGACCGTATACAGTGACAGATTTATTGCCAGATTTACAGACCGTGATGGATTTTAATATATTTTTTTTAAATGTTTTTTGTCATAATCACAATTAATGACTCAAAATATTGTAATACAATTTGAAACCGATAATGCCCATTCCTACTTTGCGCAAACGAAAGTTTTTGCCCATTCTTCCGGCACGGGTTCAGCCAGAACCTGAGCTATGGTGGTCAAAAAGTTCAATTTGTTTTAGAACCTCACCCTGCTTTAAACTTGTGAACAACCTGTCAGCTGTGGTCCTTGGTCTTCATGAGATTGTTTATTCATCAATGCTCTCCAACAAACCTCAGGCTTTTATTTATACTGAGATTAATTGAAAACAGTTTAATTATTAATTGCACTGCATGTCATTTACGTGTATCAGAGTTCAGGGTGGCTATTTACAAAAGAACAGCACACTTTTCAGATTTTTATTTCCAAGAAAATCTGACAACCATGTATTATTTGCCTTCTATGACAGTTATGAGCTACTATCTGTGCGTCTGTGACATAAAATACAGTAAACTTTGTGGCTGTAATGTTAAAAATTATAGAAATGTTGAGTATGAACAAAAAGACGTGAACAATAGCAACTGTGTTTTTCTCTACTGACTCACCTGAACCCCATCCCAATCCGGGCCCCAATGCACAACTCATAAAAGGCTGTGAAGAATTCTTTTAAAGCTAGCAGAGCACAAACATCAAATAGCTCCAAAACCGGGAATACATAAATAGAGTAGCTTAGTTGCTCTCACTGGTGCCTATTTTTTATTTTTAAAACCTATTTAGGATTTTGGATTCTAAGGTCCTTCTTATATTCTATTTACTTGTTCAACTTTTTCCATAACATTACAACAAAACAACAGTCGTGTGAACACTGCCTCAAACCATTATGTATTTACATGTTTGTCAAATGTTTTAAGACTACTAATAATCTCTAAGATTAACAATTTCTTTTTTTTAAATGTCATTTTAAGAATGAATGATTAATGTAATCAAGAGCGTTAAATTTGGTGAAATTAGTTTTGGAAATGAATACTTAAAAGATTTTTGTAATTCTGTAAATAAATGTTGCAACAAGGCTTTGTTGCACAATTAAGTTATAATAAGAGTTCATTTTTAGTCTTTGCTCACTGATGCATATTGGCAACAAAGCACCAGATAGTAAAGGTGGTAATAAGAAATTTGTTGCACACAAAATTTATTTTTTCAACTGCAAATCATTTTTCTCTGCCAGAAAACTGATAAATATTAAATTCCTTGTAGTTTTTTTATGAACCTAAAGAAAAACACTATTTTTAGAACAAACTGGTTGATTTGTAGAGTAACTGATATAAGGGAGACCAGTTTAAAAGTTCTAGGTTTTAATGTTATGACAATTATTTTTGTAATACTACTCTTTTATCTATATTGGGATTGTAAATATTTAGGGTCATTCATTCATACCAGATTCATGTTTAGCATCACAGTGCTGATGAATGTTCTTCACACTTTTTGTTCCCAGGTGTGATTTTTCAGACTAACAAGGATGGTTCTTTGCCACCTCACGTTCAGTACAAAATAAGACAGAACTCCAGTTTCACAGAGAAGACAAATGAGATAAGAAGGGCCTACTGGCGACCTGGGCCCAACACAGGGGGGAAGTTCTACTTTCTTTATGGTTTTGTGTGGATTCAAGGTAGGTTTTGCAGAGCTTTTGATTTGTATTTGTTTTTCCCCTCTACACAAGTGTGGAGATGCATTTTAAATGTGATGTGCACAACTTCTAGTTAAAATCAGAACAAACAAAAAAAATCCTAAACTACTACACAGAAATAACAAAACATAAAACTAATACACTGAGATAAACAGTGTGAGCAGTTAAATGAAAGCATCACCGTTTTTAAACCAGTTCCATTCTCTGATTCTGTTTCCTTATCTGAACAATTGCCGCCTACTTTGAACAAACCACAGGTTGCTAATATACAACATATGCAATATTTTATCAACAGTAAACTGTTTACAGCACATACACCCTAGGCAAAAGTCTAGAACATAAATGCTTCATTTACTGACTTTTCTGTCCTCTAATTTACTGCTGGACAAATGTTGATATATCTCTCTGTGAGTGTGATGCAGTGTCAGAGCTTCCATTGACAGTAAGAGATAAAGGTCTATTTTGCTGAAGCTCAAGCAGGTCATGGGTGAGCTCAGATTAAGAAAAAAGAAGTATTAGTCCAACTGCTCATAAATTGCCCAAAAATGTCTGTTGATGCATTTTGTAAATAAAAGAGGCAATGCGCTGGTGCTCCTGCACCTACAGCTCCATCATCTGCCACTGTCAGTCTGTGCCATAAATCAAGACTCAGATCTGCACATCTGTCAGGTGCTGGTGTCAAATGTATTGTTTTGTTGGTTTTACTAAGACCTGCATTTATATGGATAAAATGCTTACCACTGTGCAAAGTAAGCTAGGAGCACCTGTGAAGATGCCTGAGCCAGCAGCAGCAGAAGCACTTTTTCCTCTGCAGGTCATCTTTTATGCAGGAAGCGGAGGGTGAGAAAAGCTGTTCATCAAACAGCAAGTTGATGCACAGTCTGCATCTAGACAGAACAGGCCTAGAGACAGCAGACATGGTGTACAATCCATTTACACGTTATCTTTGATTTTATGCCTTTTATCTCAGTTTCATCAACGTACATGAACATTTTCACTAAAGATTATTTAAGGTAAAAAATATGTTTTTGTGAATATTGATTGGCATTTATTTCTTTTTATATAGTTTTATTTGGATTGGAGAAGATTTAAAAACAGATTTTTTTACTGACTGGAAATGTTAATAATCATAGGAAAATACAAAGGAATATTTTGGTTCAGTTCCAAGACAAGCAGATCATATTTTGTTGTAAATTTTGCAGCATGTCCAAAATTATATTCTAACAAGGCAATATTTTCACTCTTAGGGTACCCTAGATTTTTTAAATTACTGATAGATACAGGGGTTGGACAATGAAACTGAAACACCTGTCATTTTAGTGTGGGAGGTTTCATGGCTAAACTGGACCAGCCTGGTAGCCAGTCTTCATTGATTGCACATTGTACCAGTAAGAGCAGAGTGTGAAGGTTCAATTAGCAGGGTAAGAGCACAGTTTTGCTCAAAATATTGAAATGCACACAACATTATGGATGACATACCAGAGTTCAAAAGAGGACAAATTGTTGGTGCACGTCTGTGACCAAGACAGCAAGACTTTGTGATGTATCAAGAGCCACGGTATCCATGGTAATGTCAGCATACCACCAAGAAGGATGAACCACATCCAACAGGATTAACTGTGGACGCAAGAGGAAGCTGTCTGAAAGGGATGTTCGGATGCTAACTCGGATTGTATCCAAAAAACATAAAACCATGGCTGCCCAAATCACGGCAGAATTAAATGTGCACCTCAACTCTCCTGTTTCCACTAGAATCAGAATCAGAAAAGATTTATTGCCAAGTACGTTTTTGGACATACAAGGAATTTGTTTTGGCGTAGTCGGTGCAATACAGTACAAATTAAACAGTATAAACATATCTACAATATAATATAAATATATGTGCACAGTTTTAAGTGAGTGAGAGTAAATATAGAGCAGTATAAGATGCAAGAGCAATACAACAGTGCAGGTGATCATTGTGCAAGTAAAGCAGGAGTCCAAGCTGAGCGTTAATGTAACTCATAGAGTTACAGGTTACAGGTGTCCTGTCAGCAAAAAAAGTGGGGGTGTGGGTGAAAGGGAGAGTGTCAGGGTGGTTTCTGGGCTTTGTTAACAAGGCTGGTGGCAGATGGGAAAAAACTGTTCTTGCGGCGTGAGGTTTTGGTCCGGATGGACCGCAGCCTCCTGCCAGAGGGGAGAGTCTCAAAGAGTCTGTGACCGGGGTGGGAGGGATCAGCCAGAATCTTCCCTGCCCGCTTCAGGGTCCTGGAGGTGTACAGTTCCTGGAGCGACAGTAGACTGCAGCCAATCACCTTCTCAGCAGACCGAATGACACGCTGCAGCCTGCCCTTATCCTTGGCTGTAGCAGCGGCGTACCAGATGGTGATGGAGGAGGTGAGGATGGACTCAATGATGGCTGTGTAGAAGTGCACCATCATAGTCTTTGGCAGGTTGAATTTCTTCAGCTGCCGCAGGAAGAACATCCTCTGCTGGGCTTTCTTGATGAGGGAGCTGATGTTTGGCTCCTACTTGAGATCCTGGGAGATGATGGTTCCCAGGAAGCGGAAAGATTCCACAGTGTCAATTGTGGAGTCACAGAGGGTGATGGGGGCAGGTGGGGCTGGGTTCTGCCTGAAGTCCACAACCATCTCCACTGTCTTTAGAGCGTTGAGCTCAAGGTTGTTCTGGCTGCACCAGTCCAACAGATGGCCCACCTCCCATCTGTACGCGGACTCGTCACCATCAGAGATGAGTCCGATCAGGGTGGTGTCGTCCGCAAACTTCAGAAGCTTGACAGACTGGTGACTGGAGGTGCAGCTGTTGGTGTACAGGGAGAAGAGCAGAGGAGAGAGAACACAGCCTTGGGGGGAACCAGTGCTGATGGTCAGGGAGTCAGAGACGTGCTTCCCCAGCCTCACGCGCTGCTTCCTGTCAGACAGGAAGTCAGTGATCCACCTGCAGGTGCAGTCGGGCACACTCAGTTGGGAGAGCTTCTCCTGGAGCAGAGCTGGGACGATGGTGTTGAAGGCAGAGCTGAAATCCACAAACAGGATCTTGGCATAGGTTCCTGTGGAGTCCAGGTGCCGGAGGATGAAGTGAAGGGCTAGGTTGACTGCATCATCTACAGACCTGTTGGCTCTGTAGGCAAACTGCAGTGGGTCCAGGAGGGGGTCGGTGATGTCTTTTAGGTGTGAGAGCACAAGGCGCTCAAAGGACTTCATCACCACAGAGGTCAGGGCGACGGGTCAGAAGTCATTAAGCCCTGTGGTCCTTGGCTTCTTGGGAACAGGGACGATGGACTGCGGGGCTGCTATAGCCAACCTTTGTCACTCATGCCAAGATGCCAAACGTCGGTTTCAATGGTGTAAGGAGCACAAATTTTGGCTGTGGACAATGTGAACATGTATTGTTCTCTGATGAGTCCACCTTTACTGTTTTCCGCCCCACATCCCGGGAGAGTTACGGTGTGGAGAAGCCCCAAAGAAGCGTACCACCCAGACAGTTGCATGCCCAGAGTGAAGCATGGGGTGGATCAGTGATGGTTTGGGCTGCCATATCATGGCATTCCCTTGGCCCAATACTTGTGCTAGATGGGCGCGTCACTGCCAAGGACTACCGAACCATTCTTGAGACCATGTGCATCCAATGGTCAAACATTGTATCCTGAAGGCGGTGCCGTGTATCAGGGATGACAATGCACCATACACACAGCAAGACTGGTGAAAAGATTGGTTTGATGAACTGAAAGTGAAGTGAACATCTCCCATGGCCTGCACATTCACCAGATCTAAATACATTAAACAACTTTGGCTTGTTAGGATGGGTTGAGAGAAAACATTGCCGTTTGGACTGATGAGGCCAAAAAACGGATGCAATTCCATTATGCCCTTCACCAAGTCCAGAGAAACCAAACCCAGAATGTTGGAAAAGACCTACTTCCTTCCAGCTGTGAAGCATGGTGGTGGAAGAATGATGATTTGGGCTTGTTTAGCAGCTTAATGACTTGGGCACTTTGCAGTCTCTGAGGCCATCTATCTGGCAGCATGGTCTAAACTCCCTCATCAAACTGGATGGATCCTTTTCTTTGTTTATGCATTTTGTTTTAGTTTTTGTTAGATACACAATGACATGCTCTATGATGTGTTATAATGTAGATTTAAAGTTTAATTTAAGCAAACTTGAGGTTTGGTCTAAACAAAATGACCATGTGTTTTCATAATAAGGAAAATCTTGTTAATTAAACTTTGTTTACTTCTTACCTCAACTGTTCAACAAACATTGTTTTTCTTCTAAGTTTAGTCTGTCTTTTTCATATTATCCTTTAGACATGATTGAAAGAGCCATAATCAACACATTTGTGGGCCATGATGTGGTGGAGCCTGGTAACTATGTTCAGATGTTCCCTTACCCATGTTACACCAGAGACGAGTAAGTAGTGGGATTTCTATGTGGACATAGCACATACTGTACTCTTCATGTTCTATTTTTGTGGTTCTTGTAATGTTACTTAAAACAAAGGCAGATACAAATAATCATTCAATTCAGATGTGAAAATATTTATATCTAATTAAAGATTGTGCTTTTGAAACCTTTAGATTTTTCTTATATTAAATTAAATGTCATACCTTTGAAATGAAGCGTGATGTAATGAATGTGTCTTTACATGGTGTGTTTTTTGTTCCCTTTAGCTTTCTGTTTGTGATTGAGCACATGATGCCTCTGTGTATGGTGATATCCTGGGTTTATTCAGTAGCCATGATGATTCAGCACATCGTAGCAGAGAAAGAACATCGGCTTAAAGAGGTCAGACCGGGAGCTTGTGTTTACGGTTAGCTTTGTGTCAGGCTAGTTCTGACGTATCCTCACTGACCTCTTCTTGTATTTTCTTTTTATTCTAAGTTTTTATGGATTTTCAGTGTAACACGTGCAGACTCTGACTTCGTTTTAATTTCAAATTGGTTTTTGCACTTGTAGCTGGGCTGGATCACTTGTTGGACCTCCGAAATGTGACATCATTCCTCTTTCAGGTGATGTCACCTGAGGGATATGGTAACTTTGGTTTCTCTAATATCAGTAACAATGAAGAGATGTTCTTTACTTCTAGCTGATCAATTCAGAATGTGCCGGTTTTAATTTCACTCTAAATGATTGTAATGCACAATTCTGAACTGAATGGTTCTATTTCTAAATCCTCATTCCATAATATTCATTTGCTTTGAAAATGTAAATGTTTGAATGTCCTATTGTTTCATGGTCAAAGACTTCAGGGTCCTACTCTGGTTCTGGGTGAAATGTATTGATAAGCATGGATGAGGAAGATTTAGAACTCTAACCTCCCTCTACATATCCAGTATATGTCTACTGATTGGTTTGTTTTTCTTGGCAAGATATACTGTAGACTTCCAGAAGGAAGAGACTATTTTAAGTTGACAAGTGTACAGACACGACTATGTTTTCAGAATTCAACAATTTGATCCTTTGGACTTCTGATCCGGATCTCACAGGATTGTTTGGAGAAACACTATTTGTATTTGTCAGTACCGTCTGCTTTTCAATGACACACCAACCTGAAGAGAGACTTTCTGTGTTTTGCATTCCTTTGTGGGAAGATTTCGGCCAAATATCTTCCGCTTTTTCTGATCAGACCAAGCATGACCTGCAGCCATGAACACTTGTGCTGAACGCCTGTGCTGCTGACCGCATGTGATCCTTGTATGACAGAAAGACTGATGTCTTCTACCAAACTAGTGGAATTTTTTATATTACTGACCTCAGTGAGTTTCAAGGTCCCTGTGAGATTTAAGGAAAGAAACCTACTGGGATGGACTGGAAACCTTTGCTTCTTTTCCTTCTAGTCTCTCCTCTCCGCCCTCAGCTAGATAATTGGAAAAGACTAAAAAGGTCTTGAGCTTGAACTGGATCACTAATAAGTTGTCCAATGTTAGTCATTAGTCTAATCTAAGCCCTGTAAATTCTGATCAGCGGAAGTAAATTATGTATTTTACACAGTTTGTTTTTGTTTGTCTGTTTTATTGCTTCTCGATAGCCTCATAGCATAATTGCCTACGTCATATTATGACC
Source organism: Girardinichthys multiradiatus (assembly GCF_021462225.1). Taxonomy (NCBI): domain Eukaryota; kingdom Metazoa; phylum Chordata; class Actinopteri; order Cyprinodontiformes; family Goodeidae; genus Girardinichthys; species Girardinichthys multiradiatus. Next base: position 1,269,034 of record NC_061805.1, on the reverse strand, counting down.
TAGGCAATTATTTTCACTGGATACTTGTAAATATAGATTAGCTTGATTAATAATACATTTACACTTTGATTTAAGATGAAACCTCTGGTGATTTTCATAAGCCTTGGGTGACGTGTCCTTATCCCTGATAGATTAACTTCTCTTGTCTTTTTTTTTGCATATAATCCTTTATAGCCCTGTGGGAAGGGAATAGTTTTAATGTCAGATTGATCATTATTGATTTATTAATAGCGTTTTAAATTGTATAGTGGTGTGATTTAAAATAGTACTACTCTGCACCAAAAATGTTTTCATTGTGTGTATTATGTTATTACCACAGGCGGTGATGCCTGCAATTCTCTGGCTGAATGAAAACTGGCCTCATTTAGTTCCTTGAAGAGATCACCCGGAATTTAGGTCCAGTTCTGCTTTTTTTTCTGGCTCAACCAGAAGCTTTTAGAACAAAGCCAGCCCTCTGTGGAGCTGCTAATGTTGATGATGGACAGGATAAGAGTGAAGATGAAAGGAGCCACTGTTTTGGATGAAGGCTCTGTGGAAGGGCATTCTAAATGAGCAGATTAGTGTCGAGGTTACTGATGGCTTCGTCAACATCATTAGCAACAACAACTCCAGATAACAACATCAGTAACAATATTAAGAAATAAGTTGTCCTGAGAGCTGCACAAAGTAAAAAATTACAAAATAAACTCAAATGTTCATACACTTAGTACAGAAAGTAGTTTTGATTCATTAAAATGTTTTCACACCCCTTGTTTTACACAGTTTGGGACTTTACAACAGCACATTTCATTGTGATTGTACTTTTAGGTTCTTTAATGTTTAAGAACTTTAAATCTAAACATTGAGCATAGAAATGAAGAAAGATAATGCATTAATGACTGAAACATTACTGAGGAAGTGATATAGTCCGACAACTAAGGCTCAGTGGGGAAAGTAGTCTTGCAATCTTGCGTATTGGTGTATAAATGTGTGCGTGTTTGTGAGTGTGATTGGGTGAATGTGGCTGTAGTGAAAAGCTCTTTGAGTAGTTGTATGTGCTATAAAGGTTCAATCCATTTACCATTTATAGGTGGCACAAATCCCCAAACATCATAAAAATGTACCAGGGGTCAGCATCCTTTACATCCAAAGAGCTGTTTTTGCCCACAGTCCAGCTAAAAAAACTTGTTTAGAAATAAAGACAATTTTTGATAAATATCTACTAGGAAATGTGTAGTTTCTTTTTAAGAATCACAATTTTATTTTTAGGTTTTGAGAAAAACATAAATCTTTTGCAAAAAAGGATTGATACATTTTCTTCTGTGGGATGTTGATTTTTGAGGAAAATCATGTAAAAAAGCACATAGTTTCCAAACTACTGACAAGAAAAATAGATCTATAAAATGTTACTGGTACTTTTAGTGTCATTCTGTTGTGGGAATTCAATCCAATTATTCCATAAAAAAAACATAATAAACCTGGTAAAACTTGCATTTGTTACTTGATCCATATTTAAAATGTTAATAGGTTCTTACTAAATGTTAGAAGTTCTTAGTAGTCATTAAGAGCCATTTTGGAAGGTTTAAAGAGCCACTTGCTGCTCTGGAACCACAAGAGGCAGACCTAGAGATTATATTGTTTGTGTATAATGTAATGAACTAAAGTCAGAGTATATTAACTCTTACCTTGTGCCTGTGAACTTTGCACCAGTACTGCTATGTTCCAAAGCGTTTTGGACCATGAGCTGGTCTGAGAAATCTGTCAGAGAATGATGCAGATTTTCATGCTCTTATGGACGAGTAATGTGAAAAACAGGCTTTCATTGGGCATGTTTTTATTTGAGTGTTGGATAAATGAGTTAAGATTCCCATGTATAACCAGTGGGCTCCTTTGTTAGGTGATGAAGATGATGGGCCTGAATAATGCTGTCCATTGGGTGGCTTGGTTCATCACTGGCTTTGTCCAGCTCTCCATCTCCGTCACTGCTCTCACAGCTATCTTGAAGTACGGCAGAGTGTTACTCCACAGTGACCCCCTGATCATCTGGCTCTTCTTAACTATTTACGCTGTGGCCACCATCATGTTCTGGTGAGCGCTTCAGATTTTCACTAAACACTGTTATAATGCCTCAGCATTTCACTATCAAACATTGGTCTCTGACCACAAGTTTGTCCTCCAGCACCCACCTTCTAAGAATCAGTCTGTCTTCTGCTTACTATTGATATTTTTTAATAACCGATCATTCGCCTAAAAGCAAGAGATTTATTTTTTTTTTGGAATGTTTCTATAATAATTGGGCAATTTTGTAATTTACAAAACTGGCTAAATATTTCAGTCAGAAGCCAATGACATGACCATTGGTGACCAGCTTCATTTGAAGGTTTTTGCAGGAGCACAGAGCCTCTCACAAATATAAATGCTTTCTCAGTTCAAATATGTTTAATGGTACAGTATACACTCCAGTGTTTCAGGTGACATATTCAAATATATTTCTCATTGAAAGGTATACAGAAATAACTAAAATAGCATATTTTTTTCACAATAATTTTATTGTGTAGTTTGAAGCAGGTGCTCCTCATTTTGCCCCTTCAACATTTTGGTCCCATGTATTGCTTTTATTTTTAATATTCCAGTCTAGGACTGTGAGGAAAAGTGGCAATATGATTGTAAAATGTGATGTCTGTCCGAATTAGCTGTGGTTTGTTAAGGAGTCCTAATCCATGGTATTAAGGGTCAGCTCTTTATATCAGTTTGCAGTGTTGAACTAAAGTAAAATGAAAAGAACACACTTGTTAACTCTCATTACATATTGCTCTAAGATAACTGTTCCAACTGACAGCATTGGTGAAGGGGTGGGGGAATATCATTTTCCATGTTTGAGCCAAAGATGTGCAAACGTTCTTCTGATGCAGAGATGATGACAATTTTGGAGCAAAAAACTGAAGAAATTGCTTTTCAGCCTTTTCATGCAATGTGACTTTATTTTAAGTTTTTATATGAAGTTTTTATATAAAAGTAATAACGTGTTACATCTTATATATTTGTCTTTATAAAGTCTGACTTTCAAGGTAATATGAAATAATCTATAGGTTTTATAATGTTTTCTTTGTTTTCCAGTTTCTTGGTGTCAGTAATCTACTCCAAAGCTAAACTGGCTTCAGCTTGTGGAGGAATCATCTACTTCCTCAGCTATGTGCCCTACATGTATGTAGCAATAAGGGAGGAGGTGGCCCATGATAAGATCACTGCCTTTGAGAAGTGCATTGCTGTAAGGCCTTTTTTAATGTTTACACTTCATTGTCCTTCATGTGTTGCTGTTGTACTATGACACAGATTCTCCTGATGATCATAATGAATATGTTCTATGTTGGTACCAGTCTCTCATGTCCACCACAGCCTTTGGCCTTGGCTCCAAGTATTTTGCACTGTATGAGGTGGCAGGTGTTGGTATCCAGTGGCGCACCATCAGCCAGTCACCAGTAGAGGGCGATGACTTTAACCTGAGTCTATCCATGATGATGCTTATTATTGATGCTGGGTTGTACGGTGTGCTAACCTGGTACATAGAAGCTGTTCATCCAGGTAGGAAATGACTGCTTCCTGAATCCCAACCATTATTATTCAATTCAATTCAGAAATACTTTATTATTCCCAAAGGGAAATTACATTTTGTTGTAGCTCATATTATGCAGATTATCTCCTTTCACAGTGATTTAACACGTTTTCCTCCTCTGATAGGTATGTATGGCCTGCCACGCCCATGGTACTTCCCTCTACAGAGGTCCTATTGGTCAGGCAGTGGACGTGTTGAGACCTGGGACTGGCCCTGGTGTGGAGGTGGGGCTGCCAGGCTCAGTGTGATGGAGGAGGATCAGGCTTGTGCTATGGACCAGCGGAGGTCCGGTAAGGAGAGTTTACATTTATTTTGAGCTCATGATGATGATTTCATCTCATTTTCTACAGGTTAAGGAGACAAAAGGCAATAATACCTAACTACTAACATGTTAGTAGTTGTTTAAATAAGCGAGCATCAGAAGGAAATGTCCATCTATGCTTTATACTGTCTTAAAGGCTTATGATTGCCTGAATTTTAAGCTGTCAATAGTTTACAGAGTTTGTGCCATTATGTCATAATATGAAGTCAGATAATGTGTGGTTCTGTGTTTTACATATTTGGTTAAAAGATCTTCAATGTGAGGAAACTTTATCTTTATGTAACTTTTATTCTAAATTTAGTAAGGGCTAACAGCACAGCGATAAGGTGAGATAGATCATTTAAATAAATACTGGAACTAAAGTACATAGTTTTTTTTTTTATTTATTCTTTATTTCTCAGATACAAGTGCTGTTGTTTTGTGCACCTCTTATTTCTGATGTTTTATCTTTAACTCCAGAGGAGATGCGGGGCATCGAGGAGGAACCGAGCCACCTGCCTCTGGTGGTCTGCATTGACAAACTGACCAAGGTGTACAAGACTGGCAGCAAACTGGCCCTCAACAACCTGAGTCTCAACCTCTATGAAAACCAGGTGGTCTCCTTCCTGGGACACAATGGAGCTGGGAAAACGACTACAATGTAAGGAGGAATCCAAGCTGTAACATGTGAAGATGTGATAAGAAGTCAAATGTTTTTGGTTGAAAAAGAGCCCTTTAATGGTTGTATTTAGTGTTGTGTTTTAGTGGGGAAGTCTGAAAATGTTTAGATCTTAGAAACAGCTTGTTACATTGTGTTCAGGAGAATTCCTACCAGAGATTCTGGCTATGAAATCAAATCACATCCTGTCTGATTTTGTTTATTTTGCCAGAACAGCTTATTTCTCATCATTAATAGAAGAGAACAAGAATAATTCTAGGTTTCTCTTTAGAACAGTTGCTAAACTTACACATAGCCATAGCTCTGTTGAGCCATCCATTCCCTTAGCTCTCAGCAGTCATGACTTTAAGTGATTTTTTTAAATAAAATCGATTATATTAAAAATAAGAATCTTTGACATACTCCTGAAGATGATTACTTCATCCTCAGCAAGTGAGACAACATTGGAAATAACTGTAGAACCTGATTTGTGTTTGGAATGTGTTGACCCAGTGGAGCTTCCTGAGTTATCAGAAATATTAGCTTCATCTAAACCTTCAACTTGTATGTTAGACCCAATCCCAACCAAATTATGGTTAAGAAACCTTCGCTTGATCAAGATGATTTAATAAATTACAGCCATGAATCTCATCTTCCGTTCTTATCTAAAATTCTTGAAAAAATTGTTTCTAATCAAATGTGTGAACATTTATACAGCAATGACCTGTTTGAAGAGTTTCAGTCAGGTTTCAGAGCTCATCATAGCACTGAAACAGCTCTGCTGAAAGTCACTAATGATATTCTTATGGCCTCAGATAATGGACTTGTTTCTGTACTGGTTCTGTTAGATCTCAGTGCTGCATTTGATACAGTCGAACACAATATTCTCTTAGAAAGGATGGAATATGCTGTAGGGATCAGGGGAACAGCGCTAGGCTGGTTTAAATCTTATTTGTCTGACAGATTCCAGTTTGTTCATGTAAATGATAAATCATCTTTAAACTCCAGGGTTAATTGTGGAGTACCACAGGGTTCAGTACTTGGGCCAATTCTCTTTACTATATATATGCTTCTAATACATCAAATTATCAGACAGCAGGGCATACATTTTCACTGTTATGCTGATGATACTCAGCTTTACTTATCTATAAATCCTGATGAGCCCAACCAGTTAGATAGACTACAAGCATGTCTTGAAGATATAAAAACTTGGACGACTTTAAATTTTCTGCTTCTAAATTCAGACAAGACAGAAGTTGTCGTCTTTGGACCGGAATCCTTGAAAACAAAACTGTTTTGTCATTTAATTAATGTGGATGACATTCAATTGACCTCTGGTAATAAAGTAAAAAAACCTTATTGTTATTTCTGACCAGGACATGTCATTTAAATCCCATAATAATTTCATCTCCAGAACATTTCCAAAATTAGAAATATCCTGTCCAGGAGTGATGCTGAAAAACTAGTCCGTGCATTTGTTACTTCAAGGCTGGACTATTGTAATTCTTTACTATCAGTAACTCCACAAAATGCAGTTAAAAGCAATCAGCTGATCCAAAATGCAAGAGTTCTGATGAAAATTAAAAAGAGAGATCACATCAGGATCCTCTCCTGTGGAACCAGCTCCCAGTTTTAGTCCATGAGGCAGACACCCTGTCTACCTTTAAGGCTAGGCTTAAAACTTTCCTTTTTGATAAAGCTTATAGTTAGAGTGGCTTAGGTTATCCTGAGCTATCTCTGTAGTTATGCTGCTATAGGCTTAGGCTGCTGGAGGACATAACGACCACTTTCACTCACTCTGTTGCATTATCAGAATCAGAAAAGCTTTATTGCCGAGTACGTTTTTGGACATACAAGGAATTTGTTTTGGTGTAGTCGGTGCAATTATCATACTACTCTCCAATTTTGCATTATTTGCTGTTATTTCAGCCTTTAACTCTATGTTGTCTAGAAGCTACATCTGACCTGGGTCTGTGTTTAGTTGTGCCACATTCCTGGAGGAGGACATCAGCTAAGCTGCTGCTGCCAACAACTTGATGCTCACTTTATACAGATTATATACCTTATACAGACACACTTTGCCTTGTATTTCAGTGTTTAACCCTTTCTCTCTCCTAGACATAGCTACTGACTGAACTTCTACTGTGACTAACTGTATGTTCCCTCTTTCATACTCTAGACTTGAAAACTGGCTCAGAGTTTATCTGCTTAGCTGTCTTTCTCTCCTAGAAGCCTCTAAAGGAACTATAACCATAACCAAACCGCAATGTTTTACTGTTCTTTCCCATAGAAAGTACTCCTGGATCAGTGCCTCTGTGTTCTTTTTGTGTCTCTGCTCTGTTCTCTCAAATCCCCAGGGATTGCTGCAAAGTCTATGTCCACTGTGTCTCTACATGCTCATCCAGGAGGAGGGAATGCTGCGGGTCACTGACTCGATGCAATCTGTTGTGTTTCCTTAGATGGAAAACCTTTTAACCAATTTGAATAAATAACTGAATTTGACTGCATTGTTTGATAGTTAGGATTCATTGGAATGTTTGTACCTGACTTGAAATCTGTATGATTCGATTGAATTGACTTGGTAAAGTGCCTTGAAACAACATGTGTTGTGAATTGGCGCTATATAAATAAAACTGAATTGAATTGAAATCTCTCGTAACGCAGACAGAGGCCTAATAGAAGGTGTGTCATATAGTCAGACAGCTTGGACCAGCCCTTTCATCTGTTTATTAGTTTTACTTCCTTGGAATACACTTCAGACGTCGCATTAGTTACACCTACAGTAATTTGAACTGAATGATTCTGTTTAAACATCATGTTTTTCCCAGACCAGAACTAGAATCTTTAGAGCACTCATTTATTCTTTTTCATCCAACAAATCAGCTTCATGGATTGATTGTTTACTTGCAGTCACATGGCAACCAGACAGTCAGTGTTTTTCTCCATACCTGTCATTAGTCATATGTGGCTGGTCAGTGGAAATGTGCCTTGCCAAGGTAAATACAAACTACAAGGATGAGTCTCCTTGCAATAAAACCATGTGGCCTAGTAAGGAGGAAATAAAGACAATTATTTACACATCAACCATTTAATCAGGCACTATACATGTTTTTTATCTACCTGTTATCATCATAGGTCCATTCTGACAGGCTTGTTTCCTCCAACCTCCGGCTCTGCCACTATATATGGCCACGACATCCGAACCGAAATGGAGCGGATTCGTCAGAACCTGGGCATGTGTCCGCAGCACAATGTTCTGTTTGACAAGCTGAGTGTGGAGGAGCACTTGTGGTTCTACTCTAGGCTCAAGGGCATGGCTGAGGAGGACATACGCAAGGAGATGGACAAGTTAGTACCAGCCTGCTGCACTTGTGGGAATCCATGGTCTAAACCATTTACAAGATACAGTGTCACTCCCCCACTAAATTACTGCGTAGAGATCCAGACATGGAACATTGTTTATCTTATGCTGCCTGAAGGACTATGTTTTCACTGTCGCTTAAATTTCAATTGGTAACAAAAGTAAATATATACGTGTATCAGAGCAAAGGTACAGAAGATTTTACCCCACCAGACTCCATCAAATGAAAACACATGACTGCTTGATGGCAGTCAATATGTCCCACCACTCACTGTTACACAGCCTGAGTGCTGTGTAACAGTGAGTGAAATACTGCATGCTGCTGTAGAGCCCAGATCACAATGTATACAGTGACCATATTGGGTCCAGTCAGCTCCAAAGACAGTCAAACCAAACTAGGAAGATAACTTACCTACACCACACCTTTTAAAGCACTAATCTGTAGTTTCCTTAATGATGTTTCCAAAGAGTACATAAAAAGAACTTTGAGTGAAATCTCTAGAATATATCCACAAACAGTTGTTCCATCCATTAAGTATCAGAACTTAACAACTTTGTTCATAAATGTGTTTTTAGTGATTTTTTAGTGTACAGGTAGTTGCTCTGCTGCTTGATGGGATTTCAGTTGTATTGAGACTGCTCAGAAACTGCAGGCAAAATAGTCCCAGATCAGCAGGGATGTCCATCCCATGTCTGGACCTCAGGCATGTTGTTACCGGCAGCCTGTTGCTGAGTCAATGAAAACACCAAAGATCACCGATATGCCTTGAATTAATATTTTAGCAAAAACAAGGGGATTTTCAGAAGGATTCATTTTACACATTACCTTGCACACAGTCAGTCCTTCTTCGGATAAGTTTTAGCAACCATCATTATGTTTCTGAATGGGACTAAAACACAAGGTATGGCCGTATCAGCCCTAAAAATGCTCTGCTATATATTCATTCTCTTTTACTTCTAAGCTTGTTTCAGGACAAAATGATTTGACCCAAACTAAGTACTGAAACAATGTCAATATGAAAGCAGCAAAGTTCTGTGTTTATTTGGAATTTGGCTTTAAACCAGGTTAGTACGGCAACCTGACTCCAGCAGAGTGTTGATAGTAAATTATTTTGTGTGTATGTGTGTGTCCAGGATGATTCTGGACCTAGAGCTATCCAACAAGCGCCACAGCTTGGTTCAGACATTGTCAGGTGGGATGAAGAGGAAGCTGTCCGTGGCCATTGCCTTTGTTGGCGGCTCCAGGGCTGTTATCCTAGATGAACCCACAGCAGGGGTGGATCCTTACGCCCGCAGGGCCATCTGGGACCTAATTCTGAAGTACAAACAGAGTGAGTGAAGTATTGTAACATTAGCTTTATGTGTATGTTTAACCCACGCTGATCGGTGATCAGGCTGATTAAATGTTGTCTGACTTCATTTTCTACATGGACAGTAAGATCACTCTGGCTTAGAGGTTTTATAGGTGTCATAGTTGTAGTTAAGGTTCTGATGTCATGTAAAATAAGACACGTTATCTAATGTTATGTACAAGCTGCAGGTGTACTCTGTCCTTTCACTGATACAATGAACTGTCTGCTTTGTTACCTCTGCCAAGGATGTAATGTTTTCAGTTTCTTTGTGTGTGTGTGTGTGTTTGTGTGTGTGTGTCTGTTAGCAACTTTACAAAAAAATTACAGACAAATTCTTTAGAATTTTTTTAACCAGAGGTGCGTCTTGGCCATAGTTAGGATCCATAAAAGTTTGGTGGTGATCCGGATCACTTTTTTTTTTTTATGGTGTCAGTGACCCTTAGAGGAGGTGTGCAGTCTCTGACTTTCTTGTTTCCGGATTACAACTGTCCACCATGGCTTGTTCTTCTGTTTCAGCAGTTTGACTGAAGAGCATGGGAACTATGTTTAAAGTACATAAATATTACACTACTGTCAAACTTCACGACGTGAGACAATCGTGAATTTTGTATGACTAAAATGCTAATACCGTTGAGTGTGTTTTTCTCTCCAACAAGTAATGCTCAGTATGTGTTTTCAAAGCTTTGCTGACAGTGTTCCTCTTGTCCTTCTTCAAGTGTTGCTGTCAGTAATAGAGAAAAGCCTTAGCTGGCTGTGTTTGTTCCTCTGCCCCAGGCCGAACCATCCTGCTCTCCACCCATCATATGGACGAAGCCGACCTTTTGGGAGATCGCATTGCCATCATTTCGCATGGAAAACTTAAGTGCTGTGGAACACCACTTTTCCTGAAGAGCACCTATGGAGATGGATACAAACTGACGCTTGTCAAAAAGCAAACTGAAGGCCGAGGTGTGTAGTCACAGTACTGAGCCACGGTCTTGACCCTCCCTAATTTCTTTTGGTTTTCCTTCCAAAAAAAACAAGACTTTCCTAATATTTTTCATACGGGTCTTGATCAACAGTAGTTCTATGAAATTTGGCTGCCTGACTTATTATCAAAACAACACCTGACCGTTTCCAAAGGCCAAATAACTGAATGAAAAGGTTTTTTAAACAATGACGATAAACTGACTCCATTATGGGTGTTTGGCCTCTTGTCCCTGTCCTTTAACAGTCGTTGTGTTTCGGTTTGCCCGTCCAGGACAGGGCAGTCAGCTGAAGCCTCCTTCCTCCTTATCTCCATCCTCTTCGCTGTCGCCCTGCTCAGAAGCTCGGGTCACCCGATTTATTCAGCAGTTTGTGGCTTCCTGCCTGCTGGTGTCCGACTCCAACACTGAGCTCTCCTACGTCCTGCCCTCCGAGTCAGTCAAGAAGGGCTGCTTTGAGAGGCTGTTCCAGGTAACAAATAAAAAGACATACAGCAAACTAGCTTTACCTGGAATCATACTTCTAACAGTGTTCGTGACAGGACACAATTTTCCTAGACAGACCATATTGGGACCAACCTTTAATTAGCCACTAGATGAGGGTTTAGTAAATATGACCAATATGTTTGATTTATGTCAGCATCTGCTGCCACGCTGCATGATTTTTCCAACATACAGCTTTTTCTGTGTCTGTGAGAAGTATCCAGATAAACTCTGAGGAATTTGGGTGAAATTCCTCAACCTGCTAACAAACGTTTGTTATTGACCCTTTTTGAGCAGAGCCACAGCTGTTCTCTGTCCTGTCTTGTATGCTAGAAAAGGTTTATATATCACTAATGGTAAAATCAGATTGCTCTATTTTAATTCATCACAGAAGAATCAGCAAATCCAAACATCATATGCATATGTTTCTAGGCTTTGGAGCAGAGCTTGGCCAGCCTGGCCCTGACCAGTTTTGGAGTGATGGACACCACATTGGAAGAGGTGTTCCTCAAAGTTTCTGAGGAGGACCAGTCTCTAGAGAACAGTGATGCTGGTGAGACCAGGCTCCTTCAAAGTTTAGTAAACTCGTCTGTACTTTCTTTTCCTGGACATTCAGTGAACTGTGGATTTTTCATGTTTTTGCAGATATGAATAGTTCGCCTGGTGGCAGCTCATTGGCAAAGTTGTCAGTTGGTTCAGGAGCCCAGGTTGGACCAGAGCCTGAGACCGGACCCTTAGTGCAGAATCAGAAATCTGAGGTTGAGCTGAGCAATCTAGTGCAATGCTCCAGGCTCAGCCAGAGCCAGGCTTCCCTGAAATCCTCCTCATCTGTGGGCTCTGTGCGCGGAGACGAAGGAGGGCTGTATGCGGACTTCTATGGAGATTACTGTCCTCTGTTTGAAAACGGTCAAGAGTCAGACTCTGCCAGCCTGAGAGGCAAGGACAAGTTCTGTCTCACTGCGAAGAGAAGCAAGGATAAAAGGAGAAAATAATATCCTCATGGATCACGATCCAATAGATCTGTTTATTTATGTTGATAAAAGCGGGGGAAACTATTCGTTAACCTCATAGCATTATTGCCTAAATAATAAAGGCCGAAACATGACTTAGCCAGCTATGCTATGAGGCTAGCAAATTATACGATCACACAACCAAAAAGTCAGATTTCCTCCATAAATAAACCTGAAAAGGAAGAAAATGTCTTTCTCACCACTCTCTTTCTCTCCTCTGCAGACGATGCAGAGAATCCCACAACCTCAGAGACAGAGGTCCTGGAGGGGCAGGGAGGCTTCAAGTTGGATGGCTGGTGGCTGAAAATGAGTCAGTTTCATGGCCTCATCATCAAAAGGTTCCACTGTGCCAAGAGAAACACCAAGGGCCTTTTCTCTCAGATCCTCCTGCCTGCTTTCTTTGTCTGTGTTGCAATGACTGTGGCCTTATCTGTGCCTGAGATCGGTGAGCTCTTGCATAGAGTTTTTGATAACTAACCTGCTCCCATGTTTAGTTTGTGCCTCAGCTTCCAATGGTTTGAACATGTGAAGGTAGTGGATGAAGGCTGTGTTTGTTGTATTTCACAGGAGATCTACCGCCCCTGATCTTGTCTCCTTCTCAGTATCATAACTACACCCAGCCCAGAGGCAACTTCATCCCCTACGCCAATGAAGACAGACCCCAGTATAGGTAACAGCACATATATCGACAATGATGCAGCGTGAAACAATCTTTGTTCCGTCCGGTTCTGATTCTAAATAAACCATGACTTAAAGATGTTTTGAATTCCACAAGTTACCGTTTTATTGTGTCCCTAGCAGTGGATTGGATAAATAGTGGAGCAAATGATCATGCTGGTGGCATGAACGGCGTGGAATGTTTAGATGATTGGGTGAGTGGAGGGGGCAACATGAGGGAGAAAAATAGGTTTTCTGTCACCACTGAAGAGGCTTGTCCGGTCAATGGGAAAGGTTGCCTCTGGTGTATACATTGTAAGCATTGCTGCACACCATGGGTGACTGACACTAAAGATAGTGATTAATTTGAAGCTTTGGACCAATGGTACATTATTTTTGAGAGTCTGGACTATATTTCACCATCTGCAGTTTGAAAGTGCACATATGACTGAGTGGATTGGACCAATTCTGATCAATATTTTTTAGTTCTTTATGTTCGGTGAATGGACTTCATTGGTGAGATGTGTGTGTGTTTGGTTGTATGTGGGGCAGCTGACGAGAGGCTAAACCATCGAAGAACCACCACTGGGTATGATCATTGCATTTCGACTACTGTAGCTTTATGGAGTTTTCTGTTTCGATTATCAGAGCCTTTTTAAGTGTTTTAAGAAAGGAAAAGCAGCAAGCAACGTTTTCTGACCCAGTTTTCCAAGATGGCTCATCCCCCTGCAGTCATCCTAGTCTCGTGTGAATAATCACAACGCTGTAAATGAAGCAGCTCTGAGGTTATGTTCTATTAGAGGCCAGGTAGACATTTTGCCCTGGAATATAAATTGTTTTAAATGAAGCAGTGTGCTTTCTAACTGTATGAATCTTGGAACTGCAGGAGTAAGCTGTCACCAGATGCCACTCCACAGAAGATCATCAACACCCTCCGTCTTCCCTCGGGTGTGGGGGCAACATGTGTCCTTAAGACTCCTTTCAACAGCACCCTGGACCAGCTGGCCCAGACCCTCAATCCCAGTGCCAACAACTCCAAGACCCTGGCTGCCCAGTACTTTGACTCCATGTGTCTTGACTCCTTCACCCAGGGGGTCCCCCTATCCAACTTCGTCCCCCCACCCCCTTCCCCGGCTCCCTCAGATGACCCAGACCCTCGTTTTGTTGATGGGTTGTGGAATTTTACAGTTGCCCCTCCAACCACAGTCCATGGTGAGTCCAACGCCTGAGGCAAAGCTCTGAGTCCAAACACCGTGTGCATTACACTTTTATAAATCATAAGACTGAAGTACACCAACCCTTTGTTGCTCTCAGTCCTAAAACATGTCACTTTTTACATCATCACTGCTTGACATGACAACATCCTTACAGTATTTAGCTGCACCTACTTATGAAGACCAAGGTCTGATTCAAGTAAAGGTTCTTTAAAGCTTTAATGTGTCAGTTCACAGTTGCCAACATTTGATATTAGTAATGTTAGAAAAGTATGAAATTGTGATAAAGTTGGATTAGTGCAGCACAATTAAAACATAGGTAATTGCATTATTAATACATATTGTGATGCCAAAATGATTTATGACTAACCCACATGTTTCTGACTCTTCTTTTTTATCAGTGCTGAGTTTTGCCATCTCAGCCACAAAAAATATTCATGTAGTGTGGGCATTAAGGCCAGTTAAAGAGCATTCGACTGCCATGCACAGTGCCAGCGCATTGCAAGTGATATCCAACCACATATTGCAACAATCCTGTTATTGTGATATTGCAAACATTGGTTTTACAATGACTCTATCACGGACATTTTTCTCACACTTCTATTCCATTTCCAATATTACAACTTCCACAGCCCGCTGTGTGAGGTTAAGGATCATGGTCTGAGGTACAAGGCAGGGGTGATTGCTCTAAGACTGCAAGGGAAGCTCAGATTCACCTAAAATGTCAAAAAAATAAGTGATCAAATATATACTGTTGTGTGTACATGTCAATGGCTAAATATGTGCTACAACGTGCTCAACTTTTGTTCAGAATCAGCTTCTTATCACTGGTAACGACGCGGCTTTCCTCTCACTCATTCCTGCAGCTTCAAAATGCTTGAAACAGTGAGTTCAATTGCGAAGCAAAAATGCTGGGCTTTGTCCCGCCTATTGGACGCTCAGCGTCTCTGGGGGTCTATGGGGCAGTGGGCTGGCCTCGACTGGCTCGGATGCTTCTGCATGATGATTGGATGATCTGTCTGAGCCTGAATCCCTTTTTGATTGACAGCAAAATGAGCGAATCAGCAAATCAACGATCTTGAAATTGAGCTTCTCCTCCTTGAAAGACCAGCATCCGCCACTGTAAAAAAGGCAGTCCATCAAACTGGCCAAATATTTCATTGCCTTGCAGAGCCAGTGAATCCAGGAAGGAAGTATAATGTCCTGCTAAATATTGCATCCAAATAATCTTTTGCAATTGTGATATTTAAAATATTTCATTTTCAATGATTATTGTCATTTGATTCTGTAAAGTTTTAACGTGTCGCCACATGTATGCTCAGCCTGTGGGATTGCTGCACAGTGTGTGCAGGTGTGTAGATGACAAACTGAGTGACACATAGTGTATTTCCACCCTAAGATCCACATTCAACATAAAGCTATCTTTAGTCGTGTTTTGGTTTTTGGACTATGCACACACTTTTCAGGCTATCTTGTTACAGGTTGAATTCAGAAAGAACTCCCTTCTCAGAAGCCTCTGTTTGTTCTGTTGTCATGTGGCACTAAATACTTTATTCAGACTGAACAGAGCTTTTAAAGCAAATCCTGATTCTGTAACAAATACCATGTGTTTGTTAAAAAAACTGAGAAGCTATGCTGTCCTGTAAGAAAAAACATTTATTTATTTACACTTCTAATATTCCTTGAATTATTAAAAACAAAAATTACATTGTTAATCAATAATACGAACAGAAATAAACTCTCTGCTGTGTTAAATAAATCTTTGTTGTTTTCTCAGAGCCTGTTACTTCTCCTCCCACCCTCCCTCTGTCCATCCACGAGCCGGTGCGATGCATCTGCTCCATGCAGGGCACAGGCTTCTCCTGCCCCAGTGGGGTCGGAGGACGTCCCCCTCTCATGAAGGTGGTGACGGGGGATATCCTGGTGGACATCACAGGGCGGAATGTCTCTGAGTATCTGCTCTTCACTTCAGACAGAGTGCGGCTTCACAGGTAGTACCGTACAGGCCAGCTGAAGCAAGAAAATCTTTCTTAAAATGCATACAGGTTCTATTATGCTGATTTTTCTCTTTAAAATTTTTATTTTTGTGCCTTTTCATTTAATTTAAATTAGGGCTGTTTAGGCTGTCAGTTTTTATTTCACCTTAATATTTCAGAGTATCCAAACTCTTCTTGGGATAGTTTGCTGAAATATTTTAGCGACACATTAAAAAAAATAGGAAACACTATTGGATGTTATATGTTTGAGAAGAACTTACATGCTGTTTTCTCTCTGCTTTCTTGGTTTGTAACAGATACGGTGGTTTAACTGTGGGAAACATCCAGAAATCCATCCCTGCATCCTTTGGAAGAAACATCCCTACAATGGTTCGCAAGATAGCAGTACGCAGATCAGCTCAGGTGAGACAGGCAGCTTGAGGGTCTGTGCCGTACCATTACAATTGAATGTGTTTCTTTTAAAGCGCCTCCTTGTGTCCAGGTCCTGTTCAACAACAAAGGCTATCACAGCATGCCAACCTATCTGAACGTACTGAACAATGCCATCCTGCGCGCCAATTTGCCTGCATCCAAAGGCAACCCTGCTGCTTATGGTACCCAAGCCTTTATTTTTTATTTTTTTTCAGTTTTGTCATTTTGCACCAACTCCCAACTGCCTAGTCTTAAAACATCCTTGTTTTTGTGTGTTTTGTTTTTTGAGGTATCACACTGACCAATCATCCAATGAATCGAACCAGTGCCAGCCTTTCTTTGGACTATTTGTAAGTTCAGTAACAAGCAATTATGTATATTACATTAAACTGAACGTAAATTCTAAAAGTTATGCAGGACTTTGCACTCTGAGGCTTCCGTCGTGTCTCCAGTCGCCGCTACCAGATCACTTTTACACAAGCCAAATGTGTCTGTAAGGCTGAAAAATGAATGGCAGTTTCTATTTATAGTCAAAAGCGTGAGATGTGTATTATTATTATAGGTGCATCCAGCAGGACTTTACAATCACCATGAATAATTTGGGGATGTTGATCTTTTGTTTTTCCAGTCATTTACAGATACAACTTGGAACATGTTTTCAAACAAGAAGTGGGTGCACAAGTTTAAATTCAATGTAGATCTTCTCCTGTCTTTCTTGAGGGCAATTCATCCACCCTCATTTTAAATAACTAACTAAAAGGCCAACAATGATATGCCATTTATGCCCATGATGATGTGTGTAAATATGTCTTGTGTTTTAAACGATGCAAAACAAAGCAAGTTATTCTCATTAGTGGAGAGAAAGTGTTTCAGGAAGAAGACTTCTGTAAATATGCCAGTCTAAAACAGTTGTTCGGTCTTTTTATGTGAATCTCTTTGTAGAATCAATCAAGCAAAAACTATCAAACACATCGTGTACATTGTAAAGTAATTATTAGGCTAGGTTACATCAATAATTTGTTATAACCACACCCTAATGATAAGAAGACAATATCAGACCACATTTATTCATTTCCACTTAATGCAAAAACTCTGATTGATAAGACTTAAGACTACATCTGTTCAGGTTACCTTCAACTATTATAACATGTTGGTAAAAATGACAAAATATTTCAGCTCTGCTGAAGATTATAAACAACAATTATGCAACCATCAGTACTTGTAAAGATTCAGTCTGAGTCTAATTGTTGTGTTGTTGGTGTAGAATGGCTGTTCACACATTCATCTCTACATCTGCAGGCTCCAGGGCACAGACGTGGTGATCGCCATCTTCATTATTGTTGCCATGTCCTTTGTACCTGCCAGCTTTGTGGTTTTCCTGGTTGCAGAGAAATCCACTAAAGCCAAACACCTACAGTTTGTCAGCGGCTGTGACCCTGTCATCTATTGGCTGGCTAACTATATTTGGGACATGGTGAGCAGGACAAACACATAATGTCTCTGTTGCTCATGCTGTTAATGCTGCAGTCTGTTTCCAGCTGAGAACAGGTTTTTGTCTTCCTTTTGTCCTCAGCTGAACTACCTGGTACCTGCCACATGCTGCGTTCTTATTCTGTTTGTATTCGACCTGCCGGCCTACACTTCCCCAACCAACTTCCCAGCTGTCCTCTCCCTCTTTCTCCTCTACGGGTGAGACTCTATTATTCTTTTTCTACCATTGTAGACTGGAATTATGAGTCTGAGTCGGCCTGGTTCTACTTTATGTTCTGACCCACACAAGCTTTCCTTGCAGGTGGTCCATCACTCCCATCATGTATCCAGCATCCTTCTGGTTTGAAGTTCCCAGTACAGCCTACGTATTCCTCATCGTCATTAACCTCTTCATAGGCATCACTGCAACTGTGGCCACTTTCCTCCTGCAGCTGTTTGAGCATGACAAGGTGTTTGACTGTTACAACTGCACACTGTAAACTAATTAATAGGCCGTTACATCAATAATTTGTTTTAACCACACCACACCTTAAAGATAAGAAGATAATATCAGACTACAATTATTCATTTCCACTTAATTCAAAAACTTGACTGATAAGACTTAAGACTAAACCTTTTCAGGTTACCTTCAACTATTATAACATGTTGGTAAAGCTAAAAAAAATATTTCAGCTCTGCTGAAGATTATAAGCAACAATTATGCTTACTGATGAAAAGTAATATCCTACAGTTATAGTAATGTTATGTAGCACATTTAGACATTCGTATGCATGCTATATTCAGTATCAAGCAGCAGTTTCAAGTGTTTGTCACACAATATTTGACCTTTTTGTTGTTCTGCTCTTTATAGAGTAACACAAGCATAGCAAACTGTTACTAACTGGTTAACCAATCAGCTGCTTTACAGACATGTCACTTAAATCTTGTCATCTGTAGGTTTAAAGGTAGGTGGATTATTTTAGCCAGCTGACCTACAGTGCACAGCAATAGGAGGGGAAGAGGCAGATGCTGCATTGCTTTGCTTCATAAAACTAGAGAAACATCCGGTCACTTTCTCTGATGTGTCATTAAAAGGTCTTTTAACCACAGGAATGTTGTGATTGAAGATTTCTGGGGTTGTGAACCCGTAGCGTTTTTGAACCTTATTTAAAGGGACCCATGCCTAACTGCTGTATTTTATTTTTGGATCATTTTCTTTTTTTTTCCAGGATCTGAAGAGGGTCAACACCTACTTGAAGTCCTGTTTCCTCATCTTCCCCAACTACAACTTAGGTCACGGTCTGATGGAGATGGCCTATAACGAGTACATCAATGAATACTACGCCAAAATAGGTAGAAACTTTGTTAGGTTGCCACACATGGAGTGCAGCAGGGTTAGGGGACAGTCCCTACTATGCTTTCATAAACCAAAGCTTGGACTGTTACCTACAACATAATGAATCTGTAATTCCTTCAAACTTGTACTATAGCAGTTTCACCAGCAGATGAAAGTTCGGAGGTCTCAGGACCGGTTTTGGACCGGTTTTTCCACACAGAGATGGAGAAACAACTCAATTTTCCAGCCTGATTAGCAGCTCTTTTTCCAAGTATGCAGAGTGAGCCACTTAACTTCATCGCACATCCTTTTTAGATGTGTAAAACTTAACATTCTCCTGAATGACATTGTTGCATTTTGAGAGACAGTGCCACAGTAATTTACCTGGGAGCACACAGCCTCACATAGCAATAGATAACTTTCATTGTCAGATATGAACATTTCCCTCATATGTGGTCCAGCTTTTTCAAGGACTGGAACAATTTAACATCCAGCTGGTTACTGTTTATGTGTGTGTGTTTGTGTGTGTGTGTGTGTGTGTTACAGGTCAGTTTGACAAGATGAAGTCTCCATTTGAGTGGGATATTGTGACTCGAGGACTTGTTGCTATGACGATTGAAGGCTTTGTTGGCTTCCTCATCACCATCCTCTGCCAGTACAACTTCCTCAGGAAACCCCCGTGAGTGAGGAAAACCCCGTTTCATTTCCTGTCAGTGACTGATCCTAACTGATCTTTCCAGCTCCAGCTTTCTGTTCAACAGTTGTGCTCAATGCTAACTTCTTTATACTTCTGGACGACTTGTATATGTGAAAAGATTCCTAATGTAATGCACTTTCTTCACAGCCACTAGATGATAAACGGTTACAGCCCCTCTGCTTAAAGAGAATTGCATTTCTAACTAAAATATATTTAAGTCATTTAATATGGGAAGACATGAAAGATGATGCAGGCAGTGATGGAACATGGATTATGGTGGGTGATATATACCAGGTCTTAAGCTAAGTTGGCTCAAAAACAGGTTATGGTCTATGCTTCTGACAGTAAGTGGTATTGATTGTAACAGTTAAACGGAAAGCTGTAGGGAGGTCATAGAGTCAGAATGCCAGCAGCAACATATTTTAGAAACTCACTGTGAAGGAGGGCAGGTACCTGCTCAGACTCCTGCTCAGTACCGCACAACCTGCATCTACATTTTATGAAGTTGGATTTGCTGAGCTTAAAACTCTAGTTTGTTCACAGTGAGAGACAAAGAACGTGGGGCTAAGACCCAAATTAAGTTATTTTTATTAGTCCTGTTATTTTGGGGTTTTGTGTTAGTTTTTGCACATTTCTATGTTTTCAGTTTGTTTTTTTCCATCATTTACAATAAACTGTTATCTATCACATCAGAAGTCCACTGTCCATAAGCATGGTTCATAGTTGTAAATGTCATTATCAAGTGGTTTCTTAAGGTCTTTGAAAGTTTTTCTACTTTGTCAGCATATTCTTTGCAGTCCAGGACCTGACCATGTTTAGAGGATTATTTTGTGGAACGTTTATTCACTTAGCTCTGACCTGTAAAGCATTCAGGCATAAATACTAACCAAGGCCAGTTTTCTGTAGCAGAAAATAAACACACACCAAGCTCTTTATTTGAGCTGCTCTCTTCAGGGTGAAGGCACTGCATTCCTCTTTTCTCAGTACAAAATGATTTAAATCCAGAATTTCTTTGCTGTTTACACCATTGTATATGTTTGTGTATGTATGTGGCAGTATTTTTCATGGTAATGTCTGCTGACAATGCTTCAAATTAATTTAAATAAATCCATCATCATTATCATGTTGAAGAAGCTGAGGAAAAAAAGGGTTTTCTTGACAAAGAAGCAAAAAAACTATTTTAAATAGGATCTTTAGCTACTTTATTAGCAGCTTGTCAAAAAGACACTATTTTATTTTCATTACCTGAATCTATAAAGAAATCCCAATAAGCAGCTTGAAATGTGTCTACCTGTGCATCTATGCAGGAGGGTGCAGGTCAGCTGCCAGCCTATTGATGATGATGATGCAGATGTGGCCTGTGAAAGACGAAGAGTGCTGCGAGGGGATGCTGACAGTGATATGCTGCAGATCGAGAACCTGACAAAGGTTTCATTGTTTGTTCTCACAAAGGTCTACGCTATGTGTAACCTGTTGTACAGACCAGCAAAGCAACTTGACATTTAAAATGGTCACGTTGATTTGGAAAACTATGACCCAGGCTTAGTGTTTTACAATATTACTCCGTTACCCCGCAGGTGTATAAATCCAGGAAGATGGGTCGCATACTGGCAGTGGACCGCCTGTGTCTCGGTGTCCGGCCTGGAGAGTGCTTTGGATTGCTTGGAGTGAATGGAGCGGGGAAGACCACCACTTTTAAGATGCTCACAGGAGACGAGTGCACAACAGGAGGAGAGGCTTTCATCAATGGAAACAGGTCAGTGCTAGGAAAGGTTCTCAACTATCTCCTTCTATGAAAATAAACCATGGTTTCTATATTGACCTGTTGTTCTTGTTTTGGGAGCTTAAACAGCAGTGCATTTTAAAACAGATAAGACCAGAATCTTAAAATTCAGCTTGTTAACTTCCATTATAAAGGTCTAGAATCCATAGATAAGTACTAATTAAGCTCCAAATCCAACTTCAGAATTGAGCACAGCACATCAGCCAGAAATTTAAATTCCCCCTGCAGGGTCTTGAAGACGTCTTCTGGGGTGCATCAATATTGCATCAGCAGTGAATTCCTCATTACATGTGAAGGAGCAGGAGATGATTTTGACTATGCACAAATTATGCAGGATGAGAACATGGCAGTTTGTTAATAAAATGAAGCTTATCTCTGTCCTAGGTAGGGTGTAGAGGAACCCTGCAGCTTCAGTCCACCATGCCCTCCCAGTGAAATAAAGCTTGTAATTGGGGGAGAAGTGCATGCACCTTCAAATTGTGCATAGGTTTTCTTTGCAGGGTTCTTTGCGGACCACAGGAGGTTTTGGGTTTTTCAAGCAGAAGTTTAAATGCAAAATATAAAAATGTACTTGCTGGACTGTCAAGGAGAAAAAGAGGTGCAGGAACAGCAACTTATGGTGGTCCACTGGTTTCAGAAAAAACAGCTGAAAGAAGTGACAACCGCACATGCCTGAGCAGTTATACTGTGATGTTCCTAAGCAGCTTCAGACTAAAACTGACTGTTTTTGTAAAATCTGTAGGCATAATTTTGTGCTGCAGGACCACATTTGGACTGATGTCTGTGTGTGTGTGTGTGTGTGTGTGTGTGTGTGTGTGTGTTGTTTGTGCAGTATCCTGAAGGACCTCTTACGTGTTCAACAGAGTATTGGCTATTGTCCACAGTTTGACGCTCTGTTTGATGATCTAACTGCCAGGGAGCATCTGCAGCTTTACACCCGCCTCCGTGGTATTCCCTGGAAGGACCAGGGGAGGGTCAGTTTCACACACACACATGCACACATTTTTTTTTTATATAAGTTTTGCCCCATTGTTAATCATTAGTTAACTGCTATTAACCATATTTTTACTTCACTATCTTTAGCCACACCCAGAGCTGATCACTGACAGTAATCTGACAGTTTCTTACATTTTAATGAGAATAAGACAGAGGTTCCTATTTCTGGACCAGTGGAAGATGTCTGAGTCCTCTGGTTGCTCTTGACTCCCTGGCAATGTATGTTAGGTCCACGGTAGCAAATCTTGATTTTAAGACAGACAATGATTTTAAACTTGACAGTCAAATAAGAGCCACGTTGAAGTCTAACTTTAATCATTTGAGGAAAAATAGAAAAAATGAAAGCCATCCTTTCAAGGCAACAGTTGGAAACAGTAATCAATGCTTTCGTTTCATTGCGATTGGATTACTTTAATTCCCTGTATCGTGGAGTCAGCCAGTCCTCACTCGCTTGTCTGCAGCTGGTGCAAAATGCTGCAGCACATCTCTTAACAGGAACACGTAAAAGGGAGCATATTAGTCCGGTCCTGGCTTCTCTTAATTGGCTCCCAGTGTATTTGAGAGTTCATTTTAAAATCCTTCTGTTTGTTTTTAAGGTCTTAAATAACCCCGCCCTACTTGGTAGAGCTTCTCCACCGCTACACCCCCAACCGGTCCCTTAGATCCGCTGATCAGCTGCTCCTGGTGGTTCCCAGCTCAAAGCAGAAGCTTAAAAGCGACAGGGCCTTCTCTATTGGGGGTTCGAAGTTATGGAATGCTCTACCCTTGCACATTCAACAGTCCCCTTCACTGCCCATTTTTAAAACTCATTTCAAAACTTCCTTTTACTCACTGGCTTTCAACCCAACTGAGATTTGATGTTACTTAATTTTGTACTGGTATTGTTTTTATCTTAAAGTGCTTTATAAATAAAGTTGATAATAATGTTTCAACAATTTGTCAGCTGCACTACCAGAGAAAACAAAACGTTGGATTTGTTTTATGCAAATGTCAAGGACTCATACATCTCTACAGCAAGACCTCCTCTAGGCAAATCAGATCACAATCTTGTTTTTCTCTGCTCGAAATATAAGCCCCTTGTTCAGAGGCAACCTGTAATAAAGAGGACTGTGAGAAAATGGTCACAGGAAGCTGAAGAAGCTCTGCAAAGTAGCTTTGAGGCTACAGACTGGGACACACTGTGCCAGGCACATGGAGAGGACATCAATGCCATGACTGAGTGTGTAACCGACTATATAAACTTCTGTGTGGATAACATCAACCCCACCAGAACCGTGAGATTCTGAAGTTATGAAGACATGAGAAGTTATTGGAGATGCTTCCCCAATAACAAACCTTGGATCACCAGTGACCTGAAGGACCTGCTTAACAAGAAAAAAAGAGCCTTCAGAGAGGGAGACAGGGAATTATTGAGGAGTTTACAGAAGCAACTTAAAGTCAAGATAAGAGACAGCAAGGAGGTGTACAAGAAGAAGTTGGAGAGCAAGCTCCAGCAAAACAATATCAGAGATGTGTGGACAGGAATGAAGAAGATCACAGGCTTCAAGCAGAAGGAAGATCAGACCGATGGAGGTCTGGACAGAGCCAATGAACTGAAGACATTCTTCAATAGGTTCAGTTCAGAAACAAACTTTGCATCCTCCTCTCCTGCTCACAGCCAAACAGACATTCCATCTTTCTTTGACCCACGGGACCCACAGCTGTCCAGTAACACCTCACATTTTTTATCTTCCACCTCAGCCCTAGACCCTTCTGCTTCTACATGTTTGCCTTCAACCATATGAGAAGATGCTGATGCTCCCTTTGCTTCCCCCTTCCACCTGTGTGTCTCAAGAAGTCAAGTGAAGATGCAACTGGAGAGACTGAATCAGAATAAGGCTGCAGGTCCAGATCATGTCAGCCCTAGAGTCCTGAAGGCCTGTGCAGAGCAGCTCTGTGGGATTCTGCAGCACCTCTTCAACCTTAGCCTGGCCCAGAAGAAGGTTCCGGTGTTGTGGAAGACCTCCTGTCTTGTTCCGGTACCAAAGAAAACTCACCCATCAGTCCTCAATGACTATAGACCTGTTGCCCTGACATCTCACATCATGAAGGTCCTAGAGAGACTCCTGTTGGCCCACCTGAGTAAGCAAACGGTAAACCATCAGGACCTCCTTCAGTTTTCTTATCGCTGTGGAGTTGGAGTTGAAGATGCCATCATACACCTGCTTCATAATATGAGCTATAACAACATTTAATTTCCCTTTGGGATTAATAAAGTATTTTTGAATTGAATTGAATTGAATTGAATTGAATTGATGATGGTGACAGACCTTTAGAAGTCATTGACATTTATCAGCCTGGAAACGGCTGCAAAGGCCTTTATAAGACATCGGGATACCAGAGGACCACAGAGAAAGCCATTATCCACAAATAGAGAAAACATGGAACAGTGGTGAACACTCCCAGGAGTGGCCGGCCTGCTGAAATTACTCCAAGACTGCATTACTAACTTATCCAAGAAGTCAAACAAGAACCAATGATCCAAACCACATCAGCAAGACAAATTCTGAATGGCTAAAAAAACAACTGAAGGTTTGAGAGTGGCTAAAATCTGAACTTAAATTCTACTGATGTTGTGGCATGACCCCAAATAGGCCTTTTAGGCTGGAAACCTCTCCTATGAAGCGGAATTAAAATTAGGACATTAATTGATTGTTGAGAGTCAGGACATTGATTGATTGTTCTAGATTCTTCACAGCAATGGAAAAGAGACATTGTTAGTTATCGCAAATGCTTGGTGGTTCCTTCTGCTTCCAGTAGTCAGTTACCATTTTAAAAGGGCCAGGTTGTTTTGGATCATTTTTTTCCTTTTTAAAAAATAAAATCATTGTTTGAACATTTTGTATTTCCTCAGGTTATCTTTGTCTGATGTGGTAACATTTGTTTGATGTTTTTTGGGGTTTCTTGGTTTTATGCTTCTCACGCTGCTTTACTCTGACTCTTACTTTTTTACATCTGGAGTATTTTGGCTCTAAAGAGCACCAACATACTTCAGACATGTTTCTTTTTTGTTTTGATCCTCTCAGTACATTACAAATGTATATTCTCAAAGCATTAGTAACAGAACCTCTCTCTCCCTCCCTCCTGATCCCTGCTTCTGATTTTGTCTGTATTTTTCTCAGAGCCTCGCTTTGCATATCCTCCAAACTTGTGAATTATGGATTTGGTCAGCTGGACTCTCAACATAATTGATCAAATTTTTTCAATGGGAAGACGGGGTAAAGGAGAACCTCTTGTCCAGACGGGACGTATCTGTGGATACACAATAGATTCCTGGAAGCAGTGGAAGATTTTGTGCCTGACTACGATGTCGGTCGAGGACGTAGAACATATTTGCACTTTTGATAACAGGATTTCTGCCTTCTCGAGTTGGTGGTTACCTGGCTTATCGAGTGATTTGCAAAACGTGGGCGGCTGTTCAAAGCATTCCAAAGCTGCCTGCGATGTTGGATGGAGTCTGTAGAGCGATGAACAATCGCAAGCTGGACACGATTCTTGAACAGAATCGCAGTCTGGCAGCGGTTGAACTCAGAGGTTAAAGGATATAATCTTGGAGAAGTTGTATGCTTGAGCTCTCCGGAACATACCAGAAATTTGGCTATTTGGATTTACAATTAAGACATACCAGTAAAACTCTTAAGGTCGTTGGAAATTCACAACTGCCCCAATATGGCCTTGGCAACTTCTGCTAACTGGCTGTCGACAAAATATCTCCTGGATGTTATATGAACATGACGCTCTTCCCCAGCACTCCCCTACCAGCTGTGTGATGATAGGACTATGCGGCAGATTGATAAAACTTCCACCTTTCTTCTCAAGAACAATGGCGCTTCTATCAGTGTTGAGAGTCTAATTCTTGCAAACACACTCAGACTTATATATATTCGCACCCTCAAGATTCCACCGTACTCTTGCTAAATCTTTACTTATGTGTGTGTTGCTTACCCCTGCTGAGGTTTTTTGTATTATTTCAGACTTTATTCTGCTCAGAATAGAGTCTGAAATAAGATAATTTTTTTCCCCCTCCTATCTTACTTTACCTAAATGTGTGATTTCATTACTTTTCATAGATTTTCAGATTTCTCAGAAGGATTACCAGCTGAAGCCAAATATTATTAGTGTTTGAAAAATTTGACTAAAGCTGTTTTTACACCAATGACCAGAGATTTTTAGATTTCTTAGAAGGATTGTATCACAACAATTTCATACCAGTGACAGCCAAACATTATTAGTATTTAAAAAGTTAGGACTAAAAATGTTTTATACCAGTGACCCAGCTTCTCTACTTAGACTTCAGTGAGTCCCATGACTGTTACTATTTGAATGATGGGACCACAGCTGCCTCATACCAGCGATTTCAAGGATTAATATGATCATTTTTCTTCTAGCACCGGATGAATCCCTTACCACAGAGGACTCAATGATCTAATTGCCTCTATTAGAAAGATTGAATTAGAACCAGTAAACTCCCAAGCATTATTAATGTCATTTGATTTGTTTTTCTGTTTCATTTTCTGTATCATTGTAATGTTTTTCCTCATGTGCAGCACTTTGAGTGCCTTGTTGCTGAAAACGCTATATAAATAAACTGGACTTGACTTGACAAGCACAACCTTGGACTGTGCTTAAGTTACGGACAGCTTAAAAACTTTAATTTTCCTTTGAGTCTTTAATCTTTCCTTACATCTACAATCACTGCACATGCTCAAAAAATCAACCATTTTTTTCCTCCGCTGTGCCTTAATCATCTCTTTTCCCAACTCTAGGTTGTGCAGTGGGCGTTAGAAAAACTGGAGCTGTCAAAGGATGCAGACAAGCCAGCTGGCACTTACAGTGGAGGAAACAAACGCAAGCTTTCCACAGCTATTGCTCTGATCGGATACCCATCACTCATCTTCCTGGTAAGATGTTAATGTTTCACATCTTCCTGGGTTAATATGACCAGCAAACAAAACCTATTTAAATGGCCTGAGCGTCATCACCTCGAGCTGCTGGCTCGAGGTGCTGACCCTGGCGTTGCCGAGGCAGTGGAGGAGCAACTCCTGACTCTCTATAGAGATGTGTCTGAGTGAGATGGGTTTTACACCCAAACACCGGGCTCTGACGCAGACATGTACCAAGCTGAACCGTTTGAACCAATAAGAAAATTCAACTGCAGTGACCACCGTTCAACCCAAAGAGGGGAGCACTAAAACAGTTTTAGGACAAATGTTGCAGAATTAAACAAGCTTACATAAAATAAAATAAAATAGCACAGTAACATAAAGATGGCACCATTAAGGCCCAGTTTACAGTTTATCTGCAAAAAAAAAGTAGATTTTGGGTTTAGTTCCGCTTTAAGTTGTAAGAAACAAGGCACATGAGAAACAGAAAAACTGTTGAGGCTTTTTGAGTTAATGAGTACTTGAGACATAAAAGTCAAGAAAAAGAGTATTTACCAGACTACAGATCAAGGCCTGTGGGCCACATCGCCTCATTTAGAATGTTATGTCCCCTGCAAGATGTTTGCTCTTAAAAAAGGCCAAGTAGATGTTTATGTGTAAAAAATCTGACATAAAATATCTAAAGAACACAGCAAATATCAGTCTCTTCTCTTCAATAAATATAGGAATAATTGTGTGGCCCTAAACATCGGTGTGGTTAAGTGAGAGTTCTTGGGGCTAAAAGAAGAAAATAGGTTGAGACAACCTTCCTAATGTCACATTGAGACAATGTGACATTAGGAAGAACATAGAAAGCATACTGATGATACAGCACACAACCTTTGAGACCTAGGTTTGATGACACAACTTGTGACAGGCGATACCCTGCTATGGCATATGGTCCTGCTGGTTCTAGCCTCACACAGATTCCTTATTTGTGGAATTCTTATGTAAGAGGATGAAAACCAAATGACTCTCAGGAAGCTTTATTGGGAACATCTGAGCAGTCATTAGAAATGAATGTCAAGACAAGTCATTACCAGAGACAGTTTCTGTACGTTACCTGGTGAGTGACTCTTATCTTTTTCTCAGAGCAACATGAAAGCAACATAGCTGGTTTTTAAGAATTTTGCTAAAATGCTAAAACAGAACTTCCAGGTGACAATCTGCTGCTTTGCATCACATCCAAAATGCTCAGAATTCAAATTAAATTAACAACAAAATTTAGATTACAAACACTTTTTAAAGGATTGCATAGTTCTGCTGCTGGTGAAATAATTGTCTCCCCTATTGTTAGTCAGCAATGGGTTTATATCGAGGACTAGTCCTGGGAAATATAATTAATTTGACTTAAAACGACTTTTGACCAGTTCTTCTATTCTCCAGGATGAACCCACCACTGGCATGGACCCTAAGGCCCGCAGGTTCCTCTGGAATTTAATCCTTGACATAATCAAGACCGGACGCTCCGTTGTGCTCACGTCACACAGGTAAGAGACCTATGACTACACAAGCACATTTTAATGGAACGATCTTCATTCTGTCTCATTCCGCGTGTATCTAACATCTAATTTCATGTTGTTTTCCACAGCATGGAGGAGTGTGAGGCATTGTGCACTCGATTGGGAATTATGGTAAATGGCCGGTTTAAATGCCTGGGTAGCATCCAGCATCTGAAGAACAGGTGAAGAACCTCCACCATACTTTCATATTATTCTTTTAAAGGGATCCACTCTGGTCCACATTTTCTGTCCCTCTTTCCATCTTGTTTATATGAAAGTTACCATTTCTTTGGTTGCTCAAGTGTGTGAGGAATTGTTTTTCTGGCATACATCTGGACTGGTTGCTTTAAACCTGCTGGAGGAGGTGATTCTTTCATGTTGCTCATACAGCAGTGAAGGACTGAAGAAGGATGGCTGCAACCTTTGTTATATCTTCATTGTGTTTGAGTTGTGTCAATCAATCTAACAGGGCGAGACGCAGCAATACAGAGTTAATCCGCATGTTCCTTCACCTTAGCTGGCTAGATGTTCACCATCAACACTGTTCAGATAAACAAAACAAAATACAAAAATATTCTTGTAAATTAGTACAGCATGAATAAATGTATCTGTATAGACTTAAGCTGGTATTCAGAGTTCATGGCTGTAAAAGCAAACTGTGGTTTTCACAGGAAACAGGAAAAGTTAAATTAATTATTCCAATCCTAACATACAGTATAAAGGATAAGCAATAAAAAATCAATAACTCAGCACAATCAAATGTTCTTTAGACAGAAAACCTTTTACCCAATTGGTATTTTTTGATCAACTAACTTTGACTGCATTGCATTATCAATAAGACTGAACTGGCCTGTATGCAACTGGAACCGACTCCATGGGGGGATGAACTGAATCTGAACTGATGTTAAGTCTATAGAATATGATTTGTCTTGTAATGTAACTAGACATGATATTTATTGTGTATTATTGCTGTATAAATAAAGTTAATTGAACTGAATTAATTCAATTACTAGATCACATGGAGAAAAGGTCAAGAACTGCTAACTTGAGAATCTTCAGATTGAGTCAAGAAAATAAGATATGAATTACAGATGATGGCCTGTTAGGTTTCCCAGATTTGGAAATGACAAATAAGTGGTTTGAAGAAGCAAACAGTCACTTAAAGAACATGTTCTTCAATGATAATATTCCAGGTTTGGGGATGGCTACATGATAACTGTGAGGACTAAAAGCAGCTCCAATGTGAAGGAAGTGGTACGATTCTTCAACAGAAACTTCCCTGAAGCCGTTCTGAAGGTAAATCACAGCAGCCCTCTTAAGGGCCAGAACCATCTTCGGCTGCAGTATCAAAAATCAGCCTCATTTCCACAGGAACAACAGAACATGTGGACTCTTACATCTGTAGACCTGGTTGCTTTAATGTGCTATCTGCTGACATGTTTCCAGGACCGTCACCACACCAAGGTCCAGTACCAACTGAAGTCTGAGAGAATCTCCCTGGCTCAGGTCTTCAGTAAGATGGAGCAGGTGGTGGAAGTCCTGGGCATTGAGGACTACTCTGTCAGTCAGACCACTCTGGACAATGTGTGTCCACTCAGACAACTCTAACATGACTGCATGCCACATTTTAATGGGGACAAATGAATTAACAGCTCCCCTCTTCCTGCCTAGGTGTTTGTCAATTTTGCCAAGAAGCAGAGCGACAACCTCGAGCAGCAGGAAGTTTTGCCTCCTGGTGGTGGGCAGTCCCCCTTGCAACGCATCTTCAGCTTCCTGAAAGTTAGGCCTGCCAATACAGAGCTTAATGCTATGATCAGTGAGGCACCAGAGGAGCTGGAGAGTGATGACGATGAAGGGCTAATCAGCTTTGAAGAGGAAAGGGTGAGTGATATTTCAGGTACACCAAAAAAGTGTTGGTTAGGTACTTCCTGCAACCTTTTAGGGGGTGCAACAGTGGATCATCAGCCTTAGTCTCACCCTGTCCCCCTTCTGTCACACCGGTTAGATACATTTCATTTCAGCTGATCTACATAGCACTAGTTAACTGTCAGGTTTAACCAACCTAACAATATTTATAACATCACAAAAAGAAGAGAGAGACAAAGTATTAGTTATTTTACTCGCTTTGCGAGGAGAACGTTCAGAGATGTGTTCAGTTACAAGTCTCCCAACCGCTCTGAAACCCATCCAACCGCTTCCTCTTTTTATTGTCTTTTGGGGGTCCCTAGTTTACAAAAACATTAATCTCTAAAGGATGGGAAAACAACAGCTGCATCATAAGCAGGTCATAAACAGCTTTATCCATTAACAACACATTTCCACAGTCCTCTTTCAGCTTCCAGGGTCAGTTGTGCCTTTTGTTCAGCGTAATCAGCCTTCATCTTTATGACCTCCTCAACTGAACTGCTTCCTTCTCTGCTAGCTCAGCTCCATTTATGATCTTTGCCTGCAGACAACTCATCACATTCTTTACTCACACACATCTTGAATGATTATAAGATTAAATAGTTATGTTAAAAAATAGGAGAAAATATAAGACAAATCTTTATTCAATTATTCCAACATTAACATCAAGTCTCGTCTCAAGGCACTTCACAAGAA
Organism: Girardinichthys multiradiatus; assembly: GCF_021462225.1. Classification (NCBI taxonomy): domain Eukaryota; kingdom Metazoa; phylum Chordata; class Actinopteri; order Cyprinodontiformes; family Goodeidae; genus Girardinichthys; species Girardinichthys multiradiatus. The sequence continues at coordinate 1,237,687 of NC_061805.1, read as the reverse complement.
AAACAGATGGAGCTTTTTATCATATCTCTAGGCATGAATCCAGTCACCAGAGGAAGCTCATCTCAGCTGCTTGTATCTGTGATCTTTGTTTCAGTCATGAATCTCACCTGTGGTCTTTAGACCACAGGTGAGATTCGGAATTTAGCTCAGCTCTTTCTTCACCATAATAGACCAGAGTAATCCACACACTACTGCAGATAAGCACCAATCCATCAATTAATCTTCCACACATTGTCAAGACTCCAAGATACTTAAACCGCTCGCCTCAGATTTAGAGGAGTTGACTCTGAAGAGTATGGTCTGAAGATGACAACAGCAGCACATCATCTGAAAAAAGCAAAGATGAGGCCTTGAAGTTAGCAAACCAAACATCTCTCCGAAACTACACCTTCAGATCCTGTCCATGGACTCATCAAACGGGTTTAAATCCATTTCTCGACAGCCTGAATGTGGATATAGGTAGACTGGATAAATAAATCGACACTTCATACTCCCCTGACAACACCCCACATAATGCCTCAGGGAACACAATTGTAAGCCTTCTCCATAAACCCCTTAGCAGTTCTGCCAGCATAAAGATCTGGTCTACTGTTTCAGGGCCAGGATAAGAACCAAACTCCTCTTCCTGAATCTGAGATTTGATTAGTCGGAGCCTCCTTTACAACACCTTGACGTAAGCTTTCCCAGTGAGACTGAGAAGTGTCCTCACTGGTGGAGCAAACTCTCTGGTCCCCTTTCCTAAATTGGCACCATCACTCCAGTCAGTCCACTGGTGCTATCCCGGTCTTCCATGAAACCTTGTGACCTTCTTACAGTTCCCAAATTTTCTATAAATCACCTCTAAGGTACATTTGCCATTGTTCATGCCACCATACTTTATTTTCTCTGTACTGTATTCAAACTCTATACTCCTCATATGTGACATGGGTCCTGCTCTCTGGTAACCCTGATGACATAACTTTGCTAGCATTTTCTCAGACATGACTTGAGACTTATTGTCATGCTCTCATCTTCTGCCTTTTCCCATGTGCAGTACAACAGTTTCTGTATCTGCTGGGAAGCAAGATTTCTGCTCTTTTCTGTTCTATGAAAAATAAACCTTCCCTCCATGTTTGTGTGTCTTGCAGGTGCAGCTCTCCTTCAACACAGACACCCTCTGTTGAAACGTGAAACCTTAGGGGCAGAGAGACGGTGAGAGAGACTGGACTGATCCCACTTTGTCGGACCTCTGAGGCTTTGAGAGTGAGCAGGGGTGCAGAGTGATCCCTGAGCAGAACTCTCTGTACTGGAAAATGCACAGCGAACAGTTGACAGTTTCAGAGCTCTGCAGGCCAGTGGGTGGGATGGTGGTGGCTGCAGGCAAAGATGCAGCAGCGGGATGGAGGATTGTTCCATCCACAGTTTATTTGAGAATGTATGAGTAGCTGATGTAAAGCTACACCTAAATCGATGTTATAGACTGTTTGGTTCCGCAGCTTACTTTGACTTGATGAACAGCAGTGTAACCAGAGTGCACACTTGCACCAACCTGGCCTGCCTTGAGAGCATGCAGTCAAGATGGGAATGTAATAGTCTATTTTTATGTGGCAGGAAGAATGATTTATTTTGCATATTGTGACAATAGAAAAATTATTAAAGTACATGTTGAGATGGAAGCTGTTTTTTGATGTCAGTCATCCATGGGCCGTGTACACAGCTTGATTATTGTCCTGATGGTGATGCCCTTTTCTGAACTTGCTCTGATGTTGTGTTCTTTGTCAAACAGATGTTTTCTTTTATGCTTTAAACATATCATTATGTTGTGGACTAGAATTTTCTTTATATAAAGCTGACAGTGTGTATAACAAGTACAACAGCTGCTGTTTCTGCTGTGAAGTGGATGAGCTTTCTAACAGGCTGAACCTGGAGAGACAATGACGGCACTACCATCACTGTGACACTAAAACCTACTCAGTCCAGAATATTTCTTATTGAAACTAAGTCAAACTTTATTATTTTTATGATGACCATGTAACGTTTTTTATGTTAATTTAAATGTACAAAACAAATCAAGATTTGCAAAAATCTTTGCTGGCATGTGAATTTAAACAGCTTTCCTCATTAGTTCTGTTAAACCTGAGTTGTGATTCCTCTTGTTAAGAATTGCTGTTTCACTCGTTTTGTCACAACTGATTCAAGTCTAAATTGGTTATTAATATTTAGTGGTATTGTTCCTACCTGACAGGATTATTAAACTGGAACACCTTTTTATTTTTTGTCTGGCAGTGTATAGCAGATGTCTGCTTGTATTTATTTTATTGTAAAATACAATGGAAATGCTCACATCTGATCATCTGTCTCTGAAGTAACAGCTCTGAACTTTTTAATATTAAATTCATGAAAATAGTCGGGGATCAAGTTTAGTTCCCGATTCCAGTGAATGTAACATAATAATAATCAGTTTTACCAAAACTAAGCCTAAATACAGAAGCTGTGTGTAAGTCCATCCTCACTGCTGCCATGGAAACCATTAAAAAGTGGAATAATCTATATAAAAGCATGTGTTTTAGCAGAATTAGATGTTTATAAACTCAGCGCCAAGTAGGAAAAACAACAGGACCGACCTCAGAGATCACTCCGGAAAGATTTAACCGGCCTTTTCCAAACTGTTTAAAGTCCATTGATCTGAAGAGAGATTGGTCAGATCTTCACAGAGTGGACATCCCAGCAAATTCACCCCAATATTAGACTGTGCAATTCTCCGAGAAAACCTAAACCAAAAGCCCCATCTTGGGTCATACAGGCGTCAGTATGTTAGATGTTAAAGTTGATGACAGGACAATTAGAATAAAAGACTCAAAATTATAGCTGAATACACCAAAGGGCTCCTAGAAAATCTGTGTTGGCCAAATGAGACCAAATTAGAGATGTTTGTCTATAATTTGGTTATCAACCACTGGGCATGGCCACTGACTTGACTTGACCATGAACTCCTTTGTGCACCACATCATTCTGGAGTCCCACTGGAACCCATAAAACAAGCCAATGATCCCAAAAACAGCAGCGAGTCTTTATTGCCATGGTTTTGAGAAATCCATAGAAAGCTGTGCATTGAAAAATCCTGCAACACCTCAATGAACTGAAACTGTTGTAAAAGAGTGAAAAGGAGTGGAGGAAGAGGTCATTTCATCACACACTGCTTCTGAACTTTAGTATAGCTTTTGTTAAATTAGTCATTTTTATGAACTAAAACTAAGCCAAAATTCTTTGATTGTAAGGACCAGTGATCAATTTCATGTAGGGACCAGACCATTTTCTATTTAGTCCTAATAGCATGACATTGGAATAAGGTTCATTCTTAATTTCCAAATAGGACTATAAATCAGCATAAACGTACTAACAACAGGGCAGTAATTCATGTCACCAGCAGCAGATTTATGCAAACCTTTAAAAAGAGAGTTTGAAATCTGAAACTTTGAAATTGAACTATGAGTATGTTGGAGGTGATCTGAATCGGCAGATTGTCATCTGGATGATGTGTTTCATGTTAGCATTTTAACTTATTGATGGTAAAGCAGATGTTGCACTGAGATAAAGGTAGTCACTCACTGGTCATTAATGCAGAACTTATTTATACATGGATGTGGGGCTTTGGCCTCAAAAATAATGTTCAGTCTTCTGTGAACTATTGAAAGAAGTCTTGTTCCCAGGAATGTTTCTTTTCATTTGGAGCTCTTGAGTTTGTCTCCTTTTCACATCAGCACATTTAAACATATTTTTCCATGTACAGACTGCTCAGATGTTCCTAATAAAGTATTTTGTAAGTGTAAATCCACACAGAGCCTGAAGATGGTGGATTTTCTTTATCAGTTACAAACCTATCAACGGGAATGTGTGTGAGGAAAGACCCAAGTCCCCAGGCTCCTTCACATTTTTCCTGTTAAAATACCAGAATTTTTCAGACTCAAATTATTAGTTCTCAGGCCTTTACATCCAATTTAAAATATAAAACACAAAAAATGTCTCGATTAATATTTGGCAGATATTTTGTGGGACGGAAGAACAAAGGGAAGAATGCAATGAGGGATATGAGAAAAGTAAGAAAGAAATGATGTAAAGCAGGTAGAAAGACAGCAAGAACAAATGAAGGAAAGGAATGATGAAGGAATATGCACAAAATGATCATTCCTTCGATCTGTGAAGCTTCTTCAACTTTTATCCACATAGAAGTCACTTTATTTCATTTCTGAGCTTAATCCATTTTACATGATTAATTTCCAGCATTCACCACAAAACTAGTTGTCAAACCCAGAGGACACCATAATCTGTATTAAAAACACATTTCATAAAAATACATCAGTGTTACTTCAGTTGACTTAAAGGAACATTCACTGAAAACTCCAACATCTATACAATTGATTAAAACACAGAAAGAAATCAGTCTTCATCTTCAAAAGCCACACCGGTCGCCTGCATCTTTCTGCAAAAGACAAAAGACAGAAGCTGTTGATCCTGAGAGTCAGATAACAGATTGTGATCTGAGACTGAACTTTACTTTTTAGTTCCTGGGTTGATGAGTGAAGCTCCAGGAAGCCTCCTCTTTACCGTCCCGGACGATGCGTCATTCAGCTGCTGCTGACGTGGTTTAAAGTCTGCATGGGAAAGATGAGCTGTGAAACCTGTAGGACCTTCAACCTTTCACCACATTTCCAGCACGGATCAGCTACTGTTAATTATGACGATTTTCTGCTACCAGCCAATGAAAACATGACATTACTACATCAGACCAATAAAAAACATTTTAATACAGAAAAGTGGCCTTAATGGAAAATATGATTAATACTTTTATCAAGGTTGTTATTTTCAAAAGGTGCTTTTAATCTGACAGATGGGCCTCATTGGAACCATATTCTAATTTATTGAATATGACTGTGCTGTTTAGAAGCAGAAAATTCAGGGTTTGTAAAACAGAGCTAAATAAAAGTAAATCACATTGTTGTAATTAACAGTACATCATTTTGTGTGCTTATGTAGAGGCAAATATCATGGAAATCATATGATGTGTTATGACTGAATGAACATTTAGTTTCACCTCGTCTGTATTTTCTGACATGATGAATTCTTTGCGACTTGGACCTCTTGGACCTAATGAAAACCTGAATACTCATCATTCGGGGTCCAACGTTCTTCCTACAGCAGCTGACAGAGCAGCTTTATAAGTTGCACCAATAATTTTCATTAAAAACTGACACGTTCAGTTGATTTAGTTTAGTCAACACCAGTGACTGTCCACTGTCTCTACATGCTCATCCAGGAGGAGTGAATGCTGCAAGTCACTGACTCGATGCAATCTGCTGGGTTTCCTTAGATAGAAAAACTTTTTATCCAATTTGAATAAATAACTGAATCTAACTGCACTGTTCAATGGTTAGGATAACTATCCCATCGAGGCTCCTCCTTGATGCTCCGCATCTCCTCTGAAGTTAAAGATAAAACATCAGAAATAAGGGTGCATAAAAAAAGGACTTGTATCTGAGAAATAACGAATAAAAAGAACTGTGTACTTTAGTTCCAGTATTTATTTAAATGATCCATCTTACCTTATCGATGTGCTGTTAGCCCTTACTAAATGTGGACTAAAAGTTACATAAAGTTTCCTTAGATTGAAAACCTTTTAACCAATTTCAATAATAAACTGAATCTGACTGCACTGTTTGATAGTTAGGATTAATCGGAATAAATAAAATGAATAAATAAAATCTAAACATAATTAAAACTGAATTCCATTTCCTTCAGTGACCTTTCAGAGGTATTGGTTTTAAAAGGGAAATTACAGGGTGACTGGTCCATCATTTTCTCAGAAACAAAATTTTGCCAATAATTACAACCGTTGTTTCATTTTTTTGAGGTATGCTGAGCTATTCAATAAAAAAGTGGCATACAGTCCTGGTAAATAAAAAATTAAAATACGTCTTTTTTAAAAAGTGGAATTTCTATAATAAAAAGTGGACATTTCTTGTACATATCGAAATTGTTGAAATGTTTTTGGTTTTTACAATTTTCCATCATTCTATAATTATGATATAGTAGAGTCTATATCATAATTATAGAATGATGTATAGTAGAGTCTGTAATGTGTGGGCTTGTACACACATTACAGACTTAAATATATATTTAAGATTTAAATGTATAATTTTAATCAATCAGTAATTTAAGACAGTCTGCAATCTGCTCCTGAAAATGGGATGGAGAATTTCTTCCAGTAAAGACTTACCTGCTGGGCATCGCTGAAGATTTTTCAGTGGACTCGCAGCAGGGCTTCCACCTGGAAGGACGACAACCCACAGTGACTCACTCCTCTTTCAGCTGAGGCTGTTCAAAAAATCTGAGTTACTCTCAGAAACATAGTTCCAGGAAAATTAGCATTAACAGAAAATAAACTGAGATTTATTGTGATAGTGGGAAGCTCTAACCGAGGATGTTCAGAAACAGTAACACAAGGGCTAAGATTGTTACTTTTGCTGTTCAAACATTTCTTTTCTAACTTGTGTTCAATGAGAGGACATCAAATATGTGTTACCATATTATTGGATGTATCTATTGTGTTCTGTTTGACTGTGGGGCTCTAAAGGTCTGCAATGACAGAATTATCGCAATTAATCTGACAATATCAGGTCATCCCTAGTTCCAGTGCAGGTTCGGGGTCAGTGTCGGATTCAGAACCAGGAAAGCTGGCTACAGAACAGCAGCCCTATTGATCCAGCTTGTGTTTTCACACTGTTAGCCTCTCAGAACCAAATTTTAGTTTGTGATTATTAAAAGTTTATTATTAAAACAAACCAATGAAGCAGTTAAAGTAGCATTTATTGTAACTCTGGGAAGTTGAGGTTACTCCAGAGAAAAGCATTTTTACTCTGAAGTGAGAAAGCAGAGGAGCTCCGGCAAGAATTTACTACTGAGGCAGCTCTGAACTGGACCCTGAGGCAGACCACAACCAAAATAGAGACTTTCAACTGTCTTTTCTGGGACATTTCATTTGAACCTTGTCAGAAAACCTCATGCCTTTAAAGACAGACAGGATCATTCCAGGAAAAGGTTGGAAAATAACGCTCCTATGATGTGTCAGTGGCAATTTAAAGCATGCAATCTAATATGCTTCTCTTGCTGTGGTTCCGTTGCTGGAGAAATGATACAATAGAACTGTTGTCAAGGTTATTGCTTGAAAAACATTAAATTGTTCTGGATTTTTCACATGGATCCAGGTTAGGATTCTCAAGCTTTGCCAGGAATCCCAGTTTTAACCACACAAGAGGAAATGATGTGATTCCCCTTTAGTTAGGAAGCCATTGGAGTGCAGCCGTCTACTGAAGCAGACTCTGAGCTCGTTAACGAAAGGTCAAAGAGTGAACCAAGAAAACAAACGGACCGCCGAGCTGTGTGAGTCTGTCAGCCATGGTGAAGAGCAGCTCCTTCAGCTCCTGCATGGCCTGAGGGGCCTCCATCCTGGTTAGGGTCAAATTCAGCTCAGTCAGCCCTGAACTCACACGAAGAGCCACACTGGTGTTCTCCACCACAACACTTACATCCCCACTGAGGCAGGAGGCCCTGCAGGACACCAGAAACAGAGAAAAACGCTCTACTGCTCATTGGTCCTACAGCAGTCAGCAACACATTCATACTTTGAATGCAGCTGTGTTGTAAACAATCTGTCTTCACTGTTGCTTTGTCTCCTGCAGATCTGAGTTGTGTGTAGCTTCTCACCTGAACCTTAGGATGTAATCCTCTGTGGACGTCAGGGACAGCCTGTGTCCCTGGGGGAACAGAAGTGTTAGACAGCAGGAGCTGCTGATTCACTGAGAAGGAAGCTAGATGGGAGCTTACCAGCTGTTTCAGGGTGTCCTCGGAGCAGTCTGAGCTCCAAACAGCTGCTGCATCTGTCACACTGCATGGGATTGAGACACTCATCATCATTCTAGTCCAGATTTCTGCAGCAGCCTACAAACTCTTCGCTCAGTCTACAGCTGATCCGATAAGAAGATCCCGACTCGGACTCACCGAACACTGAGTCCTCCTCCTTTGCTGCGGGTGTAGCACACATATTTACCCTGACTCTTCATATCCACCACAGTACAGAAACAGATGTCATCCTTCTCCATGACCCCTCCTGGGCTCAGCGGAAACTGACAGAGAGGACAGGCGTGTTGAAGTTTGAACTACACATCTGGAAATGGACTGTAATGTCTAGATAACATGTCTGAACTGGAGCTTTAACACTTGTATCCCACAGCTCCCAGTCCGTCCCTTTGACCGAAGAGCCCCAAAGCCCAACCTTAAATCCGAACTTTACTGACGAGGCGTTCAATTTTAGATTGTTTGATGTTCAGTGCGCAGGACTGAACCGGAAGAGTTCGACAGACCTTGCGCATGCGCCAATCAAATAACCTGTTTTGCGTTTTATTGGCAATAGAAAAGTAAAAATGTTTACCGCCACCTACCGTACCGGAGCATTGGGACGTTGAAGGAAAAGAAAACTGGAATACAACCGTGTTGTGAGTAAATGTTCTTACCTCTCACTGTATTTTCTGCATTCCGTCACAATGTGTGCCAGGAATACTTTTAAAATGCCATCCTTATATATTCTTATCAATTTGTTCCAGTCTTTACATTTTTTGTGTGTGTGTGTGGACAGTGTATAAGAATATGTTTAACATTTTCAGTGGAATTATTTTGACAGGAAAATGGTGAGTGAACCTTTCCTACAATTTATTTTTTAATCTTGTATGATATTATTTAATATTAATCTGAATAAAACTCTTTGCTCTCTTCTAGCCCGTCCCTGAATAGTGTGATTTTTAATTGACCTTTGAATTCTGAGGTATTTTCTGCCTTTATAATCTTTTGTCCATATTTATTAAAATGAACTGTTCCTCATTAATTTTTCTTCATTTTTCACAAAAGAAAGGTAGTTTATTTGAGTTTTCATTCAATAAACTGTTTTCTATTCAGTCAGGACATTTGTTACGTTTACTGGCAAAGGTAAAAAATTCCAATTTTTTTGAGCCTGAATACACATACGTATACCTCTAAAATCCAATCTTCTCTGACTGAACTGCAGCTGAGTCTGATACAGAATCTGTGGGGGGAGCGAAAGATTAGGGTGATGGCAAAAAGACCTTCCAACTTTATATTTGTAGAATCACCACTAAAGATAAATTGTCAAAGTACCAGTGGCATCATACAGAAATCTGATCAGCAATTATAAGGGTGTGATTGCTGAAATGTCAATAAAGATTTTTCCAGTAATTATTGTGTTCTTTTTGTGTCTCTGCTCTGTTCTCTCAAACCCCCAGTCAGTCGTGGCAGATGGCCGCTCACACTGAGCCTGGTTCTGCTGGAGGTTTCTTCCTGTTAAAAGGGAGTTTTTCCTCTCCACTGTCGCTACATGCATGCTCAGTATGAGGGATTGCTGCAAAGTCAACACCAGTGACTGTCCACTGTCTCTACATGCTCATCCAGGAGGAGTGAATGCTGCAAGTCACTGACTGGATGTAATCTGCTGGGTTTCCTTAGATAGAAAAACTTTTTATCCAATTTGAATAAATAACTGAATCTGACTGAACTGTTCAATGGTTACGATTAATTGGAATTTATGTACCTGACTTTTGTGAAGTGCCTTGAGACGACATGTGCTGTGAATTGGTGCTATATAAATAAACTGAATTGAATTATTGAGAACAGTATAAGTATTTTTTGGCAGGCCATTTCTGCCAATTGTTTTATTTGTTTTTCTAAATTTGACACTTCTTTTACGTTCGTTTTATTATTTCTTGAGAGATGTCTGTCTCACTTCCTGTCAGAAACGTTTTTGCATGAAAATAATTTTATTTGTAAATCTGCAATAGGTATGAATAATTTCGGGCTTAACTCAAAGCCCAAAAATTAATTCAAGTCCTAAGGTCCTCTACTGACTTGGCCACCCTGAAATACACCTATAACTGGCCTTGCATTTATTCTTCTGAGCAATGCGAAGGACACCCTTCAACTGAAGTATGAGAGAAGAGTATTCAAGGGCACGGTGGTCTTCTTGTTCTTCAAACAGCAAATTAGTCCAATGCCGCCACCGACCGGCAATGTGGCAGAAAAGGAAACCAGAGTTCTGTTCTTGTGACTCAGTGAGATAAAGATGTGTTCAATCAAACTGTTTCCTTCTGTCTTGTGTTTCTGGAAGTTAAATACGGCATGCACAAACACATATTTTAGATCAATTACGATCTAGTAACATTTTGCTTTTATTTTTCATTGTGGCTTGTTTTCTTTGTATCATAGGTTTGGAGGTTATATAGCACTGCTCGAAAAGCCCTGAAATCCATCAGTTTTCTAAATCAATGCAGGTTACAGTTTTGTGGTAACCTGGTGGTTTTATCCTCTGTACTCAGTTATTAGAGAAGAACCTCCTAGTTATTTGAAGGTTAGGTTATCTTTTCTTACTCAACTCAATTGCATCATGTCTTGAAATAAAACTTTCAATTTCAATATTAATGATAATAATTTCTCCATGTTTATTTGTCCATAAATAAGCATGATATGTTGTGGATATGAATGTACTCTCTTTCTTTCCTATAGGCTTGAAAACTGGCTCAGATGAAGTGTGAGTATGGATCAGGGTGAGTTAGTATTGATGCTGTGAAAAAAGTTGTTTTAAATTGCCAAAGGCTGCATCAGCAGACCAGGAGAAGTTATTTGTAGAGATGAGGGGAGTACGAGGTGAGGCAACCAGACTTAAATCTCTGATGAATCGCCTATAGAAATTGCCGAGCCCCAGAACACATTGCAGTTCTTTTCGTATTTTGTCCGGGACAGTCTTCACCTGTCCACCTTCATATACAAATCCATGAAAAGTTATGGTTTTTAGTTGAAATTAACACTTTTTGGTAATTCAAGAAAGGTGGTTCTCCAACAGTCACTGCAGGACCTGTTGGGCATGTGACTGATGTCCCTCTAGGCTTCTAGAAAAAATTCTAAATGTCATCCATATAGACAAACACGAGGATATTAAGGAAATCTCTGAGGATGTTAATCATGACTCGGAACACAGTAGGAGCAATTGTGAGACTAAAAGGCATAACCAGGTATTCAATCCTATGTGCGTTTTGAAAGCTGTCTTCTATTCATCCCTTCACGGATCCGAACAAGGTGATGTGCGTTTCTGAGGTCCAGTTTGGACAATAAGATGGCATCTTGGACTGGTTCAAAGACTGCTGAGATGAGGCGTAGAGAATATTCTTTACAGTTATCTGTTTCAGACATTTATAATCGATCCTTTTTCTCAACAAAAAAACTGCACCGACTGGTGAAGAGGACTGACAGATAATACCTATTCTAAGAGACTCATTTATGTACCTGACCATAACATCTTGCTATGTGGGATGTTATATAGGCATAAGGATGAAAGCGGTGGCTGGGGATCTCTTGCCGGGTGAGTTTGTCCCACCTTGGTGTGGGGTTGGGGGTTCCATTGTGAGCTTGGTGCTTGACTGTGTCTCCCCTGATGCGCCTGTGGGTGGGGGCTGGGGTGGCGTTGCGCGGGGCCCTTGCCTTGCTGTCGTGGCGCGCTGTGTGGTGAGGGCGGGACGTGGCGGGAGTGCTTGGAGAGGGGCTGTGCTGTCCTGGATCAGTTTAGGCCCCCCATCAAATGAGGGGCCTATTCCCTCTCTGTCACACTCCCTGCCAGTAGTTGGTGTCTCTGCCCGGCGTTGTACTATGGTTCTTGGTATCCGGGGCTGGGTGCTTTGGTGTGTGCTGGCTCACTCCCGGTGGCTGCTTGCCGGGGCCTGGACTCCTGGGCTCTGTCAAGCCTCTGCTTGGGGAGTGATATGTCCCGGGGGGTCTCTGGGTCCATTGTTGGATCTGCTCGGCAGTAGGCAGCTGACAGCGGGGCCTGTGGGCTCGTCGCTACAGCTCCCTGGGGCTTCTGCACTGTGGCTGCTGGGTGGTTCCCCTGGGACTCTCCCCTGCTCTTCTCTGGTGGGGTTGCGGTAGTCCTGACCGGGGTTCTCCTGGGGTTCCTGTGCTCTGGGGGGCCTTTGGATGTCTGTGGCTCGGATCTCCTCCGTATCTGTCCCGGGTCCAGGGGGCAGGTCTGTGGCTCCTCTCACTCGCTATTGCATATTTTTATAGAGAAACCATGTATACACAAGCGCGCTCACGCTCAGATCCACAGGTGTTTAGATTCAGGTGTTAACAGATACACAAATGTTCTATATTGAGCTGCATTTACCACTAAATACATCTTGCATTCATAAGTACCGTGCACCTTTTGGTAAAAAAGATGGTAATACGAACATTTCTGCTGGTGTAGAAGCAAGCAGGGTGTTATCTTGTATTCTCTTCATCTTTCTTTCTTTCCTCCATTATTTTCTCTGTCGTTTTTGTCCCACCTCTCACTCTTTCTTGCTTCTTATTATTTTCCTTTTCATTTCTGTCTCCGTGTCCGTAACAACTGTAATAATGCCAAAGCAGTTTCTAATAAAGTTTCTTTTTATAAATATCAAGCAGAGCTTTAAAGCGTTAGCTGTAATGCTCCACTTGTGAAAGTAAATCTGCTGGACTTTTTTTTTGGCACTCAGACAACAATTCTGCCAGACAGGACACGGTTAACAAACAACAACAAAAAAAGTATTCTAGATTTGTTCTAAATTCTAAAAAAAATAATTCATTAAATTAAAATGAAGCTAATTTGGCATTGTAACAAAACTTAATACTGAGGACAACCTACTGTACAATGTCTGAAAAGGTTATTCAGAATTGTTCTGTTGGTTGTTTGCATTCATTTTCCAGTGTTTCATTTGTATTTGGTAGGGACAGTTTTCTTCCTCGAATCCTCTCAGTAACCTTACAGGGATGCCGGTGGAGTGCAAAACAACAGACGTGTTACAGATTCTCTCCAACACAGAACCTTATGTATAAAGTCGGTTCAGAATTGTTAACCTTATTGTTAAAAATGAAACCAAGCTACTGTAAAGGCAGGGAAACCAGAAATGAAACTAAAAGTGTTGCCATCTGAATTGAAAGACATAAAGCTTTTATGGTCTGGCAGTCATAAAGGAAACTATGGCAAGTTGTGTAAATATTTGATGTCCTTGAAATCAGACATGAATATTGCCTAGTAGTATGTCATTACAATGTACTAGTTAGAGATTCGCTCAGACTAATTGAATACTTTGCTTTACTAGTTCAAGAATATATCTTGTTATTAAGACTTTTTGCCAACTAGTGGTGTGTTTTCCAACAGGTCTGACCAAAAGTTCTACTATTAAATCAAAATGTAATAATAGAAAAGTTTTGGCTAGTAGACTTGTGAATGAAAAACTTGGCTGAATTATTCAACAACCATGTCCACCCACCAACACCTTCATACACAAATAATCCAAATGGTTAAAGGTCATACAAACATTGGTTCTTCTTGTGGCCTGTCTACTTTGATGCCAGATGAAGTCTTGATTCAACAAAGTCAATCACACAATTAAAATGTAATTTCCAGATGAGGAAAACGGCTCTGAAATATTCAGGCAACCAGCTTCTCCATATGGTGTACCTGAAATACCTAGACAGAACACCTGAGAAAAAAAATAAAGAAATAAAGAAAATTATGTCACACTAGTTAACTAGCAGGCATTCAAAAAATATGTTAATTAGTCAACAAGTTCAGCCTATTAGTTTACTAGTAATTCAGAAATGTTCAAACTAGTCTGTTATCAGGTTCTAAAATCCCCCTACCTGATTAGCAGAGCATAAAAGGCACACTAGCTCACTAGGACCCACTTATTCACTAGCACAGCTAAAATGTCAGCTAGCTAACTAGTGTACTCACTAGTTAACTAGTACAGTTAAAAGATGCTCATACAAGTAACACTGCTTGGGGACTAAATGTTACCTAGAAACACCTAAAATGCACAAGTTAACTAGCTGAAGCTTGTTATTACTTACCATACTAGTGAACTATTACATTTAAAAATATGTAAACTAATTAAGAATTGCAGCTAAAAAGCACAAATAAAGCTCAAGATGTTTTTTAGTTGACTGCTAAAAGTTTAATACATCTTACATATAAACTAGTAGAGCCTTAAATGATTGCTAGTTGACTAGCTAAAGCATTTTCAACCCTCCTTATTGACTACGGGCTTTTTAAAATTGTTGTGGTCTACTAGTGTGAATTTAGAGCTGCACTAGTAACCAAGTTTTCGTTTAGCTCAATGGGAGGGCAAATGTAGGAAGGCTGAAATGGAACCATTTTAACTATTGAACAAATGCACATTTTAGGCATTACCAGTTAACATTTAGGGCAAACTGCGTGTCACTGGTAAACTACTTTGCAAATTTAGAAGCAGTAAAAATTTGTCTTTTTGTTGCACTAGTTAACTTTTTGACATTTTTAGTTGAAGAAGTGCCAAAGATTTTAATCTAGCCAAGGATCTCAATCTAGCCACTAAGGCACGTTTAGGCTGTGCTAGTCAACTAGTTAAATTTATATTTATCATTAGTCAATAGAATTAGTAAAACAAGAATTAGAGGCCAGAATTTGTGCTGAAAAATTATGACTGACGTCAAGGATTCGAATGTTTACACGTACATCTTGCCATAGCCACAACATGTGCCTGAGTCAGTGTGCTGAGGATACCCAGGAAATAGATAAGGAAACAGAGAAGACAAACAGAAATTGATACAGGAACCAAAAACAAGAAAAAAAAACTTAATACTCAGGAGAGAAAGCAGGTAGATATCAAGAAAATAAGATCTAAGGTGGAACTAAAACCCACACATCATGTGAAATTGTTATTTTTGGCTATATCTCAAATTGTGCCATTCAAGGTCAGTGGGGTTGGGCTGAACAGTCCACGTGTCACTGAACGCACCTGCATTTTCCTTTAACCAACTGTTATTGTACTTTTGTTCATGTAGCAGTACTTTTAAAAGTCTGGAATATATACTTTTGAATTCATTTTAACAATGTGGTTGAAGTTTGACTTTATAACTACTTGAATTGTATAGATTACAATTCGTAGCTTATATATTTTGAATCATATTGTAATGCTTTTCATTTTGTAAAAAGAACCTAATATTTGTAACAAATGGCTTCCCAGTTGTTCCTCAGTAGTGAGGCTGTTTGCTTCATTGCTTTATTTGATTAGATAGAGTGGCATGTTCAAACAGTCTGTAGTTGCCATTGTTCACCACAAGGAGAACAGGCATTCCAATAATGTTAACAGATGTTATTTTGTGGCTAAAAAACAGGCATAGCATCATTAGACTTACATAAATCCCCTGTTTTGATTATCATCAAGAACAAACAATATACTATAGAACACTATAATGACAGTGTGGGGACAGTAAAGAAGTGGCTCGAATGATGCGTTGGTTATGGTAGTGATTTGATTTGGGCATTTGAGGCTGCCACAGGTACAGGAACACTTCTCTGCTGATTAATTGCCGCAGATGGCAGCTTCTGCAGGAAATTCTGCTGTAATCTGCTCACATTTTACTTAAGTGCCTCCAAATTCCTATGACAGACCTTCACCTACAACAAGATAATGATCAACAAACATACTGGAAACACAGAACTTTATCAATCCTAAAAGCCAGTCACCCGATTGACTGTAAATTTAACCTTATTTAGGGCACATGCAACAAAATACTGAACAAAGCTGCTAAGTTCTACTGTACCGTATCAATACACTGTCCAAAACAATGTGATAACCAGAAATAGACTACTGCATCAGGAGAAAGTATTTTAGGTATATAAGATATTGTCCAATATTTTTTGATCTTATATTTTTACATCCAAACAGCACCATCTTGTTTAAAACTGTTTTTAACCTATGAAAGCTAAAGCTAAAGCTGCAGCTAAAATAATAGTTTTTCACAGATTTTTTTCTCATACTAGGACATGAACAAAAAGTAAAAAAAAAATGAATTTCACTCATCCTTAGGATCTAATACAGACTTGTTTTGGTTTCAGAATCCATAAAACTACAGAATAATTTGATATGAGTTTGATTTCTGAGTGGGTGTATCATTTCTCTGAATTAAGGATTTTATCCTAAAAAAATTAACCATGTGCTCTTTAATACGTTTATGGTGTTAATACTGCGGCTGGTGTTTTCCCTCATCTGGTTGGTTTTAGTTTCACATCCCATTTCTGTAAAACAGTCTGCTGAATCTACATTGAATAACTGTAACAAACTGGTCTGTAATTGGAGTAAACCTTTTATTCAAGTTCTTTTTTGTAAATAGAAAGCAAATTGTTTATTATGTAAAAGTTTCTTTGCACTATTTATGAATCTTAGCTACCAGTAGAAGTCATATTCAAACCACACGTTCACTTTCAGCACATCCTCTTTAGAAAGTCCTGTCTGCAGTGGGATCTGTGTAAACAACAAGATGTGACCTTGGAGTGACTGCATCACTATATACAAACGTTTCTGTTCAACACATCAGCAAATCAAAAAGCAAATGTATACATTGTTCATAAACTGAACAGTATTAACTGGCTTAAATCATATTAGTCAAATAGAACTCACTGTTTATATAAATAATGCGACTCTCACCTGCACAAAATGAACTCTCGGAGTTCCTCAGGCTTGAGTGCTCGTAATAATTTCTTTTTTCCCTGTAGTCGCTGTGAACAGCATCATAACAAAGCATTGCAGAGATTTCATTTCTGATGATGCAGCTGTATCTATAGTGTCTTGCAAAGTATTTACTACCCATTGGCATTTTTTATGTTTTGTGGCCTCACTACCTGGAATTAAAATGGATTGTTTGAGAGTTTGCACCATTTCATTTACAGAACATGCCTACAACATTGAATGTGTATTTGTTTTATTGTAAAGCAAACAACAAATACAACAAAATAGGACAAAACTTCATCATACATAACTGTTCACCCTCCCTAAAGTCAGTACTTTGTAGAGCCAACTTTTGCAGACATCCCTGTTCATGGCAGTTCTCTCCAGCTCATTCTAAGAAACCACCAAGGTGTTCCCAGGCCATGTGTAAATATGGTAGACCCTCCAGCATAATTTGGATCTGCCCTGGGTGACCCTCTTAACAGACCACCTCCACAAAAGCTCCAACAATTTTCTTGTTTTTAAATTTTCACAAGTTGTGCATGCAGTTTAATTTTTATTGGGCAAGGATAAGCGATAATAGACAATAGATGGATGTCCTCACATATCAGGAAACCAACTTTTTTGTTGACTTTTATTCAGTTCATAGATGCAATTGCTGCTCCATTAACAGCTCTTACTGATAATGGTAAATACAAAAAGTTTAATCTGATCACAAATCTCAGTAGGTTTGAGCACTGTGAGTAATTTCTCTTATTTTGTGATTTATGAGCTAAAGGTTTAACAAACAACCTTTGCTTGCTAGTAAGTTGTAAGTATAACATTAGAGCAGTTGTGCAGGCAAAAAAGCTTCAAACAAAACTGAAAATAATGTTTATTTTTAGAGTTTCTTGGAAACAGGCTTTGTGAAAGAAAAAGGAAGAAGCAAGGAAAGGGAAACACAGTGGAAAGTGAAACTATTGCATCATGTTGTACAGTTTTGTCTATTGTGGTCAGGTCTCTTTAAAACAGGAGGACTATCTGCTGCATCAGAGCGTCAGCAGCCCAGATTAACAACAGACACTGTGGAGTGATCCTGGAAGCCTTCTGCACCTACAATATGAAGTCAGCTCTCATTGCTTTTCTCTTCTGCCTGCTTCTCATCTGTGCACAAGGTACTGTGAAAACCTCATGTATGGAATGTATTTGTGTCATGTTTCAAAAACTGAGCAAGTATGTGAGGGCAAAAGAAATTGCTTACATTCATTAAATGTTATGCTTTTGGGCTCCTTGTTATTTTGACTGACAAGGGCACAATTGGTCTTTCCACAGGACAACCAGCCAACAGGTCGAATAAATGCAAGTGTTCCAACAGTCTCCTGACCAAGGTCAAACTGCAGAACATCCAGACAGAGCCAGTCATTTACCACCCAAGTACCTTCTGCCCGCGCACTGAGATCATGTAAGTAACTGTCTTACTTTCTGAGTGAGGCAAAGCTGACATCACCTCTCTGCAGTTTTCTTCTCTGTACGTCTCTAATGTGGGTTTTTGTTGTTGTATATTTCTAGTATTACAGTGGGAAACAAGGAAAAATGTGTGGATCCAAAGTCGCGAATTGGACAGATTATTCAGAATCTGAAAAACAAGTAAGATCAGCTCAAATGCTCAATCTTTGAGGTGTTTCTGTACAATGAAACTATTGTGAATGTCTTGGAAATCTTTTGCATCATCCTGACAGTCTGTGATGTTGGTTTTAGGCTCAGAAAGACCGGAGCTGTGCACTTGACAACGGCTTCAGTTCAGACTTCCACTTCAGGCTCAGCAACACAGCAGGCGACCTCCAGAATGTAGATGTCTGTGCTGAAACCTGACAGCGTGGAGCTCCAACTCTGCTGTTCTGCTTCAAAACATTGACACTCTAAACGCAATGAGTGGGTAGAAATGACCCAGTGATCATGATGGCCAGTTTCTTTAGCTTCTTGATATTGTATTATACTTTGTTTGCAAAGTTAAGTTTTTATATACTGTACAGCTTTTAGAATTATTTTGTTTTTTACTATAGAAAATACAATTTTACTGACTTTTTGTGTCAACCTTTTTGCATTCTTCATGTTGAAATGTGGAATGTGTTTTGGCTCTACATGCCCACATTATGTAATTAGAACAAGATTACAAAAAAAACTTCAAACTAAACTGTAGAGGCATTTAAGATTCTCATTCAGTCAGTCAGCATACCAAGTGCTCTGTTCCCCTAATCTCTCCCTACAAGAGTCTCATTTTTCCAAAGTACAAAGCAACTTTGTGCGGCACATCAGCAGCAAACCTATGTGAAGAAGTAATAAGGTGCTTGTAGAATAAAGAAATCTAAATAAAATCATTGGTATTTCTCAGCCTTATTTGCAGTGTCTTAAGAATGATAATAAACTAAACAGAGGACAGAAGAAGAGTCGCATCGAAGTCTGGACCCACAGCAGCTGAAAAAACATCTGACAGTGAGATGCTTCATCCTTAAGTTGATCATTCACTATATGCCAGGTTTTTTAGCTGCTACACTAAGTCTTTGGGAAGCCCTCTCTTGGTGCGAGAACACGACTATATGTCAATCAGTCTTTCCTATTTTTTAAAGACTCAGAGATAGATAAAAAAAAACTGAATGGTGCCTCTGTGGCAAACTGTTAGCAAGAAAGTGTCTGAAGATCATATTTAAAGCTATGCCAAGTTTAATGGTGAGGTGCTGGACTGAAAGTGCTTGGTAAAGTAGCATGTCTGCTATAAAAAAAAAACAAATGATGAAGGAATGAAAAACGGCTGCACAGTACTGTAACAGTACTGTCTTTAAGTTATGTCAGGTCCATTTTAAAAGGGTGCTATCTGAGCATTTAGCGCTTAAGTTACCTAATAACTTTGAATTGTGAACTAAACTACTGTGATTCATCAGGCTGACCAACAAAGATGTGAATAAGCAGTGGGTCAGTTAACAGTGAGTCTGAAATAAAAAGGTAGTGGATTGCAGGTTTAACATGTGCAAACTTGTCAGGTTCAGTGCAAGAACATCCAACAGTTTCCATTGAATTGGTGCTTGGTATTTGGGCTGTATGTATGAATAATTTGGGATCAGTCAAAATGGCAATGGGACCCTTTTTGAGGTGGCTTAGAGTGATGGATGGATCTAACTTTAAGGGAGTTTTTTCTCTCCACTGTCTCTACATGCATGCTCAGTATGAGGGATTGCTGCAAAGTCAACACCAGTGACTGTCCACTGTCTCTACATGCTCATCCAGGAGGAGTGAATGCTGCAAGTCACTGACTGGATGCAACCTGCTGGGTTTCCTTAGATGGAAAAACTTTTTAACCATTTTGAATAATAAACTGAATTTGACCTTATTGTGTGATAGTTAGGATTAATTGGAATGTTTGTACCTGACTTGAAATCTGTATGAGTTGATTGAATTGTCTTTGTAAAGTGCCTTGAAACGACACGTGTTGTGAATTGGCGCTATATAAATTAAACTGAATTGAACTGAACTTTTCGTATCTGTTGCAAATAGACAGCCTAGGTCCAAAACTGAGAAAATGTCGTTTCTTAACAAGTCATTTTTAAAAACATAATTATGAAGTTAGATAAATCTTGTAATTCAAATGTGCAGTCAGGTTAACTGGCATATAAATTTATTGACATCGACATTTAAGCTCTGCTGTCTCTTTTCTGGCATGTGTATGTGCTTTCCAATATATCTAGATTTTTAATGGTCATAAGTGATACTGGACAAGAACTCAATCACTTCTGGTTCTATAAAACATACAGTACGTTAGAATCAGAAACCTGTGCTTGTTATTGATAAATGACCATTAATAAAAACAGAAACTCATCATCTGTTAGTATTACCAGATATCACCATACATCTCTCGAACAAAATACACATTTCTTTGGCCCACAGCATGATACTGCCACTACTATATTTAACTATAAGAGGCCTAATAACCTAAAAAGGCACAGTTGTTGGATTTGTTTTATTTGACCAAAGAGTACATTTAAGGGAAAAAAAATCCTCTCTAAAATTAATAAAATGATTTTCATTTAACTCACGTTTCACTTAATTTTCAAGAAACTTTACACCATTTTACTCTCAGTCAACAAGTTAATGATTACCATTATGTTTTTTATTTAGTCATTAGTAAATACAAAACTGCAAAACCAACGCTGTCATTAATACACCGTGTAAGAGAGTATGGTTCCATCAGTGAATATTCAGAGGTAACATTGTGACATCATATCCAATGAGACGTGGTTAGTAACCATTTCTAAAAACATAAACTTTTTTCAAAAGAATCATCAAACATGAGTAAATAACACTGACAGAGTTGGACTTAGTACACCAGCCAACAAGTTTAACATCAACATTTTCTTAAGAGATGAAAAAAGGCATTTAATACTTTGTCTCAGCACAGTTTGGTGTCAGCTTTTATTAGCCTGCTATCTTTTACAAGACAGTTATAAAGGTTCCAGTAGCGCCTTTAAGGATTTACTTTCAAGCTGTGATCTATGAGTTCTGGCTGCATTGATTAGCTGAAAGCTTTTATTGTGGAACTGGAGGTTGGAGATTTGGGGGGACATACTGATCCACTTAAGGAGGACACAGAGCACAGGGCGGTAATGGTGAAGGCATGACTGGGGGTGGGGGGGAGGGGGGGGTGTAAAGTGATGAAGCGATAAAATTATCCAATCACTGTTAAGCTAAGACTCACTCAGCCAGGTTTTTTAAAGTATCTTACAAGATGAGACCAAATACTGTAACACAGAGCTTCTGCATCAGAGTGTAACCTCTGACCTACAGAGTAAGTACATGTACTTTATACCAAAGGACAGGAGAAGCGCAAAACTGTTCACAGGACAGACTGAGAACTGACTTCTGTTTATCCATTTCTTGCAGCTGCAGAAATCAGTGCTGGCTGATTTCTGCAGACTGGCAAAGCAGAGAAATCTATTCCACACTGAGTCCATAAGCATAAAGACATGACATAAGATAAATCATATGTTTAACACAGTCATGAGACGTTAGCACAGAACAAAAGGTTCCATTACAGTAATTATTACAGAACTATGATCTGAAAGGGGCTACAGACTAGACGTTTCCATGAGGAACATTAAAACCAGGATCTTTGGGTCCTTTAGCTTTAAAACACAGTTCCATCCAGAACAAGCATTTAATACTGATGGCATCAACAGAACAGATTGTTAAGAAGATGAAGCCTGAAACACATTCAGATTAAAATGGTAACAGCCTCACTGTCACAGATATGACTAAACTGTGCTAAGAGAACACTCTGAAATGTAACTTATACAGCTCAAAATAAATCAATATATTAAATCTGATAAGGTTAGTTGAATACATACAGGTTAAAATGATATGTTGAAATCTGTCACAGGGGGAAAGGCTTTACTTTCACACTACAATCTCTAACCAGGCGGAGTTTCAGCTTTAAAATGTTCCTCTAATAAATGGATCAAAGGTCCAAACAAGGCCAACCATGAATTATTGGCATTACTGAATGAAATGATCATGCATGACCATCCTTTATGAGAAATCATGTGCACTCGCATGCAGTCTATGCCATGCTAAGACTGCACAGGTGGAACTTTTTGTTTGGAAAGTCCCAGATGACATCATGATGTGTGTGAGCTCAACTGCTCAGCTCTGCCAATGTGAGTGTGCACAAGACTCAGCAGACAAGTGGCTACTTTCTGTTTGGGTTAGGGACTGTTAAACAAGTCAGGGGAGGGCGTGCTTTCAGTCCCATGATCCAATAACAGAACTAGCTGGGCTCAATGTGTTGCAGGGAAAAATAGTAACAGTTTTTAAGTGAAAAATTATTATTTAACTACAGCAACTTAGAGAACATCGACTTTTTATCACCATGGTAACAGTTTCTCAATTAACCCATTAATTACCAAAAAGTATATTATTTTATTTCTTTTAATGGATCAGACATTAACCAAGACCTAAAACTAACATTCCTAAAACTTTCTTTAGATGGAGGGCAAATGCATGAGAACTGAGTCAGAACCTAGACGTTGGATCCCTACTGACAGTTGCATGGTGATCTGTCACGTTCTGAGTGTAGTTCTCCCTATGCTTACACGTGTTCCCACTGGGTACTCCAGCTTCCATCTACTGTCTAAAGACAGGCAGGTTAGTCTAAGTGGCCGCTGTAAATTGCCCTCAGGTAGGTGTGTGAGTGTGTGTGTGTGTGTGTGTAAAAAGGTTGTTGGTCTTGTTCATGTTGCCCTGTGACAGACTGGTTATCCGTGCAGGGTATAGCCCCATCTCTTAGGCAGGCATTGTTTCTAGTCATTTAGGGTATTGCATTATGGGATGTAACAATACTGGCTATTTCCACAGGGGTATGTATATTTTGAGATCCATTGTAAATCCCGTTTAAAGCCCATATAAGCTCAAGTAACATGGTTTTTACATTGTTTCTTATCCATGTATGATATATAGACAAGTGCCATTCTGGCACAATTATGGGCTGGGGATAATTTGACTTCTAGAAGTTGGAAGCAGTTTTGTCCTCCCCACTCAGTTGTGTTTATGTGAGGGCCATCATCTGAGTCCAGGAGATGAGGAAGTCTGTCAAACAGGACCATGGCTCACAGGTGGAGCCTATGTCCAGTTCCAGCCAGCAGCGGCCCGGTCGGACACAGGAACACTACCATTACCGTGATGTTATCACTGGACCCTGCAGCCTTAGCATAACCTACCAACTTCTCAGCAACTCTGTGTGCCACACCATCTTCAACTTGTTTTGGTGGATGATCTTCTCTACCTTCAGGGTCACCAGTCTCCTGGAGTGCATCAACAACCAGTTCTGGGACCTCGGAAGGTTTGACGGCATCAAAGAAACCATCACACGCCAGCAGCACATAGTCCTCATCCCCCAGCAGCTGGATGGTTGAAGAATCTGCGTCCCCGGACACATATGGCTTCTGGTCAAAGTCACCTGGAGCAGGGATGTGAATGGGATTAGTAGCTTGGAGAAAACTTAGAACAACTTACAGCACATCAGTGCAGGCAGGAAGGCCTTTTCACTGAAGAAGATATCATTTGGTTAATTTATTTCACAAGCCTGTAAAGGTTTCTTCAACCATGAAAGCTTCACAGCCACTTCAGTTGAAACCATTGTTCATTATGAGGCTTTCAAAGCTCATCAGTGCCACCTGCTGGTTATTAGAATTAGTGCATCACTGCTGCTTTTCATTTTCATGCAGATGCCATTTATCACCTCTATAAATAGTTAGTTACCTGTGGTGTTGTTCATTCCACTTTAGCACAACTTAAGCTGCTGTTAAATGCAGGAAACACTAGAAATAGTTTCTATCTAAACTGTTCAATGGGATGAAATTCAAATGTTCACAGTTTAGGTTTTAAGTCTGTCTTTAAATCTCAGATTGAAAAACTTATCTCTAAATTAAGACTTAAAAGGTTAGTTCAGACTTTTTGAAGTGAGGTTCTGTGAAATCATTAGTTACAGTTTCATCACCTGTAGTAAAATGATTGGTGAAAGCGTACAGTCATCACCTGTTTTAGCTGACTTTAGCTATTTAAAACAACTCAAGCTAAAATAGTTCGGATCAGTGGGATATAACACCAGGTTAGCAGAGATCTACAGTTTCACAACAGAGGGTTGGTACCAATGGTGCTGCTTTGTTCAGCCGAGAAACGCCTAGTTCGCTTAGTTGAGGTTTCTGGCTGCATCAGCCCACCAGAACAGCTCCAGCTTTTGCGTTAGTTGTGCAGCAGCACTGAAAATGGTTTGTTGTTGTGCTTTTCGAGGTCTCCTTGTTGTTGTTGACTCCTGATCAGCTGATATGCCAACATTTTCTAGATTTTTCCAACACTTTCTATATAGCTGAACACGCCTACAAGGTTTATTGAATTTTGTTATCTATGCATTCAACAAATCACAAAATAACTGAATGGTGAATTGGCTTGAATGATATGTGGTTGTTTTATAGCATTTCACAGCCACTGAGTTGTTAAGTATATGCAAAGCTTTGCTTTTAAGGAAGCAATTGCCTAGATTGCTCTGTTGCACCAAATTTAGAAATATTTAAATACAACTTAGATCGGTATTAAGGACAAAGGCATCTCTAGGAAATAAACAGCAAACTGTAGCTTACCGATGGCTCTGGAGACAGCATAGGTGCCATTAACACGCCAGCAACCCATGAACGTAATACAACCCCCAAGATCTTCTATTCTCTGTTTCTCATCCTGTGAATCAGAGAACAAAAGAGAACAACATAAACATCTTCCTCTTCAGTCCACACAGGATCTGCATATGATGTAGCTCTCTGCTGGTTTCAACTGTTTAACTCTAAAGCTGTCCAAATACTGGTCAGAAACAATAAATATACTGTAAGATGTGGCCAGTCACAGAGGTTTAGGGAAATCAAAGGTGCACAAACCTTATTAATAATCAAACATTGTTACACTGATGAAGAAAGTGTTGAGTGTTGCTGTAATTTATTCTGTTTAATAGCAAGATTACAGAGAAGCCAGCAAGCTAATGACTTTTAATGACACCATTTTATTTTAGAGACCATGTGCAGGTAGTATCATTCTTTTTTTTTTATGGAAAGTTAATCATGTTGACCTTTAGTACTGCTAAAGAAAATATGGTGGATAATAATAATAAATAATAATAACCATCTTTATTGGTCATTGCACATGTACATTACAACGAAATTTAACCCATCCCTTACAGGGAGCAGTGGGCTGCCATTGTGCGGCACCCGGGGAGCATTCTGGGGCTAAGGGTCTTGCTCAGGGACACAGTGGTAATCTGTGGGATACGAACCTGACCCCTTGTGTTCCCTCCAGAACACAAACCTCCTGTTCTAACAACTAGGCCACTCCAAACAAACAAAAGGTCATTGCTTGAGTCATTTCTATCCATAAGAATATTAGCAATTAGAATGTTAGCATAGCACCATCTGAAAGAAACAATGAATGGATTTATCTCCAATGATCCTTTGTAACAAAAATTTACCGACTAATATATTCATTAATCAAATCATTTTTGTGTAGACATGGAACAACATGCGTATCCATTTCTGTAGAAAATAAATGGATGGGCCAGTGAAAATGTGAGCTGTTTTTACACTTAAAGGTATCTGCTGTGTAACAACTCACTTGAAAGAAAACCTTCTCTGACTACTCTCAGAACTCTCAAGAACAGGCAGAGACCTGCAAATGGACCAACGTTTCATACCAAGCTTTTACTACCAAGTCTCCTCTGTCTATGGGACTCCATAAACTGGTGTTTATTCAGGTAATAAACGCTCAGAACAAGATTACCATCTAATGAAGGTGATTCTTGCTCAGGTTCACATTCCTAACGGGTGAAGGGTTTGGAGCTGTATTGTTCCATAAGATTGTTAATATGAGGTATGGTATTGGAACCACAGGGAGCATTTTTTAACCAACTTCTTTATTCAGTTTGAGTTATTTTTGACGGAGCAGAGTCTCACTATGTAAAAGGAATATTATCCTATTGTCAACTTTTTGAACCTTAGACTTTACCAAAGTTCACCATCTGATAAATTATCACAACAGACAAGATACTGGCATGACTTCACAAAATAAGATGAAAACATGATGTCAGTGACAAGACCATATTCTCTTTAGACAAGCTAGGAATTGAAAGATTTCTGTCTACTGTTTCTCTACTGTCATTAGAAGGAGAAGGTAAAAGTAAAATCATATTACTAATTGTTTCAAACTTCAAATCTGACTGACTCAGCGTTATTTAACTATGTGACAAGGTGAAGCAGGTAGAGATGGTGTTACTAGTGCTGTTCGCCCTGGTGTTTGTAGCAGGAAACCTTGCTGAAGGGAGGTGTATTACACATTTCTTCCAAAAAGCATCAAACCAATTTTCTGGCAGCACAGTTATAACATTACCTCTCTCTCCGGTTTGTGGGGCTCCATGAGTGTAACACCCTGTCCCTTTCTAACCAACATTGCCTGAGAGTCTCCAAGCCAAGCCACAGTCAGCTGCTGACCGTGGATCAGCACAGCCACCGCTGTGCTCCCACTCCGCAGACGCTGTTGACACACACGACTCTGATTATAGATTCCTAAAGCATACAGAGTGTGGTATATGAAGTGAAAACAGGATGTTGTAGAACACTGTCATACCTCCCGCTTGGCTTTACGTCTGAACATGTCGTCTGTGTGCTTGAAGGCCCTTTTAAAAGCCACGTCAGCATCACTCTTCAGCATCTCCTGTTTGCTCAGAGCAACATGGAGGTGAGTGGCAGCGTAAGTGGCAGCATCCACCCCTCCATGTCCATCGAACACAGCGTAGTAGGCACGGTCCACTCCGTCCTAGACCCGGGTCAGAGAGAGGCAGAGCAACAATGAGGTTGCTCTGTGATAACTTGGTAACGAGTAGTGTTTGGGTTTTATTGGCTGTACCTGGATCCCGAAGAGCTGGTTAAATTCAGCCAGCACCACATGTTTGTCTTCCATCTTCCTCCTTGTGTTCTTGATGGCGTGAACAGAACACTGAAAGCTGTGGGAAGAGGACAAGGGGTACTTGGGGAGCTCTTGATTCCATCTCAGCGCTACATCTATCAGCTGGTTCAAGAAGAGCCGTTGGACTGCTTCTGACTCAAGTACTGAAAGTAGAACAGAACCAGATATAAAGATATTAATAAATAGCAGCACATCCTGATTACTTGGATCTGTTTTAGTGGATACCTACAAATCAAAACTGACAATCCCGTCATATAGCAGGCAACTAAAAAACTTACAGAATACTTTTTCCTCCTCTTCCAGGCTTGCTTGAGCTTCCTGGGGACACTGAAACAGTGACAGGTCTTCCTTCAGAAGCTGGGTGATCGCTGCTTGGCACAGGAGCACACTAAAGCCTGAAGGAGCAGCTCTGAATCGCACATGGACATGCATCTGGATCAAGTTCTGAACATAGGTCATTTTCTAAACAGACATCAGCAACACACAACTGTACAGATGGATGGGGGATAAATAGAAGAACAGAAATACATTTGCTCCAGAAAGGTCTAAGTAGAAGTAACATTTATAGGAAGCAGCAGGTAAAGTCAAACAGTAATATAAGTCAAGTCATCTGTCACTACTGGACCTTTACGAAATGCCATTTCTATGGAAAAGAAAACTGGATTTGGGAAGCAGGACGTTGGAGAAACAATGGTGTTTCTGTAGACAGGATATGAACTCTTCCTGACAGAGTAAACTGGAATATATGCGAGCAGATCAGATAAGCCTGAGACACAAGATTTCTACATTTGGTATGGTTGGTTTTACTCGTGGATTTCCAGCTAAGGACACGTTGATCAGTTGCAGCCTTGTCAACAAATAGCACCTCTTCAGTGGGCAGAATATTTACTCCATAAGAAGACTCAAAGTTAGTACTTTTTCCTAGATGGTTGCAACATCCTGCTGCTACCACAAGGTGGCATTAATGTACTATGTTCATTGTTGCCAATTTGGCAACTTTTCACTAGTGTTCAAACCTGTCTATTCAAAGGAGCAATGAGTGCCAAATCTAGCTATTTTTCTGATGTTACTGGAGACTTTGTTGTGAAAACACTGGTTATTTGTACTCTCCTCAATGAGCAGTGGGCATGACCTGGGCCCTTCTTCCATCTCAAACTGCAAAGGAATCATTCATGTGGAGAACTGGCGCCACTCTACCTGGCTTACTAAACTTAAATTACTAATCAAACAAACAAAATATGAGTACCTGTGTGTTCCTAACACACGGTTACTCATCTATCCATCCATCCATTTTCTATGCCTGCTTCTTCCCTACAGGGTCACAGGGGAACTGGTCCCTATCGCCGGGCGGTCCACGGGCGAGAGGCAGGGAACAGCCTTAACTTAAAAAAGCTCAACAAGCTGATAAAGAAGACTGGTTCTGTTCTGGGGACTCCTTTGGAACTTCTGAAGATCATTGTGGAAAGACGGATTCTTCATAAAATGAAGAACATTATGGAGAACCCTGAGCATCCTCTTCATGAGACTGTCCTACAACAACAGAGTGTCTTCAGTCAGAGGCTTCTTCAGATCTGCTGTAAGACGGAGCGCTACAGGAGATCCTTCCTGCCCACAGCCATCAGCATCTACAACGTCTCTTTGAAGAAACCTTCATGAGCTACAACAACATTTAATTTCCCTTTGGGATTAATAAAGTATTTTTGAATTGAATTGAATTGAATTGAATCCTGGACAGGTCACCAGTCCATCGCAGGGTAAGAAAGCAGATCATTAAAGCCAAAATTTCCAAAAGGCTGCCAACCTTTTCACATTCAGGATGGTCCACAAAAGCTCAAATGGTTAAAACTGACCAAATTTACTGTACTCTGTTCACCCTTCTTGTTATCTCCTGAAGTCCTAATCTCTCTAAACGGAAAAGCAGACATTTCTCAACATGTTGTGAAAAACGCTTTTCTTTCTAACTGATTTTTATGTCTCAGTGATACCACTGGCTTCATTAAACAGATATTGAAAATAGGCAACTTCTTTCCACAGTAACAGCATCCAGTATGGTAGCCTAGTAAGGTAAGGACAAATCTGAAAAAAGGAGCTTTTGAGGTGCCTACTGCATGCTTGGATTTGTGCTCCCCAACTGTTTTCTCTATGCATCCAATGCAGCCAATACACAACACACAATGTGGAGAGAAAGCATTCAGAACAACTTCCCTTGTGACTCAGGTCAGTTGTACTTTTCTTTCAATATTGTGGAAACAAAAAAAGAAAAACTTAAAATCTGGAGAATATAAGAGGTGTTCAGCTACCTCAATAATCCAGAAGGATTTTCTGTTTCTTCATTCTGAATCACACTCTCTGTTCTGACTGTTTACACAGGCTGACTAACTTTTATTTTAGCACTGCAGAGCGGCTTCCCCCAGCAAAGTTAACAGTGCATAATTAATGAGCAGTGCAAGGGAGAGCTGCCAAAACATGTGAGGAATGCAACGACTCATGCCCAAACACAGACATGGTGGATAGATTTAGGTAAGAAAGCCTAGTGGATCGACCAGTCTCTGTCTCACTGCGTGTATCATGTGTAGCCTTTAAGTACAAATCACATTTTGCAAACATGAAAAATGTAAGGTAGCCTTTGATGTGATGGAAAATACCATCCAAAAAAGTTTGGGGGAGAAAGGCTTTCTAAGGGTTTTTAGAACTTGTTGTGGTGTAATGCTGTAAGCATGGTGGAGACGAACAGAAGCATATTTGGTTGCAAGCTCCTAAACAAGCTTCTACGTGTGGTGTTGAAGGTAGATGGCCATATGTAACAAACAGCAGGCATGTTTGGCTAATTAAGTCCAAGCCAAAAGAAAAGATGAAATGTCTCAAATGTCCCTACCGAGCAGCCAGCAGCCTCTGGCCCAGCTCCAGGCTCTCTCCATGCAGCTCCTCCAAGGAGACTTTACGACTCAGAGAGCTGACTGGCAGTGGTCTGTCTTCCTTCAGAGCAGCAGGGAATTCCTGCACAAACCTCCTCAGGAAGCACTGGGCCTCCTCCTCCATCCCAGCCTTTTGAGATCTCTGGCAGCAGATAGCAATCTGATAAACAATAGATTAAAAAAATTACTGAACATGTTCTAGTTCGCCCCAGGTAGATGAGCATGTTAACCAACTTGGAAAAACAAAAACTCTCCAATTTTACTGGAGTTGCCACTAACAACGTTTTAAAGAAATAATTATTCTAGCAACTAATTTTTCAGATTAAATTGATGAAGTGAAGACATTTCCTCCCCTTTGTTTTATGTGTGTTGGAGCATCCTCCTCACAAGACTGTTACTCAAAAACAGGGTGTCTTCGGTCAGAAGGTCTTCAGATCCGCTGTAATACACACCACTACAGGAGATCCTTACTTCCAACAGCCATCAACATTTATAACAAGAGCGTCAAACTCCAGGCCTCGAGGGCCGGTGTTCTGCAACTTTTAGATGTGCCCCTGGTCCAACACACCTGAATCAAATATCTACATTGTGTCCTCAGCATGTAGTCAAGCTAATAATCTAATTCTTTAAGTCAGGTGTGCAGAAGCAGAGACATATTGTAGGACACCAGACCTTGGGGACTGGTGTCTTTAATGACTCTAAGAAACTTGGATAGACTAACAACAACATTTAGTTTTTAAACTAAACTTTCACATTTAATGCATAATAAAAAAGAAAATGTAAAACCATTTCCACATAATATAAAAAAATAAATAACTGTATATGTTTACATAGATGAATTATGTAATGTGCCACCATGACGAAAGTAAATAAAATTAAGCTCTTATGATTCATTTACATATACAAAAGCCTTCTTTTAATTGTCACATAAAGTGAACTGGCCAAAAAACCAAAGTATGCTTCAGTTATGAGAGTAAATCCAAATGACTTGGATTTATTTACTGTATGTATTATGATTTTTATGAGTAAATTACAACATTACAGAAATCTAGACAGAGCTGGAAACACAGATTTATTGAGAAATTAAGGGTAAATTTAAAAACAAATGCAAAACTAATCATTTCTGTGTTAAAAACCACTCTTTGTGTAATACAAAAAAAAAAGGTCATTACTTTATTTCATAGGATTTTTTTATTATCTTAAAAGACTGCAGCTACGCAAAATTATTAACTTCATTAGAATGACCCAACAAAGTGCATGTAAGGTCAACTGCTAACTCTGTTACCCTCTCCAGCAAGTGTCCATCCCTAGTCGCAAGTTGTCCCAAATTCAAGATAGGAAATAAGTTTGGGGAAGAGGAGAGGGGGTTCTGGGGGGCTGTGTTGCCCATTAAGAGATTTTCTTCAGAAACGCCCCTGCTTTGACAAAACATGCTAAACGAATGTCTAATACATTCGTTTAGCATGTTAGACACCTTTTAAGAATTTTGTTGCCCAGATCAATTGCCGCAGTATTTTATATCAATGAACAAACCCATAAAACGGAACCAAGCCTGGATCCACGGACACAAGCTTCCGTAAATAACCCAGCAGAGACCCAGCGCTCTCAGTCACTCCCATAGGAAGTCGCTTTAAAGAAACTTCCATACAGATCTTTAGAAAACAGTTACTGAGGTGAGCTTGGTTCAAAAAGCGAACAGCTGAAGATGGAAGAGTAACGGTACGGGTCAATCTGCCTTAGAAAGAAAAGGGCGTCAAAGCTGCAGAAACTCAGCGAAACACTGAAACCTCCAAATGATTTGAAAATGCATGTAAGGCTGGCCATGTTCACACCGGACTGTGTTGTCAGAAGGTAAAACGCTATTGGTTAAATGGGTGCAGAAAAGCTCATTTGAATCCAGCAGAAAGTTAAGTTTTCGCCTTACCCTGAGCTAGGAACAGTTCCTCTGTTGTAAACTCGTACAGAAACGCCCTTCACAGCCAGACAAAGAGCAGAGGAGATTCGTTGAAAACGCTGCTGACTCACACACCATGTGCTGCCACCCTGACGGCTACATCTAGACTCAGCGGGTCCCATCCTTGGTGTTCACAGATCTGCACAAGGATTGTGCGTCACATTGGACCTCTGTTGCTTCCGCTCAATGCTGATTTGACAGAATGTCACACAAATCACTTCCATAATACTAATATTGTTTTCTTTTAACACGGGTTACATTTTCTTTACTTTTTACTTTTATTTTATTTATAAAAAAAATAAGATTGCTTTCTATGGTTTATTTTTGGTAAAAAACTACACATATCTTTACTAATAATTAGCTCTAGGTGTTTTTTCTTTACCCTATATCTGCAAGAAGAAACAAAAAAGAAATATTACACAGCAAATGGATTGCCTTGTCACAGTCATTTCGATTTACTTTCAGTAAAGACCGTGGCTGTCCTGGTGGTTTCTGCACTATATTGCCACACTTTTTTCTTCCACTCAACTTTCCATGAAAAGGCTTGAAAACAGCATCCTACAAGCAGCCAGCTTTGTTGGTGACTTCCCTCCTTGTCGATAGTGTCAGTGATTTATCTGCTGGACAAGTGACTATTCTTCCCCATGATTGTGTAGGTCATAACATTACATTTTTGAATCAAAGAGCGATTCTTTTTATTTGGTCGCATGGAATCTTCAAATTTACTGGGATATTTATTGTTGGAGTATTCATGTATTAAATGTAGTATTCTTTACAACATCTACATGGAAATAGAACTTCAAAGAGTTACATGAGTGCACAGCTTGAGAAGTGGACAAAATAACACCAAGGTCATTTTTCTCTACAGTACAAGGTTGTATTCTTCAGCAGGCCCATGTTTCTGTATTAAAATCCATTATTTATTGGTCTGATGTAAAATTGTAGTTTTCTGAAAAACTGAGGTTTAGGTGTTCATTAGCTGTAATCTATAATCATCACAATAAACGGAAAGAAACACTTCACATATGTCCCTCTGAGTCTAATAAATCTATGCATGTGTTTCACTGTTGGTATTGAATGACTTAAATACATTTTCAGTTACATTTCACATAGGTGGTTGGAGCCACCTGGCGTTTAACTGTGTAGCTTTTTATTTATTGCACATTGTTGTTTTTCATGAATATTTATTCTGTGAAACAAGCTGTTCAACACAATAATGACACAAATGAATCTGACATATCTTTATTTACTATGCTGAATTGTTAGTAGGTATGTACTGAAAGTTTACTGTATTACTGATGATTACAATGATTAAGATGAACTAGTTCTCTCTAATCACAGGTTGCACATGTTTCTCTGACTAAACAAAGACTTCCAGATGTCTGAACTTCATCCTTGTGCGAATTCTTCCTGTGTGCGGGGTAAGGCACATATGCATGCTACAGTAATGTTCTCAAATTCTACAGAGTAGCTGGGTAGGGGGAAGCAGGCGGCGTTTTTCCTCAGAACAGGCACCCTAAGGGTAACAGGGATGGTCTCTAGTCCCAAGGCACTGTTGCAGCTCCCGCCAGACTGACTGTCCTGGCACCTGGCCTCAAAGATGACCTGAGGTTTTCGGTTTAAGTCAATTTTCTCTCTGTTAACAGAGAATGGAAACAAGGAGAGTTTAGAGGCAAAGTTTTATTTTCTCATCTAGTCAGTCAGTCAGTCATTTTCTACCGCTTATTCCATAGTGAGTCGCGGGGGAGCTGGTGCCTATCTCCAGCAGTCTATGGGCGAGAGGCAGGGTACACCCTGGACAGGTCGCCAGTCCATCGCAGGGCAACTTTCTCATCTAGTGAAAGCTATTTGCCAGTTAACTTCCATCTGAATTAAAACTGACACATGAGATCAGATATTTTTCAGCTTGGCAAATATTCATCGTTTCAGCAAAAAGTGACATTTTGGAAGTTTAAAGCTTCCAAGTCTTAAGCACATTTTATTCATCTTGTTAAATCTAAAGCTTTTATTGAGGGAAATGTAAATCATAATTCAAATGGTAGTTTAATTTAGTTTTTTTGAACAAAAGTAAATTCCAATTAAAATTTTCCTTTTGTCTGAAATGATGCATGCATTATAATGTGGCCATTATATTTTCATTTCACACATTCTCAAGTCACATGTTACAACATCAACCAATGAAATGACATAATCTGCACAATGAAAGGTGTTCAACAAATTTGTTAAAATGACATAATGTCATTGCTCATTTAAAACCAAGTATTCTGGGGCTTTTTATAAATACAAAAGCAACATTTAAGGCCTGCCAATTTGGGAAGGGTTTTATAATCATTTCCAAACTACTCAGGGTTCATTGTTCTTCAGGAAGAAATATTATTTAGAACAGAAAAAGACAATTGCCAGGTCCAGTTAGACCCTTCAGGGTTTAGTTAGAATGTAGATTTCAAGGGATTATGACTTGTTTCGCATCTTAGAAAAAAGATAAAAGACTATATCGTAAAAAGATACTCACTGGTAAACCCAGGATGCAAGGCTGCGCGTATTGATGTCCTTGGGTAGATC
This sequence comes from Girardinichthys multiradiatus, assembly GCF_021462225.1. NCBI lineage: Eukaryota > Metazoa > Chordata > Actinopteri > Cyprinodontiformes > Goodeidae > Girardinichthys > Girardinichthys multiradiatus. Next base: position 1,203,128 of record NC_061805.1, on the reverse strand, counting down.
AACCATCTGGTTGTAGTAGTCTTTCAAGCTGTAGGTGCATAACGTTTCACCAACGCACTGGCTGCTTAGTGGCATGGCCAGACACTGGTGGAGGATCAACAGGCACAGCAGGAAGATACGCGCCTGTTGCATACACACAACAAGGAAGACTGCATGACTATGAATTCCCTGGGAAAAATGGTATCAACATCAAATGTCAACATGTGACAGATGGGATTGGCTCCAGCCCCCTGTAACAGTGACCAGCATAAAGGGGGGAGAAAATGACCTGCCAACTGATAACAAACCAGCCCAACATTTGATCTGTGGTAAAAAATTGATAAATGCAGAGTGTAAAGTTTCTCTTTACACCCATACACCACATCTATAAACTGTGAGTAATGCTGCCATGGTATTTTTTAAGCTCTAACAAACTGATTGACAGAGAGGGCCAATCAGGCTCTGGAGACTGCCTCCCTCTGGTCCCTGGCTAATAATCCCTCATCTGGAAGAGACCATCTTTGGGTAAAGTATATTCAAAAAATCCTAACCTTCATAGCAGTTTAAAAACAGGTTGGAAAAGTTTTCCATTTCTTTCCAAAACAATCTATTAAAGATTCATGAAAAACTCTTTGCTACAAAGCCCATTGGTAATGAAACTGAAACTCCTTGTTGTGGGGTTCACATTTCCTGATGTTCTAACTAAAATCTGTCTTAAAAAACAAAACATTGAATTCATGTCATGTAATTCACTCGTCTATTAGGTTTTATGGGATACCGATATCAAGTAATCATCATTCAAGTAAATGGCTTACCTGAAGCTTTCCCATGATGGTGTAAGCCTGACCTCTGTTTCTTACGTTCAGATCTTGATTGGTTGTTGGCTTTGTCCTTGTGCCTGGCATCAACTTGCAACCTGTGCCTGGACCTGCCTCTATTTATATGCCATGGTTTCTTCATTATTGCTCAAAATCTCTGCAGATTGGTCGAGGTAATGATGAGAAGGCCGAGGCTGGAGTTTATGTGCTCTAGAATTAGGACAATATGTGAGGACATATTGGTCTCCTTCATTATGCTTTCATTAGCATTTAGCCTTGGCAATGTACCTTTATATTAATAAAAGGTTAGGCCAGCATATGCCAACAAGGCCACGTAACTGGGTGGACTGCCATTACCTGTCCTTTCATCCAAAAAGATTCACAACAATGGTGGAACTCATGTTCCCATCTCACTTTTAAATATTTCAACCTCATGTCAAGTGTTCATGTGTGAGTCATCCACATGTAGAAACTTCTTTCGATACTCCGTTTTCAACATCCTGTGATCTCACCCAGTCTGAGCGTAACACGAAACAATCTGCTAACAGAAGTTAGGAATCTGCTGATAAATAAACTGTTTTTTACTGAAACATCATTCTTGGTCTGAGAAAAAAAAAACAAACAACTTCTTCAGTTCTAGTTGCTTAGTTTCACATTTTATTTTAAATGGACACACACACACACACACATATTACAAACATCGTGTTTTGAGGACTTAACGGCTTTTGTACAAGTTTGCATGGTATACTGCTGAAGTTTCACAGAGGCTGCACAGTGGAGCAGTTAGTAGCACTGTTGTACTCATCTCTCGCCCAGTGATCGCTTGAGATAAGCACCAGCAACCTGTGAGATTGATAAAGTGATTTTAGCACTATTTCTGCACAGCTTCACCTATGCTGCACTGTTCAATTATTAGGATTAATTGGAATGTATGAACCTGACTGTTGTGAAGTGCCTTGAGACAACATGTGTTGTGAATTGGTACTATATAAATAAAACTGAATTGAATTGAATAGCTAACTTTGCAGAAATGAAAGTGTTAAATTAAATGTGTTGAAAACAGGTTCTTACTAAAATACAAACTTTTAAACAAACAAAGCTCTTCGTATTTATTCTAAGCTCACTGTAAAATAATATAAAAACAATATTATACAAACAGTCACAAAAGGAAAATAAAAATGCCAAAACTGACGGCTGGATTAGATTTATACATGTGCTTATCTGCATTTTTTGACACATTCTTTACTTCCTCTGTCTAAACTACTTTAACTAAACCATGTACATACATTTGTAGAACATCACTTTAAGTCATATTTATTCCCACTGAAATACACAATGTCTTTATTATTTTGAGAAGCTTTGGTACTATAATATTTCAAACAATCATAAAAGAGAAAAAAATTGTTTCAGTTCCCATATTTCCAAAAAGTACAAAATGAATCTAAATCTCTTCTGTATACGTTAATTATGAAAATTGGTTTGTTGGTTAAACTTTAAGTATCGAAACATGTAACTTTAAATAAAGAAGCATTTAATTGAATATTTTTGTTAATCCAAATCAACCATATATGAGGAGGAAATGTTTGGAACTAGCAAGCCAACATGAAAAAGCTCCTCTGGACTGAAGGGAAGAGGAAGGTTAACAGTGAAACACGCTTGAGGTTCGGTTCTATGGTTAACTGTTTACGTGTTCTGACGCAGCAGCAACTTTTACTAAACAACCATCACACGTTTGCCTGTAGATGTCCGCGTCTGTGCTCTGCGGGTTTTTATATGACCCTTTCGGCTTCCCATACGTGTCTGTAACACATCACCCGGAAGTAAATGCAAATAAACAAGCTTTGCATTCAACAGAAAGGTTCAAACGTTGTTTTAGCTGTGGACTGTTTTTCCTTTACTGGACCAGACTTAGTTTCTGCATTGTGGGCCTTCAGAACTGCTGAGACGGAAACTTGTTTCGAGGAGCGGCTGTGTTCACATCATTCAGAATGAGAACTGTTCTGATGGTGGCAGAGAAACCCTCTTTGGCCCAGTCGATCGCCAAAATCCTCTCCAAAGGTAAATCGGATTTGATATTGTGTGTTCATACAGTCGTATTCAATTAATTTCATTTATTTCGCTAACCCAGTTCACTAAATAAAACACATTACATGCACTATATTGCCAGAAGTATTGGGTCACAGCACCAAATCAATGAATTCTGGTGGTCCAATCACTTCCATGGCTACAGGTGTGGAGAACCTTGACTGGCCTGCAGGGTCCTGACCTCAACCTTCTTCAACATCTTTGGGATGAATTAGAGCGGAGGTTGCAGTTCTGGTTCTGATCCAACTATGAACACACTCCTAAACCCTGAGCAGGATGTTTGCAGAATAATTAAAGTTGCAACAAACTGGACCTTATAGATGAAGAGTAGGATGTCATCAAAATTCATGTTCATGTAAAGTAGACAAATATTATGTAGACTAATTCCACACAGACTGATGTTTTTAAGCCTTTATTTCTGGTAATTACGACCATTTTCTGCTTACAGCCAATGAAAACACGTCATTTAAGATTCAGACCAATAAAAAAAACTTTCTAAGACAGAAATGTGGGCTTAATAAAAAATATGTTTAAATCTGCTTAGAAGTTATTTTCAAAAGATGTTTTTAATCTGATAAACCAGTCTTATCAGAACACATAATCTAATTGACTGAAAATGACTGAAAATGTGACGGAAACTTCCTGAACCAGGACTGCTTAACTAACCTGCTGCTGAGCAATGCAACGTTGGGCCCAAATGGGTTCGGTCGGTCCAGTTGGACTGGTGTTCACAGATTTGATCTTCCCGAGTTGTTAAAAGGAAAACTGAACCTCTCTGTTTCTGCTGGACACCAGAATACATGATTGGTTTGACCCAAAAATGTTCTTATCTGAGCGCTATAAACAACAGTGGTTTCAATGTGTAGCTGACACCGAGACCGGTGCTCTAGAACCTGCTTCAAAAATATTCCCTGTCTTTATCAACATTCATTCTGGGCTTACTGGATTCAGAAAGACGGGGTCTAACCCAACACTCACAATAACCCTAACCGTAAAAAAACGACCTTTAAATAATTTGTTGTTGATATCATTTAATGGTGAAACAAATTTAAGAAAATATTTAATCATTTGTGCTCTAACTTTTGAATATGGTTCTATTTAATAATTTTAAGAAATTATTTTTAATGATAATATTCAGTAATATACAATAAGTTTACAATTTCTAAATGTACTGTCACCAAATGAACATACCTGAGCTACCGACTGTGACACTGCAACTCTGAGTTTAAAGAAAAGGTCAGAGGGTAAAGCAGTGAGGTCCATGTAACGACATCAGGGCTACCGGGATGCTTAGGCCTGGAAAGTCTGTGGAAGGACACCGTTTAACGTGAGGGCTGCTGGCTGTAGGGTTCCTCGTTGTGCCTTGCTGATTTCTGATTTCTTGCCATGTGTTCTTTTTCTCCATCAACTCTGACTTTCTGTTTTTACTGGTAACCTTTAAAGTGAGGACAGAGGTGTGCATGTAACGAGGACATGCAAAGATAGGAATAAATACTATTGATATACAACATTTACATACTTCTGTTGAAACCTCTGAGTGTTTGTGAGGCAAAAAAAAATGAGTCTATGATAAATGTTTTTTAATGTTAATGTAACAAAGAGCTAGTACTATTCCACTGAGGTTGTTTCATGGGAAGTTGACCAGTAACAACACAGTGCGGTCCACCAGTTGTGCCGACCCTTTAATTGGCTAAGTATGCTAAAGTGTGGCAGATGCCAATCATTATAAAACTGTTGAATTATTTAAAACTGTCAACTAGATTAATCTGCTGTTGAGTCATACTTGTTTCCTGTGTTCTTCTTCTTCACTTTTAGGAAGCTGTACAAGTCGGAAAGGGCTCAATGGAGCATGCTCAGTGCATGAATACAGTGGCAGTTTTCAAGGTCAGACCGTCCGCTTTAAGATGACCTCTGTTTGTGGGCATGTGATGAGTCTGGATTTCACTGGTGGGTATCATGCTCATTCTTTTTATTACCATTGATGGTATTTTGCTGCTCAAAGAGCATAAATGTTATTGTCTTTGAAAAAAAATGTAAAAAGAATCTATTGAACCTTTTACAGAATAAGAGTCATCAGACAGCATCTGACACTAGAGGGAGCAGACAATGAAGATGAAGAGAGTTTATTTTCTTTGGATAGAAAATCCAAACACACTGTCAGCAGTGTGTCTCTCAGTGTGGTTTACTGTAGGCATGACTAGTCAGTGACTCTTCACTCGGACCAATCTGTCGGTTTAGTAAAGGCCTCCAAAAATCATGGAATGTGGTGGACTTTTCCTTTAAGCACAATTGTTATTTTTTACTGAACAAGTTATACTTTTATTTTTAATTAACTGCTTTTGTAATGTTGAATCATCAATGCTGAAGTCATTGTAGAGAGAAAAAAGAAATGAATTAGTGCTTGGAGAAAGAATGTAATCCAGGTGAATGTTCCATGAAAAAGCTTTTTACTTTTTATAAAAAGGTTGGAATTAAATTGTTAATGTTGGAGTTGGACCAGTAACTATAGAGACGGTGGTGCCTGCAGTTTACCTTCATTCTTCCTAAAAACCGATGTCTTCAGAAGTACCAGAGATATTTCTTCGAGCTGCACAACATGTTAATCTTTCATTCTTATTGTTTATATTATTATTGTGTACTTCAATCCCTGATTCATCAGGATTCTGAACCTTTCTGTGCAGGCTTGTAACGGACCTGGAGCCGCTCTTCTGTGACTATAGAGAACATGCAAACCTTAGATGGAGAAATGCCAATCCTGAGATGCAAGCCTACGTTTTCTTATTGTACACATGAAATATTACTCTTTACTTTAATGGTAATGTTCACAAGCTTTTAAGGTCTCCCATCTCTGAGGTTAAACACTAGAGGGAGAAATAACTGTTTTGCTGCTTAAGATGTTTTTAGAAATATTAACTTTTTCTGTAAGAAATAAAAAGAAAAGTCTTGTAGAATAAGTATTTCTGCCCGCACAGAGAAACATTTTATTTTACATTCTTAGTTAATTTCAGTTAAAGTTAAAGACTTTTTTTAAAACTATTTTACTAAACCAGAACAAAACTAAGACAGCCTGCTTCTTTTCTTGCTGCTACATAAAGGTTCAGGTATGTGCAGAGGTGCACTGCTGTTTGAAAAATGTTACAAATCCATTCTTCCAAAATATGTTAATAGGCTGGAATAGTTCTGAATGGATCAGGTGGAGCCACTTCAATTTGATCTGGTTTCCTAAACCAAAGCCATACAGAGACCAGGTCTGGGTTTATCCTGGTCAGTAGAACCTAAAACTAGCCGATAAAGACTTTCCTGACAGACAGCTTATTCTCTTTCCAGGAAAGTACAACAATTGGGACAAGGTGGACCCTGCAGAGCTGTTTAGTAAAGCTCCAACGGAAAAGAAGGAAGCCAATCCCAAACTCAACATGGTGAAGTTTCTCCAAGTTGAAGCCAGAGGCTCTGACTATGTGGTTTTATGGTTGGACTGTGATAAAGAAGGCGAGAACATTTGTTTTGAGGTAACTCTGAACTCATGTACACAAATGTCTAGAAGAAATACACGTTTTAATGGAAGTTGAAAACAAATTCACTAAGATATTTGATATAGACTGAGCTCACAAATCTGTACTGGACAAATAGGACTTGTGTTAATTAGGATGTTAAACGAAAGTCATTTAAACCTGGTTATCATCATTATTAAAGGCCAAACGTTTTGAATCCCAGGTTCTGGATGCCATCCACCCAGTGATGAACAAAGGCAGTGTCAGGGATCAGAGCGTCTTCCGTGCCAAATTCAGCTCCATAACTGACACCGACATCTGGAACGCCATGAACCGCCTTGGAGAACCCAACAGAAATGAAGCGCTGTCGGTAGATGCTCGTCAGGAGTTGGACCTGCGAATCGGCTGCGCCTTCACACGGTATACTTCTACGTCCAGCCGTATGCTGATGGCTTGTACCTTCAGTTTGACTTTTTAAAGTTCTAATTAACATCTAATTGTAGGTGTTTTCATATACGACTCTTTTTAGTATCGAAAAACTAATTAATACCAAGTGATAGCAGCCAAGTCATCCAGGGGTTCTGGTTTAGGAAACCCTGATGCGTCTTTGGATGTTACCAGCACAAAAGTGGACCTAGGAGAGTACACTTTGTGTGTACTCTTCTGGGTCTTGACTTTCTAACAGGCTTTACTCAGTGTTTATGAAGCAGTTTTGTTAATGTAAAAAGATCTAGTACTATTCCAGTGAGCAGCTACCAAATCCAGTACGAAAATATTAAAGGAACAGAGGTGTAATAATCTGTTTGTATAAACCCTTAAACTCATTTGTTGAAGCAGCGCTTGATTTGGTTTCAGGCTTATTTGGTAGCAGCCTGTAAGAATCCCACATTGGTAATATTTACCCATGCTACCTTGCAACAGGACATCTCTTGTCGACAGTCCACTTCAGTTGACCCATCAGGTTTTCTGTTGGATTTGTAGTTCTGGACTCACTGTGGTTTTTAAAAATGACAGCTCTCTTCAGTTTTTCACCAGGTACCTTCAGGATTGGGTCCAAACTGACAGGTATCTGCAACTGTTTGGATTTCATCCAGCTAAAGTGTTTGGGTTAACCTTGTATAGGCTTTCCTGTTAGTGGAAATCCAGTAAAGTCTTAGGTTCTACGGTTAAACCAGGTTGATCTCAGATCCTGTAGGACCTTCATACTGAATCTAAGCCCGTCTGTTTTCAGATTCCAGACCAAGTATTTCCAGGGCAAATATGGGAATTTAGACTCCTCCTTAATCTCATTTGGACCGTGTCAGACCCCAACACTTGGTTTCTGTGTTGAGCGCCATGATAAGATCCAGTCCTTTAAACCGGAAACATACTGGGTCCTCCAGGCAAAGGTACAGTAAATCATTTTTTGTGTTTAAATTCTGGTCGTATAAATCAGTCATTTCTTCTTAGTTTGGGTTCTGCCATTTTAATGTTACGTGTTCTGTATTTTGCCAGCAGTCATCTTGTATTTCACGAGCGATTTTTGAGCAAGGAATGGTTCTGGTTAAACTATACCTGTAAAAAGACAACTTTTCATTGTCTCCCCAGACCTTCGCGGTTAGCTCTCTTTCTGCTGATTATTTTCAGTGGTGCAACTCTTCATATTTTGATCCATATTTTGATTTCATCTTGTGAGCCTTTGCCTTTTTCTAAGCTAAGGAAGCTGAACATGCTGTGTCTTGGTCAGGTGTTCAAAGGAAAGGACACCCCCCTGACTCTGGACTGGAACAGGGTGAGGGTCTTTGACAGAGAAGTGGGCCAGATGTTTGTCAACCTGGCCAAGACTTCCAAGGAAGCCCAGGTAAGAACCAGGGCCCGTATTCACAAAGAATCCTAAGACTAAAAGTAGCTCAGAGTGACGACATTTTAAGAAAAATTGTAGAATTCATCTAATTCTAAGATTTCTTAGAAAAACTACAGCAGAAGGACAGGTTAAAGGTGCACCTCTAGGAAGGTCATTTTAAGAAGGATAAATAAGTAATAGAAAAAAAATAATAACTGTGAATAAAAACTGAAAAAACATACAAACAAAAAAGTACAGAAGAATTTAAATAGTTATTAATTAAAAAGGCTTTCAAAAATAAACATTTGGAGAAAATTGGAAAAAGTAAAAAAGTATATATACATAAATACACACTCTTGACAAGACAAAGTACACTGATATAAACACAGAAGGAAGATGTGAAGAAGTGTTTGCTGTATTGTACATGATGACATCTGCAGCCATAGCCTGCATGGTGATCATCAGCACCCACATGTCTGTGGAGAAGTTCGCTTCTGTGCTGCAATCTTCTCTCTAGCTTCTGATTGCAGCAGGTACCAGAGCTTCTCACATTCCATGCTGGTGCTGAAAGCAGAGGGAACAACTCATTGATCTGCTCGGGAATGCGCTCCCAAGTCCGCCTCTTTGTTCCCTCTTTGTGATGCCGGGACCAAATCTACCTTTCAACACTCCTCTCTTCTTCTCCACCAGCAGGCTCTGCTCCTCTGTCCAGTTCGGTTTTCTCCATATTTTTTTCTCCGTTTTGTTTGGGTCGTTTTACCAACTCAGACCTCTCTAAACAAGTAGGCAGTCGCAGTTTAATGGCAGGTGAATGTCCACATTAAAATCAAATAGATAAATTAGGAAAACGACCAGCATGGGGAGTGAACATAACATGAAGCACATCAGAATAATGAGCATTTAAATAATTAATAGTTAATTACATTTTGCTAAGTTTCATCATCATGCCTTATTTCTGAATCCAGTCTAAATTCTGTCATCAGTTAATTTCTCTCCATTGATTACTAGGACGGCATTTGTTTTTGGTTTTTTTGTAACAACCAATCACAGCTCTTAAAAGACAGTCACACCTAGCAACGGGGTCAACCACACCTAGCAACGGGGTCAACCACACCTCCTCACTCAGATAGGAATTTCTGTCGTCTCCTCAGAGTCGCTCTCAGCAGCGAAGTGAGTCACTCTTAAGCTAGGAGTCCTTGGCAGGAATTTTTAGGCTAAGATAGAACCTCTCTCTGAGGACTCTGAGGATCTTTGAAAGAACGTAAACATACTGAGGACATTGGTTTTGGGATTATTACTGTCACTTCATCAGGGGGTGTTGTATAACAGCCTTAAAAAAACTCAAAATGGAGTGTTATCATATATAATATAATTACACTGTGCAGTAGCCAGTAGCAAACAGTACAGTAGCTGTACAGTGGTTAGTAACCAGAGTAACAGAAGGAAGCATTTTGAAGCTAATTAACTAAAGACTATCTGATGTGACTAGTGTGACATTTTTAAATGAATCTCCAATTTCAATTTGGCTGGGATTATATTAGTATCTTCTTTTATGATTGTGGATGCAGGTGGAGTCGGTGAGTAAAAAAGAGAAGGCCAAACAGAGGCCCCAGGCTTTGAATACTGTGGAGATGCTGAGAGTGGCCAGCTCTGCTTTAGGTAATTACATCATATCACATGTTTTCCTTAGCTGAACATTCAGTAATGTTGATACCTGGATAATTCCAGGTCGAACGGATTGTTTTATTAAAACACAGTTTGTAATCTGTTTACTCTATTAGTAAAAACATAAAAGGTGACTTCACTGCTTATTTTGCTATTTGGACCAGATTAGATGCAGTCAAGCTTGAGAATGATTATAATTAAAAGAAGTCAAAGATGGACTGAATTAATCTGAGCTATTGACAGACAATTTAAATCACTTTATGAAAATGTCTCTCTGTTTGTAAATACAAACAAACAATAAACTGTAGAAAATAAATGTTAATGTTGATCAAAATGTTATTAATAACTCATTTATATCATTGAAGCCATTCCAATATCAGTTATCACCTAGTCTCATAAGCTCGATGTATCTTTACACCATAATAACCAGAAGTCATCCTGAGACCTTTCAGTTATTAACTCTTTTCTTAAATACATATAAGATGGAGATTTTTCAGAGCCCAGTGTAAAGCCTGCTTTGTTTTGCTGTTTGACTCACTAATTCAAAAATGAAAGCTTCAGAGTAGCTGAAACTAGGAATTGTTGAACGAGGGAAAAGTTGTTAAGCACCAGTGTTTAATCTCTACATTTGGCCGACTAAAATCCCAGAATATCTAAAGATCTTTTTCTACTAAAAATAAAAACCTTCTGTTTGTCACTGTATCTGAAAATCTGATTTACAAGGTAGTGATGCAAATGGCCCTGAAAACTCGCTTCATTTCTGTTGTTATCTTTGTATTTCACTGAGACATAAAAGGAAACCATAAGCTCTAAAGTGAGGCTCCCAGTTTTGTGAACGTCCAGGTTTAGTTGGGAACAGGGGAAGAAAGTCAGGTATGTTGTTGATCTGATGCTGCAGGTATGGGTCCCCAACATGCCATGCAGATTGCAGAGCGCCTATATACGCAGGGCTACATCAGCTACCCACGTACTGAGACGACCCACTACCCCGAGAACTTTGACCTGAAGGCAACCCTGAAGCAGCAGATCAACAACCCTGTGTGGGCAGAGGAGGTAAGACTATGAATTAGTCCGCCTCATATATTCGAGGATGAGTCCACACATAATTAGATGCATTGTATTGTGTTTGGACAAAGAAATCAGAACATGAATCTTATTTTTTAGATGAGTTTAAAATATTCTTTTCACCAGATAAAAGCGCTTCTCTCAACTGGCATAAACCGACCCAGGAAGGGAAGTGATGCAGGAGACCATCCACCCATTACTCCCATGCGTTCTGCGTCAGAGGGGGAACTGGGTGAGTCATATAAACCCCATTAAAAGGGAATAATGAATAAATCCATTAGCATAGGATGGTGTGTGTGTGTGTGTGTGTGTGTTCCTGTCTTGGCATCACAGTGAGCATCATTTTCCAGATTTCACCATCAAATTGAGGACCGTTTGTACCAAAGTGAGGACATTTTGTTGGTCCTCACGACCTATTTTGCTAACGGTTAGGTTTAGGACTAAGATGTGAATTGAGTTTAGGTTAAGGTTAGGGTTAGGTAAGCACTGGTAATGGTTAGGTTTAGGGTTATTGTCAGGGTTAGGTCATAGAAAGGGTTGAAAATGACTGAAAATCAATGGGAGTCAACACGGTCCTCACTACATATAGTAAAACAAGAGTGTGTGTGTGTGTGTGCGCGCGCGCTGGCGGGCACATCTTCTGTTCTTATTTTGCTATATGTTTGTGTTGTTTTAAAGGCAGGAAGAACTTAATGCTTAATTAAAAATTTACTAGCAAGGAAAGACAATTTAAAATACAAAATGTTCAGTGAGAGAAAATCTAATGAAAGAATCTTTAAGATGACAGAAAGGAAACAAGCAGGAAGGATAGATAGACTAATAAAAAGAATTGACAGGGTCATGGGCTGATAGAAGCAGAAGATGATTAAAAATTAAAAACGTAAAAAGAAATATTCTAGAAAAGAAGACTCAACCTGAAAACTGAAGTAATCAAATGGATCCATAAAAAAAACAGACTATTCATTTAATTTCAATATTATTACTGAGAAGCTCAAACTAACACTATACAATTATTGTTGTGTTTCTAATAAAAACAAATTGAATATTGTGACCCACAGTGGCGCAGGCGGTAGGGGTTTGTCCTGTAACTGGTGGGTTGCTGGTTTGAACCCTTCAGGGCAGCTGTGGTTACAAAGTAGCCTACCTCTGTCAGAGTGTGTATGAATGGGTGGATGACTGTAGTGTAAAGTGCGATACATGTGCAGGGACTTTTTATCCTTGTGTGGCATAATGTTTGAGCACCACTTGTGTGAGTGTGCATGTTCTTGGTTCTTTCAGTGTCTCAGAGATTGTTGGTCTCCTTCTCTCCTGCAGGGAGTGATGGCTGGCGCTTGTACGAATACATCACACGACATTTCATTGCCACTGTCAGTCAGGACTGCAAGTACCTGCAAACCACAATAGACTTCAAAATTGGCATGGAGGCCTTCTCATGTAGTGGGAAAACTCTCATATCAGCAGGTAAAACCAGGAGTCTGCACTATGCCAGTATGTTGTTGAAATTAATCATTTTAAACAGCAGAATATTTCATCCCTTAAACTCGCTCAGCTTTGTGGGAGTTGAGCTGGTTAGAGCTGAGTTTGGGTCGATACTTTTATCTAAGTTTTGATTGCTGTCACAGTTCATAGCCTGGTAAACCTTTGGTCTGCATGAAATTGCCTTTTTCCTTTTTTTTCCCTTTTCCTTTGATTTTATTAATTTAGTTGTCTTTATAATGTCCGATCAGCTGAAGACCCAGTCTGAGGTACCCATGCTGTGCACTCTCAGAGCCAGTAGTTATTCATAGAAAGCCAGAGGAGATCATCTCAACGAATCACAGATGTTCTACAGTCAGCTCTGCTACTGTTAGTTCCTTTACAACCTTTATTTGTTATAAGAGACTGTCTAATATGAACTTTTTTGGGTTGCTGCAACTTCCCTTTTCTGCTCTTTTCTGCTCTTTAGCCTGTTATGTGATGGCCATGCACTGTTAGAACTGTAAATTAATCACATGTTTTTGTGTTGAGTGATTAGGGAGCATCCTCTGTCAGTACAGTCACTGTGAAGTCATTTTATTAGGCTATGAAACAATCAGGTCAATACAGGATTATAACCAGGTATTGATCTTGATGTGAGTGAGTTGTGATGTCAACAAAGCAGAACTGATGTTTTTACTGATGCTTAAGTCACGCTGCAGTGCCACTCCTAAAACATAGGTGTCGCAGTGGAGAAAATGAATGCATTGCAGGCATGAAACCAGAAGAAAGCAGACCGGAAGCACATTGTTGAAGAAACAGTGTTCAGGAAACCCAGTCCATGTTTTTCATGTTGGTATTAACCTTTTCTCAGTGTTCCATCCACTGAAGACACGCAGAGCACCGTAACTGTTGCAAGCTAATCCTTGCTGAGTGTGTAACGTGTTCACAGGTTACACAACAGTGATGCCATGGCAGGGAATTCCTCTGGAAGAAGCTCTACCCGCCTGCGAACGTGGAGACACTTTTACGGTGGACGAGATCAAGCTAGTGGAGCGGCAGACCAGCCCTCCAGACTACCTGACAGAGGCAGATCTCATCACACTCATGGAGAAACATGGCATCGGTATTAGCTCTGCCCACAGGATTGTTCCCTCTGACACAAAATCATTTAAGGACAGGAAGCAGCCTTCCTCTCAGCTTCACTACAGTAATTGTGCAGCACCACCTTGTGACAAACTGCTCTTAAAGCCTTGATGAAATAGAAGGTGAGGTGAGAAGCGTGAGGTTTTTGGAGAGGCACAAACATGATAGTTGGCTTCTACTCCTTGCTGCAGCACAGAAATCAACCTTAAGTCCTATCATAGTGCTTTATATCAAGCAGAACAGTAGTATGTCCAAGAAATGTCATCCTAGATGTAGTTTCATTAGAATTCAAACAACTAGATTTCACACTATTTGATCTTTATTATACAGCAAATTCTAAATCATATCAGCATGAAGAGATGTATTTATGAAAGGATGGTGGTTATAATAGTTTGATAACTGTCCTTGTTCCTTCAGGTACTGATGCCAGTATTCCCGTCCACATCAATAACATCTGTCAGAGGAACTATGTGACGGTAGAGAATGGACGCAGACTAAAGCCCACCAACCTGGGCATTGTCTTGGTGCACGGCTACTACAAAATAGGTAAGTTTTCTTTCAGCCACTTTACTCTCTTAGATGAATACAGTTGGTTTCAAAATGTTAGATCTGCATCTTTAGAACACTGTTGAATCATCACTTACTTTATTTAGCCAAGTTTAATAAATCATCAAAAGCAGATTTGGGTGAAAGTCACTGCATAGATGTGATGTTATTTACGGTTAAATCACAGAAAAAGCAAATAGTATGGCAATACCTAGGAAGATTTAATTAGTCTGTAATAATTTTTCCCTAATATAAAAATATATAAAAAGTCTCAATCTGCAAATGGCCCCTGGGCCACGAGGTTGCTGTTAAAAACTCAGCGTTTGTCTCTTTGGGTGTGCAGATGCAGAGCTTGTGCTCCCTACCATCCGCAGCGCTGTGGAGAAGCAGCTGAACCTTATTGCTCAGGGGAAAGCAAACTACCAGCAGGTGCTGCAGCACGGACTGGAGATCTTTAAGAGGAAGTTTCACTACTTTGTTGATTCCATCACCAGTAAGTTTACTGCACTAACGGGAACAGTCACTGTATACATCAACAGATGTCCAGTTAATACCAGATAGTTACATACACTGTACAAACAGAATAAATAAGACCAACCTTTCCTGTTTTAGCTCCGTTAGGAGTGCCTAAATAATTAAATATTAAATAATATACACTACCGATGAAACGTTTTAGAACGCCTTTCCCATTTAATGATTTTCTTTATGTTTATGACTATTTCCAATGTATGTAGATTCTCCCTGAAGGCATCAAAACAGTAAATGAAAACATGTAGCTATGTAGCAAACTAAAAACTGTTAAAGAACTTTAAATGTGTTTTTATATTTTAGATTCCCTAAAGTAGCCACCCCTCTGACTGAAATATTAACCTCTGGCCATCTCTCAATGAACCTCTGGGAAGTTCTTTCAAGACTCTTTGGAAAACCATTTCAGGTGACCACCTCGTGAAGGTCATGGATAGAAAGCTAAGGGTACAGAGCAGTCATCAAAGCAAAGGGTGGCTATTTGGAAGAATCTAAAATCTAAAAATGTTTAGATTTATTTCACACTTTTTGTCTATAGATAATTCCATGTGTCTTCATTCATAGCTTTGTTGCCTTTGGTGAAAATCTACAATGTAAATAGTCATGAAAATAAAGAGACCCATTGAGTGAGAAAGTAAAACTTTTGACCAGTAGTGTATATAATAAATAGTTTGATGCCAGAATAATGATAGAGAGGTTTTATTTTTGAGAATTTAGGTTCAGAAGGTTACCTACAGTTCTTCAATACTGCATTTTAAACTCTATGACTGGGCTCAAACGTTTTGGGTTTCTTGCTCAAGCTTCTCACAGTAGTTTGCTGGAATTCTGGCCTAAAACTCCTGACAGAACTGGTGGAAATTAGTCAGGTTTATGCTCAGGGTCACTGTCCTTATGGAAGACTCGTTGTGGCCAAACTTTAACTTCATTACCATTGTCTTTAGATCTTGTTTCAAAATTTCCATACAGTGTTCTTTCCTCGTAATACCAGATGTACCAGTCCCTCCTGCAGCAAAGCAACAACATATCATGATGCTGCCACCTCCGTACTTCACAGTTTGGTTGGTTTTCTGAGGCTTACAAGTTTCCTTCTTGCCTTAAAATACATCCTCCAGCCTCCCTTTGACTCAAATGCTTTGATCAGAAGGTTACAAAACCATGACTTCACCATATGGGCTTTCCCAAATAGTTTGAAGACAAAGGAATCTTGGTGTATTTAACTTTTGGCTCTAAGAAAAAAGAAAAAATTGTTTTGAATATAATTAAAAATAATTGAGGTAATACTAACCGATCTAAAACAGGAAAAGTTTAGTCTGATTTAATGTTAGACTGTGAGAACTAAAGGTTATGTGTATTTTCATGCAGTTTTTGTTAATTTGTGGTTTCGGATTTTCTTACTGTTCATAAAATTCCCAATGTGCTTCTCTACAGTACGGGTTGTAATGCAAGTATGTAGGTTTGAATAAGAGAAAGAGTGATGATGTTGGGCGTGTGGTTCTGTTTTGGTCCGGTCCAGACTATATTTATGTTGTGTGCTATAGGTATGGATGAGCTGATGGAGGTCTCCTTCTCCCCCATTGCTGCCACTGGAAAGCCCCTCTCTCGCTGTGGCAAATGCCACCGCTTCATGAAGTACATCCAGGTGAGTGGATTTTGTATTTTTGTATGCAAGCATGGCCACATAAATGTTTCAGATCATCCATTACATATAAATATCAGACATTTGAAACCCCAGTATATACAAACAGAAGTTTTCAAATGATAATTTCATTTATTTAGGGAAAAAAGCTATCCAAAACCAACCTAGGCTTATGGGAAAGGTAATGACCCTTAATAACCAACATAATTATCTAATAACTAGCAACAACAGCCATGGCCAGTGAGTCTTTTATGGTGCTGTGGAGCAAGTTTGGCCCACTCTTTTTTGCAGAATTGTTTTAATTTGTCCACACTGGAAGGTTTTCCAGCATGAGCAGCCTGTTGATTTTCATGCCATAGTAGCTCAAGTCCAGACTTTGACTAGGCCGCTCCTAAATCTTCATTTGTTTTTGTGAACCATTCAGAGGCTGCTTACCTCAACTGTGTGACATTCTCCTTCAGGATTTTTTTGTTCAGACTTCATGGTTCCATCAAATCCGAAAGGTCATCCTGGCCCTCAAAGAACCGAAGTAACCCTAGACCTTTATATTACCAAGGAGTTTCACTTTTGTCTTCTCAGTCTTGGAGATTATCAAGATCTTATTTTGGCAAATGTGAGACGGGCCTTTGTGCTCCGTTTGGTAAGCAGTGGTTTTGGCCTTGGAACAGTTTCATGGAGGTAGTTTCTTCCTTAGTGTTGAAACGTGAACACTGGTCTTAACTGAAGGAAAAACGATGTTTTAGATGTGGTTCTGGGTCCATTTCTGACCTCCTGGATGAGTTGGCAATGTGCTCTTGAACTAATTTTAATAAGTCAGCATCTCCTGTGAAGGTTGACTATTGTTCTTTGTTTTTTCTGTTTGTAGATAATGGCTCCACTTTGGTTCACTGAACCTCAAAGCCTTAGAAATGGTTTTGGTTTAAAATCTTAATTTTTTCACACAGGTTATATTACACCGATTTTTGGTTTCAGAAGAAATCGGTGTTTTAGACCTAAGTATACCAAGTGAAATATCTCAGAAAAAAATGTGTTGAATCATCATAAATTCATGATTTAATATCTTTTAGTATTTACTTAGGTTATCTCTAATGTTAAAATTAGTTTGATTTGAAACATCTAGATGTGACAAAAATAAACAAGAACAGAAGTCCAGTTGCCCTCCACTTCAGCAGTTAGATGGTACAAAAAGCAACAGATTAAATTGTTAAAGGGGGCAAATACTTTGTTGTTGATGCTAACATGCTCTAAGTCTATGAAAACCTAAATTCAAACAAACCTTTATAATTTGTTTCTTTATTGCCGACTCTTGTCTGACTGATGTCTGACCTTCCAAGTTTTGCTGGGCTCCTTATTTTAATTGAAATTTCACATAAGCACTGAAGCACTTGTATATTAATGAATGTATAATGAGCCACATAGTGAATCTGAATCTTTGCATAGTGGGTTGTGTGCAGCCAGACAGCAGGAGGCAGTGAGCTTCATGTGTTCACCTTCCATCACAACCACTGATGTTGGTTTTGCATTGATATGGTTTCAGCAAACTGTGTCTGCCAGCATTATTTGTTGCAGTTTTACATGTAAATAGAGGTAATTAAAATGCTAATATTAAAACTAATAGCATTCTCGGAAAAGGGTTTGGAGAAGATATCAAAATTCAGGCCGATATTGATATCCGATATTAATGTCGCTGTTATGGCCGATCGACCAGTATTTACAGATATTATATATCATATATATCTCAGTACCCTTTCAACACTCTGAAACAGTGACCACACCATTAACATTGCTTCTCTGCTTCAGTTAAACACCCTACAGTCCTGCATCACTGTCACATGACCAAACAAATACCACATGGCCAACCCTCTCCAGAAACACAATCAAGATGGTAATAAATATCTGTTATTAATATCGGCCCAGTTTTACTTATCAGACCAATACCCATATGACTAATATCAGCCAATACTGATGTCAATGCCGATATATCGTGCATCCCTAAATGAATGAATAAAGTTTGTTCGTCCCCAAACAAACAAAACTCTTAATCATTGTACATTAGTGGTAAAAACCTGTTTAAAAACTCAAAAACCTAAACTAATACTAATGATGAGGAATCTTTATGGAATGATTTGTAGGCATTCAGTGAGAACATCCATCGGTCATGATCTGACGGAGGGGTAAAGAAGCAGAAGAAAGTTGCATGAAGGTCTGTTTGAGCAGAAGATAAAGAAGCAGAGTATAGAGAGGTGTTTGGAGCTCTGATGTACCTGCCTCTGTCCTTTACAACCTGTTTCATTTGGATCTCATGTCACTTTCTCTGTGACTGTCAAAGAAAGTCGGGATTTAGTCTTCCATTTTGACATATTCCTAAATCTGCATTGCTGCCTATTTATTTAGGATATAAGAGCTTTGGCAAGCTCAACCAGCTGTTCATATGTCTTGGGCTGAGCCCAATAGCTTTGGTTACTCATCATTAGATGTTAAAAAGTGTTCAAACTGAGCACATTACTTTTCTACAGATTGGTCCTCTGCCCAGATATATTTTACAAGTTCCATTTAACAATGTGTGTTTAAGTCTTGGTAGGTTTTTTGGAACCCAGTCTGGACCACCATGGTGTCTGATATAAATAGCCATCTATTACATAACTGGTAAAAGTTTACAGGTTTATGAAATAGCATTAGCGTGACCTGTTATGAAATTGCTGGATATCGGCGTCGTTAAGATGGTGAAAATCGGCCTTGGTGTTTGCTCCTCTCTGACTAGTTTTTGGCTCAACCCTAAATAAAAATAATCTGATAAATTGAATGTGAATTCCCTCTGTACATCACCCGTAGTTAGGTTTCATAGTAACAACAACATGAGATCATTTTTTGTTTCAGCTGTCTGTGATCGTTTTAATAATGCTGAACAGTGTCATACTCTGTGGGTTTGAGTGTCCCCTCCTGGTTAAGAAAATGTGTCCGAGCTACCACACCCTGTTGGCGGTTAGACGCCTCGGAGACCCTCCGGCTCTTGGTCCCCAGAAGCGACCCCACTGTCTTCTCTTAAAGCAACGACTCTCAAACATAACTAAACGTTTAACAATTTGAATCTACATAAGGCAGAGGAATGGTTACAGAGATCAGCGTCAAAAGTGACGAAGCAGGCCCAAAAGAAGGTCACATGTAGTTTTATATCTGGTACTCCTGTGCAAGTGAAGTACACTCCCTCAGTGTTTATCAGTAGACCATGTGTCACCATTCTGGTGTCTATCTGATAGTGTTTAATAGCAGGTGTCCAACCCTAACCCCACAATCAAACCCAATGTACTAAACTCTGTCAAACCGTAGGTCATTTGTCCTTATAATGTCAGTGAGGATTCTTATTCATATCCTAACAAAAGTGAAAACATCATAATTTGTAATTTATCATTATGGTGTGAATGGGAAAACTCATCTATAAGTAATAATAAGAAAGCTTATTCCTAACAAATGTTAACTTTTTTCTGACCACTTCTGTTTTTCAGAGTGGTGTTGATTGTTAAAAGTAGGAACAGTTTACATGAGTAACAGCTGATCTATATTGGAAACCTTTGCATCATAGAGTGAAATCATTGTTATTTCTGATATGTTTAAGATGTCACTGTGTTTGTTTACTCCTTTTTCCTGCTTTTATAAATGATCTGTTTTAATAATTAATTTATATGCGCAGTGCTGTTCACACAGATCAGAGAGTTTTATTTCTTTACCTAAAGTTCACAAATCATATTAACTTGCTTGCAATCGTGAGATATCCTGTAAACCTGTGGCGCTCTGGTGCCCCCTTGAGGCTATTGTGCTTTCACTATCATAAGTGAGGTTGTATGTATGAGATTTCTCAATTGCTTTTAGCATTTTACAGATTCGGAGTGTGGAAAAAGTAGAATTGAGTCTGAAACTGGTTTGGTATTTTCAGAATCTTCTGGGTGTGGTGTAATTGTTAAACATGTGATACATAAAAGATGTATGGAAGTCAGCAGCAGCCATACCTGCAAGGAGCTAAATCTTAGTTAATTTATTTTTTTTGGGGGGGGGCTCAATGACACTATAACTCACAAGTCAGTGATGGAGTCAGCTGCTCGCACCACTGGTATTATTCCTGAGCTGAAATAAGTATATTTAACCATTCTTGCATTCAAGTATTGATATTTGAAGATCAAGAAATAACTAAATGTTAAGCAAATAATAAGTTAAGTAGACTTTCTTAATTGGAGATACAGAGATAATGAAGCTTACTGTGATTAAAACGAGCTCAAAATGTCTAACTATTTTATTAGAACAAAATCATATTACTCTTATTGTGTCCAAATGAGTTAGAGAACTTGTTTTCTGAAGATAATCAAACTAGTATGACAAAATGAGCTCAGGATCTTATTTCTGGACATAATGAGATAATCACATTGTAATTGCAACAAGAGAAGCTCAGACTTAGGAAAATGTGTTGTCATTCCTATCTGCGTGCAATATTTACATCCTTGAGGACAGTCAACAAATGCAACATTGTTGACTGTTATATTCCAAGCGTTGTGAATTAATTCTTTGTATGCCAACATATTATTCAGCCAGTTGGATGGAGTCTCCCTGCAGTGGACGTCCACACCTCACACCTATGATGGTGGTGCCAAAAACTCTCAAGGTTATATTGATTGTTGTTGAGAGGAAAATATGGTTTTATCACTGCAAATATTTTTATCATTATGCAACAAATCCCAAAGCACATGACTTTCTAATAAAGTCCTATTCTAGGTTATTATAAGAAACAGGAAACTATTATAATGATAAGATGAACTTCTAGTCTTAATTTGACAAAAAGATATAATCCAACAGTTAAAACGAGCTGCAGATCTTTTCTCCAGATAAGGTCATAAAGCACAAGTTATGTTTTTGTTTAGCAGCTGACTGAAAATCCACATCTCTATGTGTAATCATACAGCAGCATATGTTTTATGGGCGGCTGGGTCTCATCTGGAGCTTTTCAATGCTCTGCCTACTGATATGAAACCCCAAAATCAGAAACCAGATGATGTTGAACATCAGTGCCAGCGTGGCGAAAATGTCCTGAAAACTGTCTGAGATATTTTAAAGATTTATTTAAATTATGAGTTTGTCATTTTAAAATGTGCCGGAACCCAGATTGTAAAATCAAACATATTGATTTTCTGTACCTGCTAAAAGGCCTCTGATTTTAATCCAAAATGTTTATCCAAATGTTGTTGTATTAGTCAACAGATATACATTTGCTGTGACGCTCTAACTACTATATGAGAACTGGGCATCATCACCATAGTGTACCATTGGCTTTATGGATGTGACAATACAGACATGATCCTATGACTGAAACTAAAGAGCAGAATCACTGTGAGCTGTTCCTGTGCCTGCAGGCCAAGCCGAGCCGGCTCCATTGCTCCCACTGTGACGAGACCCACAGTCTGCCCCAGAACGGAGCCATTAAGCTGTACAAGGAGCTCCGATGTCCATTGGATGACTTTGAGCTCGTGCTGTGGACATCTGGGGCCCGAGGCAAGAGCTACCCACTGTGTCCCTACTGTTTCAGCCATCCACCTTTCAGGGACATGAAGAAAGGTACTCCCTTTGGCTCCTATTCTTCTGGTTTCTTTTGTTCATTTCCAGAACTCCATTGTTTGCAGTGTAATAAAGTAAGGTACATTAGAATCAGTATTTTCTAATGATGTTTTACAATTTCTTCTAAAAGCTGTCATCTGTGATGATTGTCTGCAAGTTACCACCAGATTCAGGACTGATTGAGGCAGTAAAGACAACACCAGAACTTTATACAAAAATGGGCAACAGGATCTTTATCATCTGACATTGTGGGTATTTTATAGGACCTCGAACCCGTGCCAGGCTTGGCTTGGCATTGTCATAATGTAATGCCTAGTAATGGGTGAGAAAAGGCGCAGGTCTTAAAGGTGGTTGTGGCTCAATGGGAGGAGTTGATGTCTTGCAATCAAAAAGTTGTGGGTTTAATTCCAACTTCCTCCTGAATCATGTCAGTGTGCCCCTGGGCAAGGCACCTGACCCCATGTTGCCATCCCATCTGTGTATCGGTGAATGACTGTGTGAGTGCTATTGGGTGAATGTGGCTCTAGCTTAAAGTGCTTTGAGTAGTCTGTGAGACTGGAAAAGTGACAAACTAAGTTTGTTTAAGGGGTCAAAGGTCAAATTCCACATAAATACATATTTTCTTTTGCCCTGTATTATAGCATATAACAATAAAGTGGTCAATTGTATGGAAACCACATATAAATGTAAAGGTTTACACAGGAATGCAACAGAGTGATTAGACCTTATATGTCTGTTTTCTCCAGGTATGGGATGTAATGAGTGCACCCATCCATCCTGTCAGCATTCCCTCAACTCTCTGGGCATCGGCCAGTGTGTTGAGTGTGACGGTGGCGTTTTGGTGCTCGATCCCACATCTGGACCAAAATGGAGAATGGCTTGCAACAAATGCAATGTGGTGGTGCACTTCTTTGAACATGCACACAAAGTACAGGTAAGAAAATCATGTCCGGTGGGAGAATATTCCCATTTACAGACTCCAAAACATTGAGATAGTGTTTAAAAATGCTAAATGTTCTGCTCTTGTTGTTGGCCACATTTATTGGCAGCCCTGGTAAAGATACGGATGGAAAATACATTCAGCAGCATAATCTCACAGAAAAATCCAGCCTTATATCTGAGTAGATTTAGTCCAGTTTGGAGCATACGTAGAAAGGGTTCTTTGACCATTCGTTTTCCCAATCTCTCTTGATGGTCCCGAGTCCAGGGTCCTGTTCTGATCTGTTCGGGTCACTTCACAGGTTTTCTACAAGATTTAGTTCAGGGCACTGAGAGGGCCATGGTGGACCATTTCTGTGTTGATTTGGCCATATGTTTGGGATTGTTACCTCCTGTAAGACCCAGTAGTGACACATTTTTTGTTTTGTCCTGGTATTTCAAGACAAGGTTCCAATAGCATGAAGGGAAAGAGATCCATAGCATCACAGATCTTCCACCATGCTTAACAGTGGGCATGATATTCTCCAGATGTTTGTTTCTCTACAGACACACCTGGAGTGTTTGCTGCTGAAAAATCAAACCTGTTCTCATCTAACCAAAGCAAAGGGTCCAGTTCATTTCTAAGTGAAGCTTAGCAAACTCCACATGTTTACGTCTGTAGGACAGAAAAGGTATTTGCAACATATTTCTTCCAAACATCTTGTCATTTAAATTGTGTCTGGTGGTTGTAATGAAGGTTTGGTGACCCCTAGATGGAGATCATTGCTGTTGCTAACAGTTAGCTGTGAGCGTGTTAGCAATATGAACTAGGGCCTCATCCAGCCTAGTCAGCTAAAGTCATTGATCACTAATAACTTAAAACTAAGATAAAGTATATATGAAGTATAATTAAAAAAATGCAGCTGTTACTTTTATTTTGATGAGATTATCAATAATTTCTTAAAGATGGATTTTCCTTTAGCAAATGTACTCAAATAAATGTTTTTTCATGTTTCAGTGTAAGACTATGCTACTGCAGCTTTCAACACATCTGTACAAGGCACAGTTCAGTGGGCCTTTTTTATCATTTGGTTCTAAATTCAGTTAAATGTAGCAGCAACTCATGACAAATGGTAATTTAAAACTAATTTAAATAATGTGTGGTTAACTTTTCATAATGTTGGAAACTGAATCACTTCAGAATCTTTCTTTTGTTGTCGAGCAGCAAGCTGTTTATTCTTTGCCTAATTTAAAATGAAATATGCAAAAGCACCGTGTAAAATAAAAAAGCCCCATCCTTAATGTTTTTCTATGAGTTAGGGTAAGAAGCAGCCAGATGCTGTTTATCAGATACATAGAGCTGATCATCAGAAAATCTTGGCTGCCCTATAAAAAGAAGTTTTGTCACTCTGCTGCTGTGGAGCATAAAAATGTGTGTTAACACAACGCTGAGGAGGAAAGACATCTTGAAGGACTTTAGAAAAGCAATTGTTTATGGCCACCAGTAAGCAAGTTAACCCAGAGTTGAGATACCTGAAGGACACACAGTTAGCTCCATGTCAGACCCTACAGCAGCCTAAAAGTTAGAGGTCATGACGGGACAATCAGAAAAAGACTGAACATGTCGGGGCTTTTTTTGTAAAGGTTCAAGGAGAAAGACTCTTAAAGAACCCGACAGCCTGACAAAGCTACATCAGAACAAGCAGTAAGACTTCTGAAACAATGGTAGATGAAACTCGTTGGACATGTTTAATTAAAATCTACAGCAACATGGTTGAATTGAACCAAAGAGCACATTGTTGCTATGTGTTTCCATGAGTTTGCTTGATCTTTGGCTCAGCCATTATGCTTCTTGGCTTCTGTCTCTTCTGTTAGGTTGCTCAGGAGAGCTGTGATGCTTGTGATGCCTCCCTTGTTGCTGTGGACTTCAACAAGACTCGCACTCCTCTTCCTGACGGTGAGACCCAACACACCGGCTGTGTTTTCTGTGATCCAATCTTCCAGGATGTGGTGGAGCTCAAACATGCCACCATGAGGCACTCCATGCACCGAGGTGGAGGAGCAAGACGAGGAGGACGAGGACGGGGCAGGGGACGTCGTGGCAATCCTAAAAAACCTAAAGATAAAATGGCAGCACTGGCAGCATATTTTGTGTAGCGTTAGAGTGTCTGGCTTCTTTTCCCCAAGCATAGAATACCAAACCATGTGGCGAAACATGTGCTGCTTTTCTGAAGTTTACATTTAAAATCTAATAAAACAGAGTTAACCATCTGTGTGTGTCTTTACAAGAGTTGTGTAGACTTTGTAGACTAGACGTTTTCTGTGGAAAAAAGGAAATTATTTGAGGTTTTCTAATCTAGAAAAAAAGAGTGATGGGGATTTATAAAAATGTGAAAGTATGTGGAGGGTCCTAATGTGATGGAGAGGTAACATGTCCACAAACTGCATTAGGGAACCTTGATCTTGGTTTTTATTGCAGCTTCTGTGTAATTGAGCACACCCAGCCTCTTCTGTCTCTGCTCTTGCTTGGTCCACTTGGTGACCAAACTGGTTCGGTAGTCCTTGGCAGTGACGCGTCCATCTAGCACAAGTATTGGGCCAAGGGAATGCCATGATATGGCAGCCCAAACCATCACTGATCCACCCCTATGCTTCACTGTATTGAGGTGCCCATTTTGCTTTAGTGATTCAGTGCTAAATAGTTTAACAATAAATAAAATTTAAAACATTGTTCTAAAAAAGATCAGGTACAGGAACAGCCAATATCCAAAGAAAAACTTCTTTAAACATAGAGAACTGTTGATCATAACTAGGAGTAAAGGTTACCAGAAAGTCTGGGTGGTTTAGGATTTAGATTAGGATTTGTCTACACTTCTACTAGTCATAAGCATCATGATTTTCTGCAATATAAAATAAAACAAATATGACTTAAGGACCCGATTGCAGCACGGCTTGGAGGCTTCATTAGTATACTAGCAATGTCTTAAATATGACACCAAGGGGCAGGAAAAAGACTCAATAAAAGGCGGTCAACATTGTACTCCTGAATGAAAAAACAGGCAAGGTTTCACAGGTAACCTGCCACAGAAAATATAGAAACACTCAGTAGCATTTAGAACAGCACAGTAGTCAAAAGCGCTTTAGTTACACCATTTAGTGAAATCAGGGTAAGACTGCATCACAACCAATAGCTCAATTTGAGAGCAGCAATAAAGGTTGATGTAGGTAAAGAGTTAGTCTAGTTATGAAGATATGCCTGAGATCACTGGCAAATATAGACTGCTGAAGTGGAGTCCATTCATTTTATTTAGACGGCTCCAAATTAAACCACATTGCAATACAAGATGCTTCACATAGATATTCAAATTCAGTTCCATTTATTTCACTCACAGATGTCCTGACCAGATTGTGTTATAGGCCTTTAAGAATTATTGCTCTTTATTTTCCAATAATATCTACCATAGCAATTAGATTTCATTTTAAAACTGTTATTCAGTCAGGACAATAAAAATCTCTATGAATCTATGAATATGAAACCTACAATGGTATATAGATCAGATGTAATGAGGAGGAGTTAGGATAGTTGGAATAGGATTCAAAACAAGCTGAAGCCACATGTAAATAATTAGATAAATCATTAGCCATAATCAACCGAGCAGTTTCATTCAGACGTGCATTGCTGGATTGACTGCATGAAAGCCTATAACTCAATGCTGCACACATGGATCCTAAAAGCCAGCTGAACACAGTTCACAAGATTATTATAATGTGGTTCAGGCTAAACAAATGCAGCCGACAGGTCTTAAAGAGAGGCAAGAGAACCGTTACAGAGCCTACATGGCACCCAGCTGAAAGTACAAACAAAAATGTTAGGTAGGCCATGAAGAGCAAAAATCCAAGTCATCACCATGTCTACCATCCCAGTCGTTGGATACCCTGCTGGTGGAACACTCTGGTTGGAGGGACAAATAGGAGTCACTTATATCAAAACCAGAAAGCTCCTAATGGTGGCTGGTTGGTTTCACCCTGACACTGCATACTAAGGGAAAGGATAGAGTCGCTTCTGGGCTTTTTCAGGGTCAGGAGGCTTAAATCCACTGGTCCATCTCATTATTATAAACCAAAGGTCGCTGGGCGCTGATAGTTTCATTGCCGATACTGAACCTTCGGGGGCTACTGGTTAAGGCGTAAGAATTTTTTATGAAAACATGGGTTTTATAAGCCCATTTAATATAGTATAAACTGTAGAGCAATGTCTTAATATAATTAAAAGGCAATTAAAAAAATTGTGTGTTGTAGATAAAAAAGCTAATCATTAACCAAAACTACTGGCTGGCATGTAGCCATGTGGAGAAAAGATACTTCTAGTCACCTCTCCAGTCAAACAACCATTTCAAGAATAATGCCAGGAGTAAAAAGTATTACGAATATACATCAGTGTGTCAGTTTGATTTGTAGAACACATTTAGATGGAATATGTAAAACCCAGTAAACCAATTGAAAAATGAACATGTTCATATTGTGCTTTTGGAAACCATACAAAAGTTTTTCATCTGAGCAAAACATACCAGTACCATCAGTGAACAGAATACATTTTTAAAGCTTTGATACAACCCCAATTCCAGGGAAGTTGGGGCATTGGGTAAATATAAATAAAAACAGAATACGATGATTTGCAAATCCTATTCAACCTATATGCAACGGAATCCACTACAAAGACAAGATATTTAATGTTCAAACTGATAAAATGTTTGTTTTATTGCATATATACTCATTTTGAGTTTGATGCTTGCAACATGTTCCAAAGAAGCTGGGTCAGGGTCATGTTTACCACTGTGTTACATCACCTTTCCTTGTAACACTCAATAAGTGTTTGGGAACTGAGGACTGCTGAAGATTGTTGAAGCTTTGTAGGTAGAATGCTTTCCCATTCTTGCTTGATGAACAACTTCAGTTGCTCAACAGTCCGGAGTCTCCGTTGACGTATTTTGTGCTTCAAAATGCTCCACACATTTTCAGTGGTAGACGGGTCAGGACTGCAGGCGGGCCAGAACTCTTTTACTGCACGTGGTGGAACACGTGCAGAATGTGGCTTGGTATTATCTTGCTGAAATAAGCAGGAATATTCCTGAAGAAGAAGGCTTGGAATCAGCAGATGTTGCTCCAAAACCCGGATGTACCTTTCAGCATTAATGGTACCTTCACAGATGTACCAGTTACTCATGCCATGGACACTAACACACCTCCATACCATCAAAGAGGCTGGCTTATGAACTTTGTGCCGGTAACAATCCAGATAGTCCTTTTTTCTCTTTGGCCTGGAAAAACAGTCTGAAATGTGGACTCATCAGACCACGGCACACTTTTCCACTTTGTGTATGTCCATCTCAGATGAGCTCGGACCCAGAGAAGCCAGCGGTGTTTCTGGATGTTGTTGATATATGGCTTTGCATGTTAGAGTTTTAACTTGTAGCGACGAACTGTGTTGACGGTGGTTTTCTGAAGTGTTCTTGAGCCCACGTGGTGATGTTCATGACAGAATGATGTTGGTTCTTAATGAAGAGCCCCCTGAGGGGTTGAAGGTCACGGGCATTCAATGTTGGTTTTAAGCCTTGTCACTTACATGCAGAGATTATTTGCTCACACAGTTGTTGACAAAGTGTTGAACCTTGCCCCATCCTTGTTTGTGAACCACTGGGCCTTTCAGGGAGGCTCCCCTGTGGTCACCATGACACTCACCTGTTTCCAATTAATCATTTGTCTCCTGTGGAATGTTCCAAACAGGTGTTTTTTGACAATCTCCCCAGTCTTTTGTTGTCCATGTCCCAACATTTTTGGAAGCATCAAATAAGTAAATATTTGTAAGAACAAAAAATAGTAATCAGTTTGAACATTAACTATCTTGTAACCTACATACAGTATTCAACTGCATGTAGGTTGAAAAGGCAAATAATTGTATTTTTTTTTTTTTTTTATGTTTTATACAACGTCCCAACTTCATCTGAGTTGGAGCTGTACATTACAAATATCATTGGTGTTC
This sequence comes from Girardinichthys multiradiatus, assembly GCF_021462225.1. Classification (NCBI taxonomy): domain Eukaryota; kingdom Metazoa; phylum Chordata; class Actinopteri; order Cyprinodontiformes; family Goodeidae; genus Girardinichthys; species Girardinichthys multiradiatus. Next base: position 1,174,339 of record NC_061805.1, on the reverse strand, counting down.
AAAATAAACAGCCTTGGCCCCAGTATGACACTTTATAGGACTCCACATATGATCTTCATCAAATGTGGCTTCTCAGCTTTGTTAAAGAGCATATTTAGTTATTTATTTGCACATAAATAGAAAATGTTATCAAGATTTGGTGTATGAAGTGACTTCAGCATGTCAGATCCATCAAAATAAGCCAAGTTAAGAGACTGAAAGGTTAGTAGGTTATGAGTTAGTTACCTGCCTCCAAGATCAACCATTTCATTTCCAGTGAAATATAAGAATTGATGTTTCACAAACACATCCACATGTATTACCAAGACTCCACTGCAAATAATTTCATATGTAAAACTGAATAGTCCTGAATAATGTAAAATGATAAATCGAAACCTCAACAACCCTGTTCATGGTGGCTGGGAGGTAAGGTAAGGTAAGTTTAATTATATAGCGCTTTTCAGTAACGAGACACTCAAAGCGCAGTACGTATAATTACAATACAATCACAAAGAAAATAAACACAGATACAGACAGAAAAACAAATTGAATGATACTACAATCCTTCTAAGAAATCTAAAAATCTATGAATCCTTCTGAGAAATCTAATAGTCTCATCATTCCACTGAATTCTAACTAGAGAATCTGAGTCACTGGTACAAAACAGCTTTAATCCACATTTTCAGGTGCTAATAATATATTGCTTTTACTGGTACTGAAGTTGAACTAAGTAATAACTGGAACCTATCAGAGATATTGTCACCAAAACGTATTCATACACCTTTTGCTTTTTTCCAAATGTTATGATACAGTTTTCTTCTCTTTTTGAGGCAAATAATTATTCATAACGTTGCTATTACACTGAAAAATGAAATTATTTGATTTCCCCTCTGTCCTGTATCTTCTCATGATGAATAATAATATCAAAACAACTTTTATTTGTATCTCTCACATGTTTCCGTGCCTTCAGTTTGACAGTGGTGGTCGGAAGTTCACTAACCTTTGTGAACTGCAGACATTATAAAAGTTATATTGTGCTATCAGAAACAGCAGCTCCACATTTCTCGTCTCATTGTGACCTTCAGACTACAGCTCCAGTGCTAACTGAAAGAGTCAACCCTACACACTAACTGGATATGAGCCTGCACCATTCATCTCTCTCCCCGCACTGTGTGAATGCCTGAGATAGACTTCACTAGGTTGCCATGGCGACTCTCTCCCATTTTCCTCCCAGAGGCTGAATCCATTCGGAATGGTGCTTGGTTTGCAAGCTGCAAGGATCAGAGTATTATATGCTATTGATCTCTTGCAGACAGAGGTGGTTTCACCATGCAGGCATGGCCATGTTGCATCACATGGGTGATATTGGTTAAATAAAATACTGAACTGCTTGTTAGTCGTGATCTGTTGATCAGTAAGGAAGAGTGTGCATGTTAGAAAGAAACCATTGTGAGTGAATGTAGATTTTACAAACCAACACCTGGGAAGTACTCAGACGCTCCGTCCTTTTACTGTTTACGTCCTCTTTCTGTATGAAGTTTACAGGTGATGGAAGCCTATTTATTTTCTTAAGAAGTAATTAATACAATTGCTTAGACAGGACTTGAATCCAAAAAACCATACCATACCATACCACCTTTATTTATAAAGCAAACACTTTAAAATAAACCAAGGTCCACAAAGTGCTTGATCAAGGTTTCCTATAGTAATAGCTTGTTCATGTGGCGCTATCATGCACTGATGATATAATGTCATTTGGGTGTCATATATATTTGTTCAGCTCAGACTTGCTCCCTTGTCCTTTACTCTCTGGAAGTCCACCAGATTTCTTGAATGCTTTAAAGATGTTTAAAACTGCAGAGAGAGAAATGTGAAAATACACAACACTAACAAATTGATTAAATTCTGGTATTCCAGTAACTTTAATGGCCACAGGTGAAACAAATCCAGCACCTAGGCATGGAGACAAATATTTTTGGATTTCTCTCAGGATCTCAGTGAATTCCTGCTTGATACTGTGATAAAATACTATACTTAATATTTCACACAGTCAACTATAAATGCTCGTACTTGTCGTATTCCGCTTTATCCGGGACCGGGTCGCAGGGGCAGCAGACTCAGTAGAGACACCCAGGCGTCCCTCTCCCCAGACACAACCTCCAGCTCCTCCGGGGGGAGCCCAAGGCGTTCCCAGGCCAGCTGAGAGACATAGTCCCTCCAGCGTGTCCTGGGCCGTCCCCTGCGAACCACCACAGCACATGCTGTAGGTCTTGGCTAGATGGGGCCAGCAGGACCACGTCATCTGCAAAAAGAAGAGACGAAATCCACTGGTCCCGAAACCAGGCCCCCTCTGGCCCTTGGCTGCCCCTAGAAATCCTGTCCAAAAAAGTTATGAACAGGACCAGTGACAAAGGGCAACCCTGCCGGAGTCCAACTAGCACCAGGAACAGGTCCGACTTAGTGCCGGCAATGCGGACCAAACTCCTGCTCCGCTCGTACAAGGACCGGATGGCCCCTAATAAAGGGCCCCCAATTCCATACTCCTGGAGCACCCCCCACAGGGCATCACGAGGGACACAGTCGAATGCTTTCTCCAGGTCCACAAAACACATGTGAACCAGTTGGGCAAACTCCCATGAACCCTCGAGTACCTTGTAGAGGGTATAGAGCTGGTCCAGTGTTCCACGGCCGGGACGAAAACCACACTGCTCCTCCTGCGTTATGTCAAGTATAACGTTTGGTGAAGTGGGTATTATGATGTGGGGCTATTCTTCAGGAGCTGGGCTTGACACCTTCGTTCCATATAAAGGAGCTCTTATTGCTTCAGCATGCCAAGATATTTAGGGGATTTCATGCTTCCAACTTTGTGGAATATTTTGGGTATGACCCCTTCCTGTTCCAACATGACAGAACAACACGGCAGAAAGCAAAGTCCAAAAAAACATGGATGTGTAAGCAGGATGTGGAAGAACTGGACTTGCCCGTGAGGAACCTGACCTCACATCAACATCCTGCTGAAACACATCTGGGATGAATAAGAGTGGAGACTGGGAACAAGACCTTCTCATCCAACATTATTGCCTGATCTCAAATGCATTTCTGGAAGCTAGATCAGAAATTCCATAACTTCAGTGTCTGTTTCAGAATTCTGTTTCCAATATAAATAAAATGAATCCGCTTGTTTTTAAATTCTACTTCAAAATGAAACTGTAACAATGCAAACCTCAATTGTCCTTTTGATATTAATTACTATTAATGCTGAAAAAGAATTCCTTGAACTTTCAGAGGAGAATGCTTCACAGGTGAGTTGTAGAAGTGTTTTCAGGAGCAGTTTCTCAGCAACTGGACTGCCCTAAAACACGTTTCACCTCTGATCCAAAAGGATACTTTGGTTCTATGATACATTTATAATATAATAGCATATCATAATATTATATATCATATTAACTGTATTATCATAATTACTCATACTCGTCGTCTTCCACTTTATCCGGGACCAGGTCACGGGGGCAGCAGACTTAGCAGAGACACCCATAATAATAATTATAATAATCAATAATTATTAGAACAGAAAATCTTATCCTTTTCGTAGCAGTGTAAAATTGAATTTACATATTTGACATGGCAGCCTTGAGCTTGGCTCATATTTTACCTATAATCTGTAGATTTCTATGAACAAGTTCTCTTTCACTGCTCCTAAACAACCTCAGTCTTTCCAGTCTCTTCCCAGTTTAACGGTTTTGTTTCACATAATATGAAAACAATTGATTAGACATGTCTCTCTTGGTTGCTCTCACCTTCACCTGAAAAGTCTGCTTTAAAAATGGGATTTTGGGCAATTATAAAATGATCTACAACCTATTCACAACACTTTTAAATAAAATCAGATCTTAAAGATCCACTACAACATTTCCATCAGACTTAGCTTTGGACTTTGACTGGGCCTTTTCAAGCAATTATGTTGCAGATTTGCTGCATTGTTTGGGATCATCATCCATCTGATGAACCAAAGTGCAAAACAGGCCTCAGTCATCAGCGCTCTGCCACTATGCCTGGTATGGGTGCTTTGTGCTTTATTTGGCTACACAATGGGCTTTTCCTACTGCCAACCTTTCCAATTCTCCAGATTAGCTGGGAATAACTCTCATGACAGGCAGCAGGGGTTGATTCCCTAAGATCATTGTAAATGTATTTGTTCCTTGGCATTGTGTTAACACACCTGAAATTTCTAACGGAAACTGCTCCCACTTGCTGATGATCAATGAATCAAGCGCCTTTGGTCACAGCTCCAACTATTTTCTATAGTCATTTTTTAATGAAATCTGTAAGGATGAACTTGGATTTTTCCCATCTGTCATTTCTGTTTAGCTTTCCTTGAATCAATACTGTCTGGCTAACTTGCCACGTGTTTTTGTGATACCTATTCTAAATTTACAATAATACCTGATGAGGACCAGAGGATTTGTTACATACGTTTGCACACACAAAAAGCTATAAGACTTATAAAATGAATACAATAAAATGAAACAAGAAATGAAATGGACAAAATCGAGAGACACATTTTGTGAATGAACGGTAAGAAATAGGGAAAGGGAAACAACAAACTAAAGCCTTCTTTAAGAGCTAAAGAGAAGGAAACAAGGATCTACTGGGAAGAAGAGACTGGATGATTGGATGGAAGAGAAATCCACTGATGAACAATCAGTCTGAACTGGATGTGGAGATGGTTATGTAATGCCCATGAACTCAGAATTATGATAGCAAACAGTCACGGGAGTGAATTAGGAAAGAACACGATAAATACAAGTAGTCCTGCAAAGCAGATGTGTCTGTTTCTATATATGCTTTAACATATTTTATTAGGATTCTTGTTTTTTCTTAGTGATGTCCTCAAAGAATTAAACAGGAAAAAAAGAATGAAGGTTAATTTGGAATTTAACTGTTTGTTTTTTTATTGTAAAATTCAACACACCAAAGTCCTCCAAAACTGGATATTTAATAGATTGTACAGCAGCATAAATATCTCAAAAACACATCTAAACACAAATTTATAAACTGAGTTTAAAATTGTGCTTAACATTTTTCGGAAACAAAACCTATATTTGGTCATGATTTGTTAATAAAAACTTAATGCCAAATGCTGTGAATCAGCCAGTTATGGGATAGAAAGTGTCAGGATTTCATTCTTTACATGTTGGAAACCAGTTCTTATCTGATATTTTAGTTTTGAGCAGAGGTCACTACGCTGACTGTAAGCGCATGAGAACATTAGTTAGTGTTGTGTGGGGGAACATGGAGTAAATCTAAAAACAAATGTCGTTCACTCTGAATTCCCGGCAGATTCTGTTTGAGTGGACACTGAATGTTAAAATGCTGTACTGTAAAAGTCACATTCTCTCATTTACCTCATTTGTCTGCAGTTTGTCTGTTTTCATTTTAATTTAAATGAATCATGAGAACTGATCATTTTCTACATGTCAATTTATTTATTTCCAAGTTATTAGTTTTTGTAATTATGACAAATAACAGACATTCATAAGAAAATAAAGCTGTGAATGAAATGAATTAGTTTGTTAAGCTCAGAGCTTTTTGAGGATTTTATTTCCGTGCAGTTTTAACTGTAATAAGTTGTATTAATAATACATGTTTGATGTTGTGTGTAGGTTGTGGAGCCATTTTCACTTAAGTAAATAGTGTGCATGCGCATGCAAATGTTGAACATAGTACATATTTAGAATGATTCTAATAAATTATGACTGTCTTTTCAGGGGATCTAACACTTTAATAATTTGTTCAATTATTTGTTTAAGTTTTACTTTGCACATAATTATTATGTAGTCATTGTAAACCAAAAAAAAAAAACCGACTTTTTAACATTAAGCTGACTTTTATGTTAGTGAATTATCATAAAATGAATCAGCACAATAAGCAGACTGCAAATACACAAAATGTCTGTATATTGAAATATCCCTAAATTGTCCAGATGTGCCGTGAATGAGGTGAAAGTGGGAGCTGCAGCTGTGGGATAAAAACAAAACACACATAAGTTAAGATCACTATAACTGTGACAGAACTCCTCTCTGATTAGAAGCATTTGGTTTTGGAATTTTTAAACAGACTTAAGCCGTCTGAACACAAAACAAATATTGAATCATTAGTAATTTAATTGACATTTTTGTGTGAAATGTTTCAAAGCAAAACCACTAAAATTCTATGAAAACATACACATATTTCCTAGGAGAGTTTGGATAAAAAACAGATATCAGAACGTTTTTCTGATCAAATCAGTCAGATTATAAACAGATAAATATAGCTCATGTCCAGGTTAGTCTTTTCTCTCCCTTTAGGTATTGGTTTCGAGACCCTCATCTTTAGGGGTGGCTTCACTAGAATTTATTTTGTTCTTTTTTTAATATTTATATCAATCTGTTTTTTTTGGAAAAGATTAGCAGTGTATGTTTTGTTAATTGAAAACTAGTTACATGTCTTTTCTTGTGGTAGGCCTGTCTAAGTTGTGTCTGGTAAAGAGGCCTGTAAAAAGGACTATTTTGAAAGAAAAAAAAAAAACGATTCTTCTTCTCAGCTTAGAAACAACAAACAGACCCATCTTTATGAAAGAACACAAACTATTTTAAATATATTTAGAGAATAAAAATGGTTACTTTACTAGAAAATTCAAGGAGGAAAACGTGGTTTTATTGACCAATCCAGGTTAAAAGATGCAGGCCTAACAGAAGAAAGTGATCCAAAGAATTCAGATAAAGCTCTGGATCTGTGGAATTCGTTAGAAATGATTCAGTCACGCACTGTGACCCGAACCCCCCGCTGTGGAAGCTGTATGGAAATGATTTTTTTTTTTTACTCTTTCCATTTTTAACCATAGCGGTAATCCTGTCAGCTTCATTAGTTTGGCTTGTCTCGGAATAAGTGAGGCTGTGGGTGATGTAAAGCAGTCTGATCAGCGCTCAGCTCCCCCCAACATGTGTGGTCCTCTCCCCGGCTTTAACCCTTTCACTCCGCCGGGATGGTGGCTCTCCTGCCCCAGCACCGTGGTGGACAGCGACCAATGAATGTGTCAATGACAAGCAATGCACTGCTGCGTTTGAGTAGCTGAACTCAGGGGTGCAACGAAGGAAAGCGTGTGTAGCAACTCGGAGCAGCCTTCTTTTAACCAAAACACGGCGACGTTACTTCAACGTCTCACTCCACCGGGAAACCTAGTCCCTATGCGGCACACTCTGTTCTCTGGCTCCTATACGTCGGCGCACTGATCTGGTTTTGTTGTTCGCTCCTCATAGTTTAATGTTGCATTCAAGAAACATTCTGCCTATCGGGAAATATTTGTAAAAAAAACGCAAGTAAAACAGTGACATTTGGGTTTGGCTGAGCTTTAGTTCTATTCTCCATGGGAGAAACTTTGAACAGACTTGGCTTTATTTAAAGTCGGTGGAGTAACTGTTTAGTACTTATAGCAGTTAGTAGGAAGGTGGCTCAGACCTATCTGTCTATCTATCAGCATTTATAAACATAAAATGTCTATTTTTTGTTTTCTACTGTAACTATATCTGCTGCATCCAAATGTAACATTACTATTTCATTGTTACTACTATTAATATAAATAAGAATAATTTAAACACCAACGGAAACCTCAGTAATAATGATGATAATAACATTTTTTTAAATATTTTTATTCAAGGAAATTTGATCTGCTAAGAGGCTGCAGTGAAAACAGAACCAAAGTTGCAAATCTCCTGAATGCTTCCAACAACTTGAATGCAGCATGTGCATGTGTAAGTTAGGTTCCACCTTCTGGAGTGCTGAGAAACCCTCCCCCCTATTTGAGACCTTCCTTCCATGCAGAAAAGATATTCCATAAAAGAAATAAATACGAAAAAATAACACTGTGTACGGCCCAAAATTCTGATATGCTAACGTGATCAAGAATATACCATACCTGTTATGTTTCCCAAAGTAAAGACAATTAATGTCAGAATCTCAGTTATTCATGTCATGTTCAAAATGAACAATTTACTTTGGCAGTTTCCCTCAGTATAATTCAAGTAGAATAAGTTAAATCAGCTGTATTCTACAGACAAACATTATATGTTACAATAAACACATTTGTTAAAACTTTGCTAGCTGGACAACAATAGAGCTTTTTACTCACATTTGCTGATAAAATCCTTTGTATTGTGGTCCTATTCCATGTGGGGCAGCTTTGTAATCCCACACGTGACAGCAGAAAAACAAGAAAAGGCTTGGAGGTTGAGAAATGTTAGATGTGTTTCTGATGAATATCCTGGTACGGCAGCTACAACAAAGTGAATTTAATTGCTGATGGACAAATGCAAGCTTATTGCATTGTATTGTATTTTATTGTATTCTGTTCTTTTCTATTCTTTAGCAGCCTCCTCTTCATCTCCTCAGGCTGGTAGCAGGTTATGTGAAGGAAATGCTGCTTGTATGAAATATGGAGAAATCCAAATTCAGATTGCTTTTTTCTTTTGAGCACAAACATATAGGTGGAGATGACATGGCTTAATGCATCAGTCAACAATATTTGACTTACATTTATTCTGCTTTTATATGTGCAGTTCTTTAGCAAACAGCCATGACTGTAATAGTGGGTGCCTGAAAAAACGTGCTGTGGACTCAGACATTAACAGTCACTCATCATGGCGTCTTGTGATACTGAGCAGGTACCCATATACTGTCACGGTGCTGTCCTCTGTTGTTATTGGTGATGCAGTGAATGACAGATTATCTTTTCTTGCCCTGACTAATTACAAATCGGTGCGAGAAAAAAGGAACATTTTTGGCATTGTTTCTTCCGTTTTTTTTCAGCTTAGTTGAAAGATTTAAAGTGTTTCATGATTGTTTCATATATTTTTTTATTTCCTACACCAACACAGAATATATCCAGGGTTTTTCATTCTGAGACAGCACTTTTACATCCTATCTGTTTCATTGCACCAGGATGGGAGAAAAAGAACCCCACACACCACAGATACAATTACCACTGTTAAGTTTGTTTATTTAAAATGCAAAGTTATTTAAGAGTGGAGTATTGTCATATATGTAAATTTTTTACACGTAGAAATGTTTGCCTTTATTTACTTTCTATTTTTTATATTTCTGCTTTTACCTGTTTTGTTCTAAAACTGACCTGCCTTGCAGACTTCCCTACATGTCTCATTATGTTCATGAAAAATCTTTGAATGCGAAGCTCATGTGTCTGTATGGCATGTAACACTAGACAATGATTCTCCCCTTTCAAGAAGAAATTACAAGGTTAACTCCCTGTCCTAATTCATAGATGGATACTCTAAAAAAGAACTGTAGGCAATTGGTAAAAGAATGGTATCCCTCACATTCTGAGGATGATTTTATCATACCTATCTGACAGGTTCCAGTTTGATCATGTCAAGAAATAAATGATAAATGTTGCACAAAGTAAGATTTAAAATGTTGTTAAAAATAGAATGGGAGGCAGATCTTTTAGTTATTAGGCTCCTCTCCTGTGGAACCAACTTCCAGTATTAGTCTGTGAGGCAGACACCCTGTCTACTTTTAAGGCTAGGCCTTTTTGATAAAGATTATAGTTAGAACAGGTAATCTTCTACCGTCACCACATTCTTGTTCATGATGAGGGGAAAAAAAATAATTTTATGCAATTGGCAGAGCTTCCTTACATAGATAACTTTTGATCATTTGGCATTGAATAAGACTGTTGAGTATTATATTAAGGATCACATAGATAGATAGATAGATAGATAGATAGATAGATAGATAGATAGATAGATAGATAGATAGATAGATAGATAGATAGATAGATAGATAGATAGATAGATAGATAGATAGATAGATAGATAGATAGATAGATAGATAGATAGATAGATAGATAGATAGATAGATAGATAGATAGATAGATAGATAGATAGATAGATAGATAAGCATATGCTATGCTTAAATGTTTCAGATCACCCATAAAAAATATCTATGTATCACCCATTGGCTACATGTTTAGCGGTCATTGGGTGAGAGGAAGAATACACCCTGGAAAGGTTGCAGTCCATCACATGGCACCAGAGAGACAAACAGGACAAACAAACAGACACATACAAGCTCATACCTGAAGATAATTTAAAGAAATAGTTTCATCCAACACTTCGGACTTTGGGAAGGACCGGGGGTCCTCAGATAGGATCCAGTCATGCACAGAGAGAAAATTAAAACTACAGTTTATGCAGAAAAGCTCTATCTGAGATTTCAATGCAGGGCCTTCAGCAGCAAGCAAGACAACTGTACTAACAATGTGGCAAAAGTAATGAACAAATAAAAAATTCAAAGGTTGTGAGTTGCTTTAGATGCTGGAACTGTGTCTAAGCAGAGATTGTTCAAAATGCTTTCTGCTGCAAATGATTCCCTTCTTACTTATTACTAAGTTTACTTTAGTAATAAGTAAAGGATTTGTAGTTTTAATGAAAATATAGTACATGTTTATTGTGTCAATATTATCACTATTTAGTTGGTATTTTTCAGGAAAAATATTTTCAGTGTAGGTTTGACTGAATGATGTAGCTTAAACACTGAACCTATTAACTACTTCCTACTTTGTTTATTGAGATATGATACAGTATAAACAATTAAATAATATCACTCTATAAGTGTGCAGTATTCATTTTTCCTATTTTTGCCTCCTCTGGCTAACATGTTTACGAGTGTAATGAAAAGCAGTAAATCCAACCAACTCGCTCATTTACAAATTGCGAATACTTCACTACAGTTAGCGCTGGCATTAATATACGTTTTTTTTATTTTTTATTCATGTGGTGTGTATGTGGGAAGATTAGCGTTGAGTGTGTAGCTTGTATGGTCAACTAATTTCACTAAGCGCAAGGTAGCTTCCGATTGTAGCTTCAAATTCAGGAAATGGCTAAAGGGCAGTTCCTCAGAGTTTTTAATACCTGGATAGCCTTACTCTTTAATCAGCTCGAGTTTGAAAAATACAATACTTAGACTCCTCAAACCTGAACTAGATTATTATTCATTAAAAGCGTCACACAGAGTTAGTATCTTTATTTAATATGAGAAAGTTCAGTAAAGTTCCATATTACTGCTTTTTTTTTGCACCTGGACTACACTTAAATTGGTCCAGCTGACAAATTGCAAACCTTAAACTCTCCAAAACCTTTAACCAAATCTTTTAGCTTTGTGCTAATTTTGGTATGAAAGGCCAACTCAGATTTTATAGTGTACAAGTATTAAGTCAGATTGGACTCTCTGTCTAGTCTAATTAGAAAGGGCCTGAAGCTAGAAATGCATGTTACCTGTACTCGTGGCTGAAGGTTTTTCCACAGGTTACGTTAGCAAAGTAAAGCTATACTATTATGAAAACAAGCTAATGTAATGGGCCGCTTTTATGCAACACTTGGGCTTGTAACTTTAAACTTTAGTTTACACAGCGCTTCTAAAATTCTAATTGTAGTGTTCCTACACTTTGCTTTAATCATGTTCCTTAGAGTTAAGCTGGGAGAGTGTTCAAAGTTTGTTTTAAACCTTCCAAAGCAACCCCTTGATTTACTTTATGATAAAGGATTCTTTATTGCAGGTAATGTTTACATTGTGAAACAAAAGTTTGCTCATTGCATTCAAACCTTGACATCATTGTTCATTACAAATAGTTCAAAGAAAAAATTTACCTTTTGTCAACCGTCATCCACAATTATAATCAAAATAAGTCTTTAGTAGCAAGTGTTCATCTGTGTCAACTTTTACTAGAGATTTCTGACAATGTGGAAAAAATTATTTCATCAAAATTAAATGTAAAATTAGATGAATCTGTTTTCTGTGTTTTTAAAATAGCATTTGCAAATTTTAGCATTCCAGTTATTACAGAAGGAGTAAATGCTGGATTATGTGTTTATAAAGATATTCAATTCAATTCAAAAATACTTTATTAATCCCAAAGGGATATTAAATGTTGTTGTAGCTCATATTATGAAGGTTTCTTCAGAGAGACGTTGTAGATGCTGATGGCTGTGGGCAGGAAGGATCTCCTGTAGCGTCCGTCTTACAGCAGATCTGAAGAAGCCTCTGACTGAAGACACTCTGTTGTTATTGGACAACAACATAGTAAATAATATGGTATATGGTATATAATATATAGTATGTATATGGCAAATAATCCCTCCACTGGTGTGCTTACAATCAAATATGATACAGGTTTGATGCAGTCAAATTTTCTGTTTTCTACAAAGTCAAAATGCCACACGATAACTGAGCACAACAACCTGTCTTCCACTTTTTACTTCAGTTTAAAATGACTCCTACACAGTTACATACACAGAAGACAAATAGTTTATATCCTGGTAGTTGACAGGACGGAGAAAATGGATAGGTTGCAACAAAATAAATAAACAGATAGAAAGGCTTTTTCACTTGACAGAAATGTTTGCCAGAGAAACTATTGGCTTCTCCCCCTACCTGTGTGACCCCAGCCTAACAATGGCTTTGTGTGCTATGCAGATTTTGGGTTTTGGATCTTATAAATGCAACTTATTGATTATTTTATAATGATTATATTATATTTTATGATTGCCAACAGTTAGAGTTCTGAGCCTGATGTGAGTGCTAAACCAGCTAGGAGAGGGTGAGGTAGAGGGTATTAAAAATAGGACATCTTTAAAAAGAGAATTAAAAAAATACCCTGAATATGTTCTTCTGCTATGACACAGCCTCAGGCAGCTGAAGTCATGGGGTCAATAGTTTTGTCTGCTCTATGGAGGAGGTGTTCTCTGGGATCCACAGTCAGGCTAAAGATGCAGCTTTACAGTGCTTGTCCCCACAAGACTTAGTAACTAATAACACAATTGTCCTTTTAGTATTTTTAAAACTCATTCACGCCACTAAACTCTGGAGCCAAACGTAACAAACATTTTACACTAAAATGGGGAACAGTTGAACAGATTGAAAAAGTGCTTCGTACTCGATTTGACAGCTGAAAATCTAAACTACAGACACTTTTGGCCTGGTTATTGTAACTGATACATTTGTGTATGTTGCCATTTTGGAAACACTAAAAACTATTTTACAAAATCTCAAATATGTAGACATGTTTAAAGCAACGAGTGTGTAGTGATGGTACCTACTTTAAACAAAACCCGTATTCTCTGTTGAAAAAAATTCCTTGCATCTTCAATTGTTTTATGATTATCTTGAAAATCTCATTTTTAATTCAACATTTGCTATATTTGTGTGCTCTTTTTCATGCTCAAGTTGTTAACTGTTATGGCTTTAACTATACTTCAACCAAATGTGCATGATTTGAAAGTGGTTGAAACAACTGGACTGGAAGTACCCAGTAATGCACATTTCATTCATGGTCGCATTGTCCAAGTTACTGGGGATAACGTAGGCTTGCAAAGATATTTAATCACTGATCATCATCGGCTATTAAATAAATTATTGCCTTTACTTAATTTGTTACCAAAACATCAGATGTATAAATCATTACCCCAGAAGTATCTGAAACATTGGCTCACATCTGCACATGTGGTGTATGTGAAAGGAGGCAAAACAAATTTAAAAAACAAAACAAAACTTTAAAAATATAACTAAACCAATGACAAAAAAGAGCACCAGAGCCAGAAGGCAATATGCTGGGAGTTCTTTAATTGGGACAGAGCAGAAGCAGATCCAGGAAAATGGTTGGTCTTCAAAACCGAAAGATGGTACTGATATAGCTTTAAAGCTAGGAATTTTGCTATCTGCTAGGGAACACGGATATGATTTTCTTGTGTGTACTGAAGTGACAAAAGACACAGTTGTGTTTTGTAAGATAAGGACTATTGTTTTAAAAAATGTAAGTGTCTGGCTCTGTGGAATATTGACAGGAACTCTGTTTTTTAATGAGCGGTATCATACATTCAGGGTCAGATTACACCCAGAATTTAAAATTGATGAACTGTGTTTTAAAGTGTATGATGCCCAAAGAAAGTACGGCACTGCAGATCCTTCCCTCTGTGTTATTACATATTGTAATTTAATTCCAACCAAAAGTCTATTTTAATATTTGTATGTACTTTGGCCTGACAAATACATTTTTGGTAATTTTGTAACTAAGGATTTGTGGTCTTTTTAAACAGTTTTTCTTTGAATGTATGGCTGACAGTTTATTGGCAAGTAACAATTTAAAGCAGTTATCCACATCATAGCACTGATTTAGTTTCCAGGTTAACTTAAATAGAAATAATATTTCACTGAGGAAGAATAAATCACAATCAATGCTCTAGTTGTTAATTGTGTTAACACAATGCACTGTCTCTCTATATACATTTGATTTTTTATAACTAATTCATCAATTCAGTAGAGAAAAAAAATTAACACTTAACGTTGTAAATAATACTTTTTACAGAGTATTTCCTCATGTGGTGTTAATTTCATATAACCCCATCCATGGTCAGTGGTAAATAGTTACTTGATTTAGAGGCAATTAAACTCTGGAATTTTAACTCTTGCGAATTTAACACCAATTCTGAGTGGGACCAAATACACTCAGGAACATTGTGAAATTTAACTCTGTAGTGTTGATTTAACATTGATTTAATATTTAACATATTGACTGTGTATGAGATGACTGAATTAATATAGAATACAAAAGAACTGTGGGACTTCCCAGCCTAATGCAAAAAGTTTGCGAACCACTGTTGAACAGCCCAGGGTTATGACAACATAAATATTCTGACCTTATACCTGACCTAAACCAAACGTTGCTGATGAAACTGACTTGTTCTGTTCCTGTCTTTGGTATTTTCCTCCCTGCATCGTAGCTGCTTAACTCCATCATTCTAAAGACCCAAATGATCCAGCTACTGGTTATAATGTAAACCCGCTGGACTGCTGGGAGATGAATGAATAAATTCAGCTTGCTCTGGCTCATGTAAGTAAGATTCATGTGTCGCTGCATGTGTCAAAGGCGAGCAGTTAACATGCTGAATTGAAATCTGCTTTTCTTTGCTCTCTGTTGCATAATGTCCAGTAAAACTTCACTGTAGTCTACACTGACAATAAAGTATAGGTCTACTCTCTGAACCAAAGCTCCCTCATCGTTATTCAGCTCCCTTTCTGACTCAAAACTCCCTTAAAATCATCGATAAGTGTCACCACATTTACTGGGTGTAAAGCTCTAGGCCAGGGGTTCTCAAACTTTTGGGGGCCAGGAACCTCTTAGCAGTGGTAGCATTTTTCCAAGGACCCCTTAAGATTCCTCATGCTGATAATATTTTTTGAAACTGCCTTTTGTACACTTAAATACTGTAGGTATTCTGTATATTAAAAAAAAAATTTAACGTACATAAACCCAATCTGTTATAGAAATAAAAAATAAAAACATTTGAATACTTTAAACAGCAAAAAAATATGTAAGTTATATTTTAACTCCTTGGGTGTTTTCTTCAAATATCATTTATTAAAGCTTCCAAAAACACAATGAACACCTTAAATAAACTTGACTTGACTTATTCAAACTCTTGGCAGAAAACTGAAAACCTTCTGAAAAATTTCTGCTTTAGGCTTTGTTGCATAGTCAAACCAGTCATCAGTTGCATCAATAACCCCTAAAAAATTAATGAGAAGGATGAGCCTGTCTCTCACCACACAGTTTCTCTATTCTTGGAGGTACGGATGACAAAAAAAACTCTAAGATCATCTTCCACTTGTAAACGAGCCCTGTATTTGTTCTTCATTACAGTCAGAGTGGATATGATGATTCACAAAGGTATGTGGTAGGAAAGGGCAGCAATATTTTCATGGCCTCTGCAGCCAGTTCAGGATACTTATGTGAGAGGGAGGTCCAAATGTTAGCATGACTTGTCTGTTGGAATCTGCTGGTCTTCGATGTTCTGTCGCAAGATAACTCCAACAGCTGTTCTTCTGTTTTACCCGTTAGGCCATTTTCTGTTGCAGCAGGTGAAAATGGATCACGCACCCAATCCCAGGCATCAGTGTCCACATCAGAGAAATATGAGCTGAAGTGCTCACACAGTGATGTTAGGTGTGAAGTTACAACATCTCTCACAATAGCAACAGACAAGTTCTCTTTGTTTAAAAACTCAGTCAGTTGGGGGAACATGTCTGTTATTCCATCTTGTACTCTTCTTCTCCAGAGGTCGGTTTTCTTCATAAAGGCGGTGATTTTGTCACTAACTTCAAGTATAGATGTGTGGCCTCCTTGGATTGAGAGGTTGAGGCTGTTCCGTATGTTGAATATGTCTGCAAGATAGATTAACTTGGCAATGCAGTCTGGATCAAGAAAAAAAATGTGCAATGTCTAGTTTTTCCGCTGTCATGAATTCTGACATTTCTCTGCAACGCTTTCCCACGAGACTGCCATTGCACCTCCGAGTAATAAAGCAGCACATGTTCAGCATTCAGATTTCGGCAAGGTTGACCAAGCAACCGTGATTGGAAAGCTCTGGATTTCACAAAGTTAACTGCAGTGATAGCTGTGTTCCAAACGAAGTGAAGATCTGCTTCCATGTCTTTGGAAGCTAGTGCTTGCCGATGCAGGACAATCTATAACCCTTGGATTGGATTGGTAGATTTTATCCGTGCTGCAACTCCACTCTTTCAGCCGATCATTGCTGCTCCGCCATCCGTACAAACAGCGACACATTTTTCCCAGCTCAGTCTTGCTTCAGTCATAAAAGCATCAACAAGTTTAAATATTTCCTCACCAGTTGTCCTCCCCGAGACCTCCTTGCAGAACACAAAATCCTCTAAAATGTCTCCTTCCCACAGATAGCGTACCAGAGCTATCAGTTGAGCTGCACTGGAAATGTCTGTCGATTTGTCCAGGTGTATAGAAAACTGTTCACATGAATGCAGTCTGTCCAATAATTATTCCTGAATGTCAGCTGACAGTTCTTTAATTCTTCTCACTGTGTCATCTGAAAGCGGGGTGTCTTTCACCTTGTTGGCCGCATCTGTGCCAAGCAGAACTTCACACATGTTCACTGCAGCTGGAAGCACAAGGTCTTGTCCAATTAAGTGTGGCTTCTTACTTTTTGCGATGCACTGTGCCACCAGATACAAAACCCTCTGAGCTTTTTCTGATGTTGTGGCCAGGTTCACCAATTGTTTTTTTTTTGCTGCATATAATTCTTACCCTTTGCTGGTTGTTGGACCTAACTTCTTCTGCACTTCAAAGGGGCCAGAAGCTTACTATAATTTCTAGGCAACATTACCAGCACCTTTTGACTTGGTTCAAAACTTATTTCCCTTGCTGAACGATCATACCAAGCTTTTCGGGACATTTGTGCAACTGCCATATGTGTTTGAGCTAATGCACTCTTTTTTCAGTTTCTCCCTAATCTGTAGGACATAGGAAATTACATTAACTGGCTACTCTCCTTCTTGGGTCCCTTCCCACATCTCCTTTAACAGGGTAAGAGGGCCCCTGACCTCATAACCATATAGGAGTTTAAAAGGTGAGAACCCAGTGGAGGCCTGGGGAACTTCCCTATAAGCAAAAAAGAGGTAGGGCAACCACTGATCCCAGTCAGAGCCTGTTTCATCCACAAACTTACGAAGCATTTGTTTCAGGGTCTGGTTAAACCGCTCTGTTAACCCATCTGTTTGGGGATGGTATGGGGTGGTCCTCACACTTCTAATCCCCAATAGTTTATATACCCGTTTCAATAAAACAGACATAAAATTAGTTCCTTGATCTGTGAGAATTTCACGAGGAAACCCCACTCTTGAAAATAACTGTATTAAAGAGAAGGCTACAGCTTTTGCCTTTATTGTTTTCAATGGAAAAACTTCAGGGTATTTGGTTGCATAATCTGTGACTACCAACATATACCAATACCCTGTGTGGTATTTTCCCCAGGGGTCCAACAATGTCCATTCCGAGACGTTCAAATGGTGTGCCTATAACAGGCATAGGCTGAAGTGGAACTCTGGAGGGGCTTTTAATTGATGTCTTCTGACACTGGGGGCAGCTCTTGCAACATCTGAACGTAGGCCAGGCCAGTGGAAGTAACGCTTAATACAACTAGTGGTCTTGTGTTTCCCTAGGTGGCCAGCCCAGGGAATGGAGTGGCCCAGATTAAGTACAACATCTCGGGCCTCTTGAGGGACCACTAGCCGCTTAGCCTGAGCACACCAATGGTAAAGTATGCTGTTCTGTAAGAAATACCCCTCTTTGTTGTTGCCAAGCTCACCCTCTGAATCCTTCTGCTTAGCTCTCAAAAAAATGGCTGACAGCGCTGGGTCATTTTCTTGCACTTGAATGATGTTTATTGGCATTTGAAATCCCAATGGTTCATCAGGGGTAGCCTCATCTGGCAACTTTACAACAGTACCTCTAAACTTCTCTTGCTTTCTTTGACTTCTTGATTTCTTAGATCTCTGGGGTTTAGTTTCTAAGTCAGCATCAAAGAAAGGTAAGGTACTCAAAGTTGGAAGATGCTCATTCACTTCTTTAACTTTGGTCCTCGTAATAGCCACATTACAGTCTTTTGCTGGTTTTAACAAATCATAGAGCACTGGCAGGTCTTCACCCAGAACTACTGGGAATGGCAGGTTATCAGCCACACCTACATTCAATAAATATGGTTGTCCTTGTACTTCAATAAATATGTCGGCTGTAGGGTAAGGCTTCTCATCACCATGCACACAACAGATTGGGATGGTCTCATAAGTACACATGCTACTTGGTACAAGTAGTCTGTGAACCAAGGTCTGAGTACTGCCAGTATCTATCAAGGCTTTATGTCTTCGCCCATTGATTTTTACTGTGGTCATTCTCATTGGAAATCCCTTTTCTTGTTTTACATCAGAGTCTTGGCATGGCACAAAGCACATCTGGGTCAATTTTAAAGGGTTTTGTGGACACATGGGTTTGATGTGCCCTTCCAGCCCACAAAGGTAACAAACTGGAATTCTTTTATTAAATTTATTATGAATATTTGCAGGCAGTTCATGTCTGGCAGGGATTTTACTCACACCTGTTGCTGAACCCTGTTGATGCCGAGATGGAGCTGGCCTGCAGGTGTCCTTGTCTTTAAAGGAAGTGTTACTCCATGTCTGGCCCTTCCTTTGAGCAGCCACAAACATCAGCAAAGGTGGAGGCTTCAGCAGCTGATTTCGAATCATGCTCTTTTATCCACACCTGGAGCTCAGGGGACAACATTCTTAAATACTGTTCCAGGATTAATATTTCACCAACTTCTTCCACTGTTTTACCTCTGGGTAGAATCCATTTCCCAAACAACTCCTTTAGCCTCACATACAGCTCTTTGGGGCTCTCATCAGGATAAACATACAGGGAACAAAACCTTTGTCTATAGGTCTCTGGATTAATGTCATACTTCTTCAAAATTGCTGTTTTCACATTATCATAATTTAGTGTCTCATCAACATCCATATGAACATAGGCACTTCTTGCCTTACCCGTAAGGAGAGGAATAAGCCGAAAAACCCAGTCTGCTATTGGCCATCTACAGGCAGCTGCAATTCTTTCAAATGTCACAAGGAAATGTTCAATATCATCTTCACTTGTCAATTTCTGCAACATTGGCTCAAGAGAAAATTGCGACTGACCTGAAGATATATTGACTGGTGCAGATATAACCTGGGCCCGCTGAACAACCTCATAGTCATCCTCCTGTGTTTCTGGATTAGTTGAAGAGGGTTCAGGGAGTGGAGATGTGCAGGCCTGCACTTCCATTTGTAGTAGCTGAAACTGATGTTTTAAGGCTTTAAACCACTGTTCCTGTATCTCACATTTTTGGTTTAATTTTACCTCCCGTGCCTCCTGCTGGCCCATGAACGCCTGCAAAATCCCAGTCAGGTCTCTCAGTGTTGGTTCTTTATCATCTTCACCCCCAGTGTCTGCTGCCATTGTCGAAGCTCCAGCCTCCATTTCCTCGTCTCCAGCAAATGGTTCCTCTGTTAGTTGAGTCTCTGGTTTGTTTTTCCTGGCTCCACGGTGCATGGTCAAAAAGAGAAAAACATGGAGTCAAAAAAGCAAAAAAAAAAACAAAAACTGGGCTTAAGAAAACTGCCAAAAACAAAAAAAACTGTGTCCTCAACTGGCAAATCCCACTCCTGACACCATGTGTGAGGGACCAAGCCAGTCAAGCATGATTTTCAAAGAACATGGGTTTTATTTCCCCAAACTAACAAAATTCAAATAACTGTTGCAGTGCCCTTAAAAGAGGTCCAATAAAGAAGCTAAACTCAAGACAAAAAAATCAAGGTTTAACATAACAAAATCTCAAATTAACTGCTCAAACAAACAAACTGACCTCCTACACAACAAACAAAGGGGACCTAAATACTGGCTGATCAGACCAGACTAAGACACTGAGGAAAAGGGAAGGAAAACATATACAGAAATTAAACTGGCAAAAATAACTAAACACAGTTAGCTTAAAAATGTACTTGAATGACTAATAACTAAACAAAATAAGCAAATCACAAAAACAAAGAGAACTTATGCAAAAATTTGAATAAAGACTCCATGGTCTTCCCCCATGGTGGAACTCCAGATGGTATCACCCAATCAGTCAATCTGGAATTTGAGTGTGCCAGCCAGAGTCCATTGCTTCTGTTCAAGGTACTCCCCCACAGCACCAGTAAAGAAAACACAGAAAATGTTAAATATTTGACAAAATTAAATATACAAAAGTTAACCAAATGTGCACGCTACAATTAGAACTAATGTATTTCAATATTGTCAAATGAAAATATAAACAGACACCCATGCATTTTTGCTGCAGTGAATGTGTATATGAAAACTCAAAATGAAAAAGTGTTTGTGTGTGGGGTTACCGACTGTGTGACTGCAGGTGTGGCCATCACACTGACAATAACTCTGGATAAAGTTTTCCTGTTTTAATTCAGTTGAGATTACCAATATTATTTATATTTGTTTAATGCAAGCATAATGAGAGAGAGTTTGATAAATTTCAGATTTTATTATTATCTTTTTCAAATTTAGAAGTTTACATTCACAGAGGTTATCGTGCTTTTAAACAATTAGCCCAGATTATTATTGTTGTAGCTTTCTAAGCTTCATATAGGTACGTTAACAACATTTGGCCAAACAATTATATGCAAGTATTATAAAACAGTATGAGAATGTCCAGCCATACTGTTCAGTAAGGAAATTCTGGGTTATGTGTCCCAGAAATGAATGTGATTTGGTATCAACCCCTAGAACAAAAGCTAAAGACCTTTTCATAACATTTTGAGCTTTTAGATCTTTTTCACACTGTGCTGGGATGTTAAACATTGTGTGCTGTTTAGTTCAGGGAACACAAAAAAATCACAAATTACTGGTTGCACAGGGACCGTTTATCATCCCAGTGAAATTAGAGAATTATTGTATTTTTACTTTACCTTTGAAACATCAATTTTCAAAAGTACCCGACTATGCTGCGTTGCGTAGGCAGCAGTGGACGGTAGAATTAAACACATTTAAATATTCAACAGGTTTTTCAGTTTTAAGATTGATCTCCATGTTAAAGATAATCTCACACCTTATGGGTTAAGTTTAACGGAGGCCCGTTACACGCACCCTAAAAATAATAATTAATTATCAGAAATAATTAAGAATAAAAAAGGGCGCATTTAACGAAGCAGGGCAGAAAAACAGAGCCTTTCTGCTGCGGCCGCATGTCAAGGAGATCAGTCAGCCGTCACGACTATATATGGGCATGCCGCTTCCTGCGGCCCCACTTCAGCACCTCCGCTTTCTGCTCGGGCACGAACCTCATGAACAGAAGCTCACATGAACGCGCGTTCCTAACATAGCATCTAAAGCACGTCATGGCAGTCAGGTTTCTGCTCAAAAGTCAGGGCAAAGCAAGAAAGCAAAGACTGGAACATGAGATATGTCTCAGTCTTCGTCCACATTCTGTTCACTTTGACATTTTCAGGAACGATGGAAAGTTCCCTTTGCTAGTCTAACTTTTTTCCGTTTTAATGTCGAGTTAGTGTTAAACTCATTGACAATAATAAAATGTACTGTAGCTACTGCTCATTGGAGCTGGGGGATGGGGCACAGGGGTTGGGTGGAGGCATTTAAATCAAATCCAGCAGACTTTGTTGACATGAAAAAGAAAAAGTGAATTTTTCATTATGCATTATTGTGAGCTCTTGCTCTTTTTTACATATTAGACGGAGAAAAAACAAACAGAAATAAATCAACACATATATAAATAAGAAGCCCTTTTATTCTAACTTCCCTCTATTTCCTTAATTATTCTAAAGAAGCAGTTTTTTAAAATTAACTTTCACAGGCACTTTATTCGGCATAAAAACAGCAGCATCGCACCGCAGCCCACTGAGCCGGACCGGCTGCTGTGGAGGCGGGTCTTTCCCGCCGAACAATGCAATTATTTCAGCTCCGTTGGTCAGGAATGCCAGATTTCACAAGCCGCTGCCCTCTTGCGAGCGTCCAGCACTGCACCTCCAGTGAGGCTCACCGCCTTTAACCTTTTCCCACCCTATCCTCTGCATGCACTGCTCCGCCCCACCCAACGAGCGCGACCTATGGACCACCTTTGGCCTGCTGTAATGGAACTTTTTCTACGTCAACAACAATGACTTTCCCAATCAGCCTTGATTTCCTGCACCGTGGAAATATTTGTCTTGTAAGTAGGCTAATATTCTTGCTGAACTGTTGCTATCGACCTGAATGATCTCTGCTGCACCTATAGCTCACATGTGTTTAAACTCGGGGTGGGCCTCGCTGCCGTTTACCCTGCAGCTGATAACGCTGCTGCAGCTGTGAGAGCTGCTGATGCCTTATCTTTATATTTTCGTTCATTTAAAACGCTACGAGAACAAGTAGCTACTTAAAGGCGGGTAATGAAAAATTTGTGAATGGAAAGAAGAATTTGTGTTCATTGTTAAAATTTAACTATACAATGACAGCCCCTCTGTTATTCGACCAATCCAGAAGGTGATGGGATAAATTTTCCACCAATGAGAACAAAGACAAGAGGTAAACTGAACCAATGGGAAACTGGTATTCAAATAAGGAATTTGTCTCGGCAAGAGCTGAATGTCAACTAGTCAAAGATGGAGTCCAAAGCTGGGAGGCCGTGGGGTAGCCAGGGGACGAAACAGCGTCTCCCCCAACCAGGAGTCGCTGCGGCGGACTGCTCGGACGGCTGTGCGAGAAGAAGGCGGTCAGGGCCGACTGCTTTTTATCCGCTGAAAGGACCAGTAGAGCTCCGCGAAGCCTGTGTTGGGTGAACCGGAGGCTACGGACCGGCCCTGCCAGCACCAGGTACCGATTCAGCAGAACCGCTGGCCGCGTGGGGAGGAGATGGCATGCAGCTCGCGCACAAACGTGGGTGCGGGTGGGTCTGCCTGACCCCGGGGAGATTTTACGAACCCTTGCTGCTCTCAACTATGGAGCTGCTATTATGTGTGTGTCTGCGTGCGCGCGCGTGTAGTTCTGTGCGCGCGCACTGGTTTGAGATAGATGGAAGTAAAAGCGTGCGCGTGAGCATGCTGACAAAGATAGTGATTGACAGATAGGTGACATGAAACTTTCTTTCTTTCTTTCTCAAACTTGGTCACAATGTCCACCACTTTAGAGGTTTAAAGTAGGATCCAAGGACACCCAGGGGTCCACCAAAGATCCCCCTGAACAGCAAGATGTTTCTTAATTTGCCTATATAATAAACTAGTTATTAAAGCTATATGACTTGATAATTAAACAGTGCTGTGTTTAGAATTTGCTCCTTGCAGGAGCTGGTTTTATAAAACATTTCATTATTTTGCTTCTATAATTTTAAAGCAGTTCTTGGAGTTCTGAGCTGCTGTTGGGTGTTGCAGATTAGAATAATGAGGCTGGGTCCGTGCAGTGCAATGTTAGTATGTTTATGTGAAAAAAGGGTCATTGTCCAGTTCAGCTGGGCTCCACTGTGGATGTGGCCCGGAGCCACATGTCCTTGTGTTTCTTTGAGTTGCGGTTGAAAGTGTAGGAATGTGTGCTCTGTGTGTGGCTGCAGCTTGTCAGGCTCAATCTGCGGGGACACGAAAACAAGAAGAAGAAGAAGCTTCAACGCTGAAGCAACCGTGTACCCTGCTGTCCTATCTGGGAGAGATCCCATATCTCCGGGCTTCCATGTATAGGGGCTACCCAGCGTTTGTAGCCTAGCCTGTGGTGTTTTGGACGACATGGAGTCTGGTCGCTGGCTGTGGTCGGAACTTGTTTTTTGCTGCTCCTGCATGGCTGGATTATGAGGGTCCTGGCAGCAAAATGAGCTCTGCAGCTGATTGGAAACGGCTACTGACATTGGAAATAACAAAGCCACCCCCCCCCCCCACCACCTTCCGTCCTTACCCATTCCCCCACCCCGCGGTTTCCTAAAAGAGGAGGGTTTCACGTTGCCACTTTGGCTACAGGGACAGGAATAGTAGGTATTAAATGAAAGTCTCTGGTATTGTATCTCGGAATTTGCTCTTTGCCCTATATATGTTTTCTCCACCCTCGTTTCCTCCCAGCAGAGCTCTGCTCACTGGCTGCTTTCAGAGGCTGCAGTCTATAGGAAGAGCTTCGCCTGTCTTTTAGGTTCTGTGCTGTATCCCTGCAGTTTAACATGGACTGGAACAAATCCTTGGATACATTGTCTTCAAATATTCTCTTATTGTGTATAAATGATACCTTGCAGAGCGTATCAGTCCTTCTCCATTTGCATAGATTTTATGCTCTTTTGGGGCCTGTGCTTTGAATACCATGAAAACACAGTAGCCTTTATAAGCCTGTTTTGCTTGTTTCACGGCTGCTTGTCTGCTTGCAACATGTTAATCATGGTAACTGTGAAGAGGCTTGCTGCAGCCCCCACCACTAGTATTGATGAAGCTGAGGTGTTGCATGCTGGTGTTCCTATAAGAGTTGGATGCGCTGAATAGACACCATGTAGTTCAAAGCCCTTTTTCTCTTGTACTACTGTGAAATCACGTGAGCAGTGCAATATTAAAAGGGCATTGGCTCACACAATGGCACCTTGGCCCTTCCTGCTGTATGTTTCAAAATATTAACTAAGCACAAACAAACGGTGTAAAAGTGCTTCTGTATCGACCCTAAATGTAATTATTAGACAATTTAGTTTGTGATTGGCTGATGTGTCCACAGAGCAGCGTATGTGAGTGCTATAGCTACTCCTGTTGTTTTTATGTGTGTGTGTGTGTGTCCCAGCATGCAGAGGTCAGCTGCTTTGACAATGTTGCACTACTGTACCATGCGCTAAAGCAGTGCAATAGTATTGTCATAGCATTTGGCCTTTGTCCTGCACTACAGCAGCCGGACGACAGATTGTTGGAAATAGAAAAAAACTGACAAGAAAATTGTTTTTTCTTTATTGTCTTTGTTATCTGTTGGTTATTACAATGTAAAATCAATCCATCCAACTGGACCTATTTTATTGGACTATTTGCAGAAATAGAGGGTAAAAAGATTTTGAATATATATATTTTTATGTTGTCATAATTTTAATTTATTTTAAATAAACAGATTTTTGTTCTTACAACTCACTGAAGTTTGATTGTGTGAATCAGGGCTGGTTGAAAGGTTATTGAAAACAGTACATTTGGTATTTAAATTTTTAATGTGTGTACACTGTGTTATTTTTATAAACTGACAGCGGAATTACGAAATATTCTTTGTTATGGACATTTTATTTCAAATTTCTGGGGGTTCCTGGGCCACAGTGTGGGCACCGCTCCTAGGTTCCTCCAATAGGAATTGTCTGTGGCTTTTCTATTCACACGTGTTCCATTATCAAGCTGGATTTTACCCGGGGAGATATAGGCCTCCTGGAACACGCCTCCTAAAAAAAAGAACATTTTGTTCACAGAACTACACAGGTTGTCTTAGTTTGCATTGCAGACCACGTGTCACATTAAGTAACAAGCTCTGAGGTCAACTTACCCAACTTCTTGCACATTTTTTCAGGCAGTGTAATATGTTGCTACATGCTGGCCCACGGTGTGAAATCATTTGGAGCCGAAGCTGGGTCGGATTTAATTTGGATTCTCTTTGGTTTTTTAGTGGTCAGATTTTAGCCTTCTGATTGGATCAGAAGTAAGTGACTGAATTAGTTTTAGAGATGAGATGGAAACACAGCTTAACTTCACTTCCTGTTATGTTGGTGAGAATTAGAATTTTATTTCAAACATGTTAAGTCTGTGATGTTAGCCGTTATGGTTAACAGAAGGTTTCCGACAGTCAGGAAATAATAAAAAAAAAGTAAAAATAGGAGAATCATTTTAGGTGGCCAGTCTGGATTCCACTACTTGTATTTAAATGTATGGCTGTAAAAAGTCTACATTTACAAAATCAAAACTAAATTGGCCTTCAAAAATTCTGTTTTGATTTTTATTTGGTCACTAAAAAAACAAACAACCAGATCTTTCAAACAAAATGAATAGTTCTTTAAATGTTATGATCATAAACCTTATGCTTTGATTTCATAATATTTAATTTGAAAGATGTTTTACCGAATAAAAAGAGCAGCTGCATGTGTTCTGTGTAAAGGAACGTGAGCCTATAGATAAATGCTGCAGTCCCTTATTATTCTGTGTGTGTGTGTGTGTGTGTGTGTGTGTGCATGCGCTCCTGCAGACCTCTCCCCAGCCTCCTCCCACCCTCCCCCTCTTTCAGTCGGCTTTTCAAAGCATAATTTGAGTGTGCACGCTTGAAGAAGTCACCGCGTGGGTGGGAAAATGGGGTAAGTTTCCTATTTGGGACAGGTCGTAGGGGGGGATGGGGCGCCTTGTGAGGAATGTGGAGGGCAGGGCTGCTTTGAGGGAGGAAGGGGAGGGTGTTGGGAGGTTAGGGCTTATCGTCCCACGTTGCTTTTCTTGCTTGTGTGTTTGTGCATGTTTTTCAAGTGGATGTGGAATTTTCTGTTTGTTGTGTGTTTATGGGAAATACGTTGGAGCGAGTGGCTGAGTATCTTCCTTTCTAGCTCCAGGGTGTTTAGGTGCCGAGTTAGCCCCACACTCATAGTCATGCATCTAGAAGTGCATTTAAAACTTCAAATCCTGCAAAAAAAATATTTACAGTTTTGCTCAATCAAGGTGCAAATTTTAAATTTTTTTTGGTCAATTTTAAGACAGCAAAGTTAGTCATAAATTATTTTGGATGTTAAGAAATACATAACATGTTGACAATATTATCTAAACAATACAGAAAGCAGTGGGCATTTAAAGGCTTGAAATATTTGAATGTTGGTTAAAGTAAGATCTAATTGAAAAAATGTCTTGCTGTTGCATGGGGCAGCCATAATGCTAATACAATGCATCAGCAGTAATTGACCCAGTGCTGCAAATGTAAAAAGTCCCAGCCTGCATTATAATTGCCATGTGTTAAATAAGAACGTGTGGAACGTAGGAGCAGGAGAGTTTTGCTGCATAGCATGTGTCAGCTCGTCTCTGATGCTGTGTGGGCAGGTAGATCCCGGAGCAGACGGGTCAGTATGAAGTGCAGCCTGTAGGGAACAGGGGCTAATATATCTGCTGCCTGTGTGTCTCATAGTGATTGGCTGTTATTGGAGTATCATCCTCAGCTGCAGATGTAGGTGTGAAGTGTTCTGATCTTGGATCAGCTGTAATCAAATATAAAACAGAGAAGATGATGTAGACATGAAGTCAGGGTTACTAGAGCAAAAAGATTCCTTTCCTTTTGATTATTGGAAAGTAAGTGATGCATGAATACAAAAGAAATAATACATATTTTTGGTTTCATTTGGAATAAATTTCTATTTGGGTTATGGACAAAGAGCAGATTTGATTGTCAGGTTATGATATATAAGCGCACAAACACACACACACACCATCCAACCAGTGCTGTGTAGTAGGAGGCTGACTTTTGTACCACTTAATCATTTCTGCCACCAAAACAATTCTTTTAAGGTATACATCATTGTTTACATGATGCTGTTTATGCATATACCAGAAAGGTTTTAATACCACTGTGAACTGATTTTCATTTGGGACATATTCAGTATACATGTGGTTGGTTTGCCTCTGTATCTCAACATGTTGAAAACATAGATCTGCCACACCAGATTGTTTGGATTTTTCTCAGGAGTGATACAATAGGAGGTTTGATTTTTCCAGGTTAATTACCCTCATGGTCTGGAGTTTGTTGTTGTATGTTGGGACTCCCACATGGAAAAGCACTTTTCCCCTGTACTCTGCGTGAGCATTTCCTTCTCCCATTTAGCTTTAATATGTACCATTGAAGAACGTCTACCAGGTAGTGCTATAAATTTAGGAGGAAAAAAAAATGAAAGAAAATCTCTGGTTCAAGCCTCTGAAAAGTTTGATTCATGCTTCCTAGTGAGAAAATGTGTTTTGTTTTTGGATGGAAAAAAATCGTACTCTGTTGAAACTTTGACAGAATTGAGGGTTTATATTTAGCCTCCCAACACATCAGTTTCTTAAATAAGAAGTAGATGCTTGATAAATGTATAATACCTTTTATTGGATTCAACTTGTGCTGTATATTTGTTAGAAAGCTTCCTTGTGGTATTCTGGTTAGTGTACTCGAGGTAAAAGCTGGAACTGTGAAAAACTCTTAAATGTGAAGGAAAATGTGGAGGAAATGTGAAAATGCATGATTTGTTTTTCTTTATTTCAGTCACCACAGAAACACTAAGCAATCAAACAATAAAAAATACTAATTTTAAATTATTATTTACATTTTTAAAGAAAACATATAATACTGTAACATGCCTATCATATTCAGGCCCTCTGTTTCTAAGAACATAAAAATACAACACAGCCTTTTGCCAAGAGGTATTAGTTCATTAATCAAATATTATTCACTCTTTGACATATTGTAATTTAGGGGAAAATAGTTAACATTCATGTGTGCCCCTTATCATTAAAATACCTATAATACTTCTTCTCTGTGTTGCTAGTGAAGATTACAGATTGAGAGAAATATAGAAGATATGAAGTATTTCTGTTTGGAGAGAACCAGCAGAAAATGTCTAGTAAAGATGATGAAACATAAAACAAGTTTGGACATGTTCATTGTTTGAAATAAAATCCCTTTGTGTTTTATGTAGGAAAAGGCTGAACCTGCTTTTGATTATTTACCTAGAGAACATTTCCACCCAGCTGACATTAGAAAGCTTTTATGATACGTAAATATAAGGATGATCTTCCATAACATTCATGCTGGATTTTAACCACACTTCAACCACAGTAGAGGCCGTGTCAAAATCAAATACACTTTGTTAGTTTATATCAACGCGACATTTAGCACTTACTGAAGGTTTCAACAGCCATTGAACATAGTCCAAAAACGGTTTGATCCCTTTTCTTCTCAACCAAAATCTGTAGTTTGGTAAACAGTTTTTCTTATTAAGTTAACAGTTGATGAAAGAGTGAACTAGCTTTGGAAGAATTTTCTCTGCCACAGTGAACTTCTCATACTTACATTAAAACAGCTGAAGGCCTCACACTTTTACCTAAAGAAACGTATAAAGGGAAATAAGTAATTGGCCTCAGTAAAATAAATATAAATCACAAAGTTCTTCACAAAAAAAGATCATACAAATTAAAACAAATAAAAAGACAAAAAACAAAAAAAAGTGAATATCATTAAAAACAAATACTGAATACTAATTCTAAAGACCTTAAGGAACAATGAGCTTGAGTAAAACTATCTTCAGTTTCCCTTTAAATGAGCCCACACCCTCAAGATAACCTGAAAACAAAGGAGCTTGTTCTGCCATCAATGTGCAACAGTCTGGAATGGGCAATCTCCTCGAGTAGATCTTGGTTTGAGAACCTAAGAGCTCCATTATGTGGCTTTCACGATTCAGTAATAAAGGAAGGACCTGACCATGCAGAGCTCTGAAAGTCAGGATTTTAAAATGAATTCTAAAATGAGCAGGTAACCAGTGAAAAGACAGTAAAAGAGTAGTGATGTAAACTCTTCTATTGTTCTATTTTGGTCGAAAACAACAACTAAATTCCTTAAAGTTCAAAAGTCCAATCTGTTGGATCAGAGGAACCATGATCTCCGGGGTAATGATCAGACACTCTGTCTACTCAGAGTTCAGTTGAAGGGAATTATTTTTTAACCAGCTTGTAATTTCTTTCAGGCAGTTGGAAGAACTCTGAATTCTTGGAGAACAGTTTAATATCATCGGCATAACAGTGACAGAAGAAAATGCAAATTTTATTAATATAAAAGTAATGCAATATTTTTATTTTTAATTAATTGGCTGTTATATGTTGTCAGTATTGCTCCAGTCAGCAATCTTGATTAGTGATGAACCACACAATCGTTCATTGATCGAGATCAGCCAATTCTTCTGTCTGACTGGTGATCAGCAGATGAAATTCTTAAATATCTTTTTTTCCTGTTCATTGAACACATCAAACCTGAAAATGCCCACATTTCTGGCCTGTAAACTGATCAGCATGATGTTCTTTGTGAGTTGTGGAACACATGCTGTGATGCATGAATGGGGAAAAAAATAAATGCTTTATCTCATGTTGGATCCAAATATGTAGCAGTTTTTGGTTTTGTTTTCTGGTCAGTGTTACGTTTATTTGATGAATTAGAAGAACATTTGCAAAAAATACTGTGGATTTGTGATAGTCATTAGACAGAAAATCGTAAAGCAAACAATACTGCAAATGAGAATTCCTAATCGATGGATATTGATGGATGAAACCAACTGCTTGAGCCAAACACCTACTATAAGAACACTTGTGTACTAAAACCCAATTGATTCAAACATTAGTGAATGTGCTAACCCCATAATCTTTAAGTGACTTTTTTTTTTCTTTCCCATGACCACAATACTTCTAAATATCTAATTTACTTCTAAATATCAGAGTACAGAGGAGAACCGTGTGAAGGAAGGCTGCTGTTGTTTGAAATGCTTTCATCAAGGATTAGTTGTCGTTTTAATGTTCACGAACCTCACTTCTGCTATGTGAGCATGAAAGCTGTGGTGCTTTTCTGCTCTATGCTGCTTTAGATTTCATAGAATTAACTTAGCTGCAGTGAAAAATGTATATTTGTATTAATTAATGAAAGAAATCAAGTCAAGGGCTTGTTTCAGTGGGGAAGCAGCATAGTCTAGCCTCAGCATTAGAACAGTGTTACACAGAGCAATAAAATGCCAATATGTAAGAGGTGAAATTCACTCTGATTTGGATTCTCTGATTAAAATTGAAGCTTTTCTACAAACCTCAAAATCCAATATGGTTGCAAGATGTGTAAAATATAATGATGGCTGCATTAATAAACTGCTTATTTGTGTTTATCAATTATATCTGCCTTAATCCATCAATCATGGTGTTAGTGACTGTGTTGTCGCAGTGTGTGAATGCATGAACTGCTCGGTTGTCCATTGTTATTGGCTTGTTTGATTAATAGTGGTTAGCTTGATCTCTGCACACAATTCCCCTGCCTTTCACACTTGCAACTGGAACATGGTTAAATTCCCAGTTCTGTGTTCCAACTTTCAAGGTAAATGGAACATGTGTGGAAGAAGGAGAGCTTTTCTTCAGATCCTGATGTCCCAGACTTCTCTTTATGTTTGCTGTTCGTGCTCCTCCTCCTGCTTCTCCCCCTTCTCATTCTTCTTGTCCCCTAGCTGTTTAACCCCAGGATGGAAGTTCTCATCTCTGGGGAGAGGTGCATCTCATCCACATAACCTTGCAGACAAGACCCTATCAGTATTGCCTCTGCTTTCACTAGCACTAACAGAGTAGTGCAATATTGCTTATAGGGTCTTGACTCTGAGGGATGGTCTTCCTCCTGTGGTTTGCCTCCACGCTGATGGACCTGCCTGTCTCATTTCATCGTGTTGAGCTTTCCCTTGTTGCAGAATGCAGCTCTCACTCAGCTTTAATGTGCAGTGTGATACCAGCTGTACCATGTTGACACTTTACAGTCAAGTCCTGCTACTATTATTAATGAAGGTCTCTTAGATTATATTTTGCCTGCTGGGAGGTGAAGTAAATTGTAATGTGCTTCTGTTTTGTCACTAAATCCGGACCCTGAACTGCATCTCTGTCTCAGAGCGCCTGGAAACACCATCAGTCTCAAAGGAAGCTTATCATCCAAACAAATGCTTAATATGAAAAAGTATTACTTTCATTAGAAATAAGCCACAACATGAATAAAAATGTTTTATGCAAATGCAAAAAATGTAACATCTCAAAGAATTTTGGTTTGGTTTTTGTTGTTTCAGAGGTTGAGAAGGGAATGATTTAGAGATGAACAGTTCAGTTAAATGACCTCTGTTAAAAAGACATCAGATTTTAAATCTTTATTTTTAAACAAGGCTTACCTTTCAGTTGTAATGGAGTTTGAGATTGAATAGAAAACTCCTGATCTGTTTAGTGGGATGTGGGATACCTGTCATGTGTTTTTTTTTTTTTTTTTAGTCTACTAGTCTAATATAGAAAACAAATGAAAGGGGTTCATGGTTGACTTTCTTAGTTTTAGTGTTTTCTGTCAGTAATGGTCTGAATGCACCACACTTGGACTGTTACACAATACAGCTGATGGTTCTAAAGAGTGACCACTAGAGAGTGGGCATGGGCCGAGCTATATCAAAGTTTCAAAAAGTTGCGCTTTCAACATCGCCAATATGTATCTTCACACCGTTCCTGCTGTTTTAAAGTTTATTTACTTAGATGCCAGAGAAGCTGCTGCAGTGATCAAAGAGTTCTCCGGTGGTTAGGAGCAGAGTTGCTCCATGATCTCCTTCTCGTACTTGTGTCTTTGCGCTCTTGGCCTCTCCTACATATATCTATTGTTACAAGAAAGAAAGTTGGCAATTATGAAAGTTATATTTTGGAAAATAAACGAGCTCCAACAATTACGGTTCTTAAGGTAACGCTTTTTGAAAGTACAGTTGACATGCTAAGAGGCTGGAACAGCTGGTGTGTTAAACATTAGATCCTTTGGATTCTCAATTTTTTAATGGAAAAATCAGTGTTCAGGTGCTGAACAATTTTCTGATCTGAAATAGTAGCCATGAAAAAATTGTCTAGGAAGCAGGATAACAAATGTTTCTGTAACATTGTGGTTTTGTTTGATTTCACCAATCTTGAGCTGAATCTATTCTCCTCTTCCAGAATATTGACTGGATGAGCATTGCTGATTGAATCAAGAGTGTTCTAGTCGACAAACTTCATGTAAAACCTCTGGGGCAGGTTATGTGTTTCACCATATTACCCAGATGAGCCAGCCAGGTTGTAACAGGACCAATTTAGTTATACTGAAAAATCTAACTTTAGCCTCACTGAGCCTATAATTCCACTTTACACTGCTCTCCTCTGGTCTGTTCTAACTGCCAGTGCTGGTTGATTATTCAAAAATGCATGCAATGAAAATAGCTGCTTATATAAAACCTCTCCTTTAGCTCTGACCAAATTCTTACAAATTAAAAAATTCAGCAGAGACAGCACTGCTGAAGTCAGCCGGTCAGAAGAGGTAAGGTGACCCTTCAGGTTTCATCGCATCACCCAGGACAGAGCCACAGGATGCTCAGTGCTTGACACTCTTTCCCTGTTGCACTACTGTGGGAGCTGCAGCAAGCAGTGCAATAATGAAAGGGCATCAATCAGCGGGACCATCCTCCTCCACTTGTCTTGCTTCCGCCTTGCACCGGATACTGAGCCAGGCCTTCCAGCACGTCAGTGAACACTGCTGCTCACCACCTGGTCTTCTGTCATAAGACTGTTCTTTTAATAAAATGTACCTTAAACAAAGCAGTCGGGTTTGTCTTGTGTTCTGATCTGTAAAGTGGTACATGTGCTAGAGGTTTTCATTAAACTATTTGAACATGAACTTTTCCCTTACTGAGGCAGCAGGTGGGGTTTACATAAAAAACAACACGTCAGCGTATCAGCTGTTTAGTTTCTCCAGGTACTCACATCCAGATCTGTGAAAAATGTTAGAAGACAGCAGGTTTTGTGTGAAACCTCACACTTTTAAAGTGAACACATGCTGGGGTACTTGTAACTAACAGGTGTTTATTGTTACCAAGCCGAAAGTAATCCACCTAAACATTTGAAGAGCACAGAATATTTCAGACTGGTTAAGTCAGTCTACAAACCTAAACTCTAATTTAGCTCCCGTGGAGGAAGCAGCTTTGATGCTGTCATTAAGTTCCTGCTTCAGTACAAGTCTGGTTCTTATTTTACTTCATCTAATGTGTTTTTCTGCTACAAACAATGCGATCTGTGCTGTACTCACATTTTGAGATGTAAGTACCAAAAAAAAAAATTCCGAATTCTGCTGTATCATTTCATGCGTTGGTGTCTCCTAAACCGGGTTTTACCATGTCTTATTCACAGTCATGGGTTATCAGAGTTCTATAAATGAATTTAAATGCTACAGAATTTCAATAGAAAAGGAGTGACAGAGTTTTCCACATTCAAATTAAGTAACTGAAACGTATGTGCTGAAATGATTTAGAAGAAATCTGCAGATATCTAGTGAAAGATTCATGTGAGAAAGAGATGACTATAACTCAAACTGATGCAAACTGAACAGTTTTAGAGCACTAACTTCATTAGATACTCCTTCCAAGCAGCTAAACTTTGTAAAATAGATATGTCAAGTTTCAATACAACCAGTTTGTTTTCTTAAATAGACAACTTTTGATTCATAATTTACATTCTATGGTCAACAGAATCTGATCATTGAAATATAATATTGATTCGGACTGGATAGAACTGAATATGTATTAGGCCTTTTAAAAAGACATGAAGATAATGTTGGGAATTTTCCTTTCAGTTGCTGCTTTTTTCACCAGGCCTTGCACTTATGACAGCATACTGTACTGTGTGGATACTGTGTGTTTAAAAAAAATCGAAGCAGGCAGACAAGCAGTGGACATAAGAAGTGCCAGGTCCAGAAAACTTCTCCAGAAGATGGACAGTATGTTAAAGTGATGTCTTTCAGAAGGTGCAAAAAAAAAAAAAAAAAATCAGTAAATGCCAACACAATGTAGCCAAAAAGCTCTGATTCGCCCCTAGTGTTTCAAAGCAGTGCTCTGCCTGAAGTTAAAACAAAACCCCCAAAAAAACCTTTACAAGCCTAACAAACCAACTATGGACTCTGGCCGGTGACCCGGTGCATGGACTATACAGAAAATCTGAGTGAAAGCAGTCACTGTCCAAAACTTTGTCTGAACAGCATTTAGATGACCTGCTTAGAAGCTTAGATTTAAGGTCACTTTAAATGATTATAAGAAAAAAAGTGGCTGCTTGCAAGGAAAAAATATGGAGAATTTCTGACTGAATCTAACCAGACTTCTGTTTATCATGCATGTGGGAAACACATGCATAAAGAAGTAGGAAAAAAAAAATCTATATTAGACAGCATATTTGACAAAGTGGAAGTGCAAAGACCGAGATATAGTTCCCCATGACAAGCCTTCCCAGGAGTTACTGTGTTCTGGAGTTAAGAGAACAGAAAGGATGATCCGTGTATTCATCTTGTGGATACAGCTTCCTTTATGAACTGATTAACAAACAGTTCTGGATATTAAAAAGGCAAAGTTTATTCATTAAATTGGACTACATTTACCAGAAGACTACAACATGCAGGTCTCCTCCGGTAATCTGGGAAACAGTTTGAGAAAAAGTGCTTTGCAAGCAAAGCGAAGAAATGAAGTGAAAAAACAAAAAAATACTTGTTCTAGACTGTCATAAGTAACCTCTGTGGAAAAAACAAGGTTGAAAAACGACACAGAAAATGTTGACAACTTTACAAACAAATACTGAAAAATCACTTCCTTAAATATGTTAATAGAATATTTTAACTAAGGTTTCATTTCATGATTGTTGCTCTGCTGTCTAATCTTTTAATTTTTCACCTAATATAATAATTTTTTTAACTTATATAATCAAATTAAAGTAGAAGAAAACGGACATCCAAAATATTAAAATGATTAGTTTTTACATGCTCAATTAAAGCCGGACAAATCACACCGATAATATCTCATATTTTATTTCATTAATGCTCATTAATGAGTTTTAATGAATATAAACATGATGTAAGATGTACTTCACTACAGGCTGATTCCTACCTGACAGCAGCAGCATCATCATCATGTTTAAACGGCTTCCCAGTATTCCCCGCAGTCCCTCTCAGCTGCAGGAACTGCAGAAACACCACACTTCCACAGAGCTGCTGGGTGGTCCTCTTTACATTTCCTCTGCGCTGCTTTGTGGGAGCCATGAGTGGAGACGTTGGGAGCCGCCCACTGCAACCAATTAGTCATTTTTTTCAAACCAGACTGTACAGTCTAAACAATATTTAGGAACAACGTTTTAATAATAGTATTCGTTGTTCCAGAGCTACATGTTGCTCTGTTTGCAGAGTTCACCTGCTTTATAAAGCATGATACAATGTAACAATACTTCAAATAATAAATTTGTTTCTGTTTTAAAATCATTGAATTCCATTGACCATTTGGTATCAATGTTCGTTTTTTAAACCTGATAAAATTCCCAGTGTAGCGGTTGTAAAATGTCAGTGGTATAAATACAGCAGCTGCAGCAGGCTGGCATGTTCCAGAACATTGGACAGCATCGCTGCAGGTCTATCTCTGTCCTCCGGCTGGAAAGCACAACACCCAGGATCCAAACGCTCACTGACGCTGTTCGGACTTAAGTTTTGCTCATTTCACAGCGTTGGATCAAAACACCGGGATCCAGGGGAAACCGCTGCTGATCATAATAAAAGCGGCGTTGAGTGTGTGTTTTATGATGACAGTCTGGCGCCATCTGCTGCACACAACGAGACTTGCAGGCAGATTCGTTTCCACGTTGGTTTGCAGCACACGTCTGTCAGGTCATGATTTTAGCTTAGAGCAGCACATAAGATCTGGGTAAGAGAAAAACATATCTCTGTGCACCATAATGTTAGCTGTTTTTAACAGTACCGTTTAATTCAGTGAAAGGCGCTTTTATATAAAATGTATTATTTCATTGAGTATAAATGTATGATAATGGAAAAAAAACAAAACTGTTTATTTGGTTCATATTTGCCTAATGCTCCTGGATCCAAACCAAGCAATAGTAGGAGAGCTAAAGTTACAGGTCAATACATTCTGTGAATGTGCTTATTTGTGTTGCTCCATGTAGACTGCAGCAGGTATAATCTGGTATCAACTTTGTTTGTGGATCAATTGCAGGTTTGCAATGCCACCCGAGGGACCGGACACTTCACAAAGAGGTACAACTAGGTTTAAAATAGCAGTGTGTTTATAAGGTGAGTAAAGATAAAAATGATAAGAACTGCTTGAATACAACCAACGGGAAACAGCACATTCTATTCCAAAGATAAAACATGACGAAAGTTCAAGAAATTATTTAAAAAAAATGGCAATGTCCATAATTACTGTGAACTCTAAAATGCTTTTAATTTTCCTGTGAATCCCTGAACACATTTTTAGTTGCAAAAAGATTGTCTCTGCTGCACATCTGTGCTAAATGGAGTCGACTAACTTCTGCCACCTGTGAACAGGTATTCCAGCCCAGGATGATTGGACTGCAGTCCTCAGTTCCTCTGCAGTTTGGTCTCTGAAAAAACATGTTTCTGTTGGGTTACAGTCATGTGATTTTTCCTCTTGGTCGGAACCAAGAGGCTGTTTGCCTACTCGTCTGTTTGGGATAGTGATTTTAACCCTGGCATTATTGAACGGCAAACTCTGCACACATATGGATTAAATTCAACATAACTTCTCTCCAAAATATAAGAATTTATTAATGGAAAACAATTCAACACAAAGTTAAACATATTTCAAATAACAATCTATTTACTAGGCTAGAACAATTTAACTAAACAACCAAGCAAACTGAAGGAATAAAGAAAACTAATGAACTATGTACAACAAAGGAACAAGGGAACCAATGAAAATGGTGCAATGATACCACAGTTCAATGTGGAACTATATTTACGAACCAAGGTTAACCTTAAGGACTTGGAAATGAAGTCAAATTAGTTTTAGAACTAATTAAGCAAATTAATTGGTATGTCTTCCAACAACCAGTCACAATGGAAAATCAGAGTAGATAAAACATTATTTTAATAAAATTATATTTTAAAGAATTATTGCTAAATTAGAAATCAGCCTTTTTGGATAATTGATCCTTAACTTTGTTTAATTTGCCATCCTTATCCCAGGGAAATAATATTTTAGGAAATGTTATTTGTTGGATCAGAAATCAATAATCTTTTGGACAATCGATTTTAATGTTTTTACTTGACAACAACGGGACTAAATTAAAAAGAGAGATCATATTTCTCCTATTTTAGCTTCCCTTCATTGGCTCCCTGTTAAATCCAGAATAGAATTTAAAATTCTCCTCCTCACATATAAAGCCCTTAATGATCTAGCTCCATCATACATCAGAGATCTGATTGGTCCATATGTTCCTAACAGGGCACTTTGTTCTCAGACTGCAGGTTTACTGGTGGTTCCTAGAGTCTCTAGAAGTAGAATGGGAGGCAGATCGTTATGCTGCTGTAGACTTTGACTGCTGGAGGACATTACGACCACTTTCACTCTCTCTGCTACATTCTCATACTACTCTCCAATTTTCCATTATTTGCTGTTATTTCAGCCTTTAACTCTATGTTCTCTAGAAGCTACATCTGACCTGGCTCTGTGTTTAGCTGTGGCACCTTCCTGGAGGGGAACATCCAAAACACCCCAAAGTGGCTCAATAATATTTAGATCTGGTGACTGTGCTGGCCATGGGAGATGTTCAACTTCACTTTCATGTTCATCAAACCAATCTTTCACCAGTCTTGCTGTGTGTATTGGTGCATTGTCATCCTGATACACGGCACCGCCTTCAGGATACAATGTTTGAACCATTGGACGCACATGGTCCTCAAGAATGGTTCGGTAGTCCTTGGCAGTGACGCGCCCATCTAGCACAAGTATTGGGCCAAGGGAATGCCATGATATGGCAGCCCAAACCATCACTGATCCACCCCCATGCTTCACTCTGGACATGCAACAGTCTGGGTGGTACGCTTCTTTGGGGCTTCTCCACACCGTAACTCTCCCAGATGTGGGGAAAACAGTAAAGGTGGACTCATCAGAGAACAATACATGTTTCACATTGTCCACAGCCCAAGATTTGTGCTCCTTGCACCATTGAAACCAACGTTTGGCATTGGCATGAGTGACCAAAGGTTTGGCTATAGCAGCCCGGCCGATTATATTGACCCTGTGGAGCTCCTGATGGACAGTTCTGGTGGAAACAGGAGAGTTGAGGTGCACATTTAATACTGCCGTGATTTGGGCAGCCATGGTTTTGTGTTTTTTGGATACAATCCAAAACAAGTGGAGGAGTTTAAGTATCTCGGGGTCTTGTTCCCAAGTGAGGGAAGAATGGAGCGGGAGATCGACAGATGGATCGGTGCGGCTGCCACAGTAATGGGGGCGCTGTGCCGGTCCGTTGTGGTGAAGAGAGAGCTGAGCCGAAGAGCAAAGCTCTCGATTTACCGGTCGGTCTACATTCCTACCCTCACCTATGGCCATAAACTTTGGGTCATGACCGAAAGAACAAGATCCCGGATACAACGCCTTGGGCTCCCCCCGGAGGAGCTGGAGGAGGTGTCTGGGGAGAGGGACGTCTGGGCGTCTCTGCTGAGTCTACTGCCCCCGCAACCTGGTTCTGGATGAAGTGGGAGAAGACGACAATGACAAATTCTCAAAAAAATAAACATTTTCCAGAGTTTAAACAGCATTAAACCATTTTAATATACAAAGAAAATTCTTGAATAGATGACTTCAGTCTAAAGAGTAACAGCTGTCTATAGCTCTGTTGGGACCCAGCCATGGATTTCAACATTAAACTCCGGTACGAACTCTTCTGGAACTTTTCAAAATAAAGTGCATTAACCTTCTTCCGGCACAGCCACGAAATGGGATAACTGCGGACTTACAGTGACGCCACGGCCCAAATAAAAGCACAGCTGTTGCTACATCCATTCTCTTCCACACGGCCTTCGAAAGGGACCGGATAGGAGAGACAAGCGCGCTGATGTCTTTTTGCTGGCAAACAGACATAAACTCTTCAACTGGATCCAAGGATGTCATACAATCATCGATCATATACAAAGATAAGTACGAATGAAATACTGTCTGTGTATCTGGTATTTTCATTCATGAACGGGGAAATTAAGGTGTAAGAGTTGCTTACTTTCTCTCTGAGGCCTGCAAATGCAAACTGTCCCAGAGAAGGTCCCTACAGAGAAGCGGTCTCTACGAAGCCGAGTGGAGCGTCTCCCAGTCTGGAAGGAAGACAGCAGAGACCCCATCACCATGGTAACTTGCAGTGTGGTTGGCGGACACAACGAGCCGTTTTTCATCCACAGCTGGAGGTTAGTTGTAGCTAACCATTGTTCACTGTGGATACCTTCTTCAAACTTCATCTTCGCTTGGACAACATTCCTCACCACAGTTCAAGAGGTTAAGTGTTTTGGGCAGAACAATAATAGAAAGATTTAGATTGAAATGATCTAAACGTTTTTCATTTTATGAAGTTTGGTTTTGTTTGTGTTGAACTCAGCTATCTTGGTGCTAGCAGACTATCTGCAGCACACGTGTTCAGTTTGTGTTCTTTGTATGTTTTTAAAGTTAAGACAAACTTTATTTAAAGGGTGATTTTAAACAGAACATTGATCATAATGTGCCGTCCGCGCTTATGCATTTTAACCCTTTTA
Organism: Girardinichthys multiradiatus; assembly: GCF_021462225.1. NCBI lineage: Eukaryota > Metazoa > Chordata > Actinopteri > Cyprinodontiformes > Goodeidae > Girardinichthys > Girardinichthys multiradiatus. Next base: position 1,133,586 of record NC_061805.1, on the reverse strand, counting down.
TTTACCCTGGTATTTTAAAGGTATGTGTTTGATTCTGGTGCTAAAGAATATTTAACAGAAAGGTTGTTAGTTTCAAGCTAGTGAATAATAGTCTCTAAACATTATTTCACAAAATCTGATAACTAAGTAAACACCATTAAGACCCATTTCTCCAGGAAGATTTGGCTCTTTCCAAAATATTCCCTTAATAATATTTCTTTAAATATTATTTTAATAAATAAATGCATCTAATTAAACACTGTTGAGAATTAGTCATCTAGAAGGTTGGTTTTATTCAGCAGATCATTATTTAAAACATTATTTTATTAAAAGAATATTTAATCTGACCTTGCATTGTGAATGGTTGTCTAAACATTTGCTGATTATTTTCTAAGTTAGTTCCAAGACTAATTTAACTTAATTTCCAGATTCTTCAAGATAATCCTTGGTTCTCAAACATAAACATTGCATGGTAATGTTGCATCACTCTTTTTGGTCATGATTCCTAATCATCTTTAATCAACTTGTTTATATTGTACATAGCCCATTAATCTTCATTATTCTTTAATTCTGCTTGGTAGTTTAGTTGGATTGTTTTAGCAAAGTAAAGAGTTTGTTTGAAATATGTTTGACTTTGAGTTGACTTATTTTTGTTAATAAATTCTTGTATTTTAAGAAATTGTGTGAATTTATTCCATATATGTGCAGAGTTTATGCTGTTCAATAATGTCAGAGCTCATCTCACACCTTTCTATTTTGTCCTAATACCATCGCCTTACTGGGCTGGTATTCACAAGACAAGCCTTAACAGACCGAAATATTATTTGATAAAATATTAAAATATTAATATTAAATAATATTCTCAGATTAATAATCACAACAGCTCCTTTAAATGACTTAATGTCCAGAAACCAACCAGTCTCAGTGGTTTAAAGAAATCAAATAATTCCTATAGCTTATTAATAAAACGTGTACTCATCTGAAAATTAATTCTTAATTTTCACAAAGAGTAACAAATTGCAGATTTCTTGTCATTTTATGATAAATGTTTATTAACAGAATAAAATGGTATAATAGTACCAAAGCTTATAGTCGAATATAGACTTACTGTATATTCAACATTAATCCACAAATGTTTGCCTATTACTAATGAACTAAAGAGAAAGCAAAACAAGCTTAATTAACAAAGCCCAAAAATAAAGCAACAAGTAAGAAAAACAAGGAATTGTAAACTGTGCGATACTTGCTGACTGAGACTTCCGGGTATGGCAGCGAAACTGGCAACAGCTTAGTTCTTTAGTTTCCAGCAAAACAACCAGTGAAGTAGTGGTCCTCACAGAAGCACGGAGGCATGCAGAAGGAAAGAGAGTGAATGTTTACACTGACAGTGCTTACTCTCATAAAGCACTCCAGGTTGATGCACCTCAGTGGGTAAAAAGGAACTTCTTACCCACTGCTATTAAATGAGTGAAACACAAAGACAATTAGAGGAACTAGTCAAAGCCATTCTACTACATGCAGCTGTGGCAGTGGTAAAATGCAAAGGAAATCAGAAACTGAACTCATGGGTTGATGAAGAAAATCATGCAGCTGACTAGGCAGCTAAACAAACTGCAGGTTATACACCTAAACAGATGACATTCACTTCCAAAGTTCTACCCACTCTTATTGAAGATGACATCAGGGACATTCAAAAACCAGCTCATGTCTATGAACAGAACATGTGTGCTAAGAAAGAAGCTACACAAAACAATGGATTTTGGAGATTATGTGATAGCAGACTGGTAGCACCTGCAATACTCTGCTACTTGTTGCTGAAACAGGCTCATGGTCCAGCTCATGCAGGAAGGAAAATAACTCAAGCCAACATGGAAACAAACTGGAGCCACTCTTTCATGACAGAACTAGTGACAAACTACATTGAAGATTGTCAGACCTGTTTTGGACATAACCCCAAAAAGACATTCAAGTGCCCCATAGGACATCTTCCAGTGCGGCCAGCACCCTCCAAAAAATCCCCATTGACTTCACTGACATGGGAGCAGAAAGGTTTTAGATACATATTAGTAATTGCTGACAGATTCACAAAATGGGTTGAAGCGATCCCATGCAGAAATGAAACGTCTGAAACAGTGATACAATGGCAAAAAAAAAAAAGCTAATCCCTAGGTTTGGAGTTCCTAGAGTAATAAGACCAGTTTAACAACACACACTTACAGGTCCTTCTCAAAATATTAGCATATTGTGATAAAGTTCATTATTTTCCATAATGTCATGATGAAAATTTAACATTCATATATTTTAGATTCATTGCACACTAACTGAAATATTTCAGGTCTTTTATTGTCTTAATACGGATGATTTTGGCATACAGCTCATGAAAACCCAAAATTCCTATCTCACAAAATTAGCATATCATTAAAAGGGTCTCTAAACGAGCTATGAACCTAATCATCTGAATCAACGAGTTAACTCTAAACACCTGCAAAAGATTCCTGAGGCCTTTAAAACTCCCAGCCTGGTTCATCACTCAAAACCCCAATCATGGGTAAGACTGCCGACCTGACTGCTGTCCAGAAGGCCACTATTGACACCCTCAAGCAAGAGGGTAAGACACAGAAAGACATTTCTGAACGAATAGGCTGTTCCCAGAGTGCTGTATCAAGGCACCTCAGTGGGAAGTCTGTGGGAAGGAAAAAGTGTGGCAGAAAACGCTGCACAACGAGAAGAGGTGACCGGACCCTGAGGAAGATTGTGGAGAAGGGCCGATTCCAGACCTTGGTGGACCTGCGGAAGCAGTGGACTGAGTCTGGAGTAGAAACATCCAAGGTGCCGCATTCCCCAGGTCAAGCCACTTTTGAACCAGAAACAGCGGCAGAAACGCCTGACCTGGGCTACAGAGAAGCAGCACTGGACTGTTGCTCAGTGGTCCAAAGTACTTTTTTCGGATGAAAGCAAATTCTGCATGTCATTCGGAAATCAAGGTGCCACAGTCTGGAGGAAGACTGGGGAGAAGGAAATGCCAAAATGCCAGAAGTCCAGTGTCAAGTACCCACAGTCAGTGATGGTCTGGGGTGCCGTGTCAGCTGCTGGTGTTGGTCCACTGTGTTTTATCAAGGGCAGGGTCAATGCAGCTAGCTATCAGGAGATTTTGGAGCACTTCATGCTTCCATCTGCTGAAAAGCTTTATGGAGATGAAGATTTCATTTTTCAGCACGACCTGGCACCTGCTCACAGTGCCAAAACCACTGGTAAATGGTTTACTGACCATGGTATCACTGTGCTCAATTGGCCTGCCAACTCTCCTGACCTGAACCCCATAGAGAATCTGTGGGATATTGTGAAGAGAACGTTGAGAGACTCAAGACCCAACACTCTGGATGAGCTAAAGGCCGCTATCGAAGCATCCTGGGCCTCCATAAGACCTCAGCAGTGCCACAGGTTGATTGCCTCCATGCCACGCCGCATTGAAGCAGTCATTTCTGCAAAAGGATTCCCGACCAAGTATTGAGTGCATAACTGTACATGATTATTTGAAGGTTGACGTTTTTTGTATTAAAAACACTTTTCTTTTATTGGTCGGATGAAATATGCTAATTTTGTGAGATAGGAATTTTGGGTTTTCATGAGCTGTATGCCAAAATCATCTGTATTAAGACAATAAAAGGCCTGAAATATTTCAGTTAGTGTGCAATGAATCTAAAATATATGAATGTTAAATTTTCATCATTACAATATGGAAAATAATGAACTTTATCACAATATGCTAATATTTTGAGAAGGACCTGTAGCTAAACTGCACACTGCGCTTTGAGTGTCTCGTTGCTGAAAAGCGCTATATAAATAAACTTACCTTACCTTACCTAAAGCGGAGAAAGCTTTACAGATAACATACAGGTTTGGCTCAGTCTATCACCCAGATTAGTTGAGAGAGCAAACCAGACACTGAAGAGAAAAATAGCAAAAATATGTGATGGTAACAAAATGAACTGGGTGGACGCCCTCCCCTTACGTCAATAAGAAACTCACCAGATGCTGGAACACACTTAACAACTCATGAGTTGTTGATAGGAAGAAAACAGGATGGACCTTCACCTGAAGGAGGTCGTGCGGCTTTATTGGACATCTGCGCAATAGAACTAGATGACTATATGAAAGCTCTCACTAACTTGACAAAAGTTTTGTCTACACAGGTGCAGAGAGCTGAACCTGAGGCAAACCAGACACAAACTCCAGCTTTGAAAGGTGGATATTGGGTAAAAGTTAAAGTTCACAAGAGAAAGTGGTCTGAACCCAGATGGTTAGAACCGCATGAGGTGATGTAAGTTATGCCCTATGTTGTCCAGTTGACAGGTAAAGCTGGAGCAATTTGGCACCATATGACACCCAGTTTCCCACCCTCGCAATCTTTGGCCGAGGTCAGGACTAATTTGGCAACAGCAGGTTCATCTGAATCTTAAAAACAATGGCTAAAGGGTAGGATATCCTGAACCATCATAATTTTCCTAAACAGCTCTTGGAGAATCACTGGTGTGTCCGTCCGTCTGTCCGTCCGTCCGTCCCTCCTCTTCCGCTTATCCGGGGTCGGGTCACGGGGGCAGCCGCCCAAGCACACAGACCCAGACTTCCCTCTCCCCAGACACTTGGGCCAGCTCATCGGGGGGAATCCCGAGGCGTTCCCAGGCCAGCCGAGAGACGTAGTCTCTCCAGCGTGTCCTGGGTCTTCCCCGGGGTCTCCTCCCAGTGGGACATGCCCGGAACACCTCACCAGGGAGGCGTCCAGGAGGCATCCTCACCAGATGCCCGAGCCACCTCATCTGGCTCCTCTCGATGCGGAGAAGCAGCGGCTCTACTCTGAGCTCCTCCCGGATGACCGAGCTTCTCACCCTATCTCTAAGGGAGAGCCCAGACACCCTGCGGAGGAAACTCATTTCGGCCGCTTTTATTCGTGATCTCCTTCTTTCGGTCATGACCCAAAGCTCAACAAACGTAGATTGACCGGTAAATTGAGAGCTTCGCTTTTTGACTTAGCTCTCTCTGCACCACGACAGACCGGTACAGTGCCTGCATCACTGCTGATGCAGCATAAATCCGTCTATTAATCTCCAGCTCCATTTTTCCCTCATTCGTGAACAAGACCCCAAGATACTTGAACTCCTCCACTTGAGGCACTATTTTCTCCTCAACCAACATCTACTACAGTTAAGCTTTCTATACCTCTGAAAGACTTTTCATTAATTCACATATGCAATATTCATTATTATGTTTTAATTCAGAGTGATTATCAGTTCGGTTAGAAGGTTGAAAACTCCTAGCAAAGAGTCTCTGTGCCTAGCATAAAGGGATCAATATGTAAGGCTCCTGATAAGAAGGTTTCACATATGATTTCACTTTCTATATTATTTTCTTTTCTTTTAAAGGTAATTTTTAAGATAAAGATATTTTGCTAACATTTTAATGAGCATTAACATTTTAAGAAGTGCATATAGTAGCATGCAGAATTTACATTTTTGGTTTAAACTTTTAGAGGTGTAAAAGGGGCGATTGTTAGAATAAATAAGCTCTTAAGCTTAATGCTGAGTGTATTATAATATTCAATGTAGCATGAATATTGCTTTCTCAGTCTAGTTTCCGAGTGTAAAGGGCAACAACATTAGTTTAACAGAAGATGTTTTTGTATATGGGTTTCAGAGAAGAGGTTCTGGGTGTTTAGTACTTAGAAAAAGAAGGGTAAGCTATAATTGTCTACTTTCTCTGAGAATGTGAAGAAAATAAGTACAACAAATAAGAGAAAGATCGTAGTGCTGCTGTCAACGTGCTAGAAATCTCTTGAGCTTTGACCAGACTTTACTGTGTGAGAAGAAGATGACACACGGGCCCCGCTCCATCCGGATGTTAGATAGTCATGCTTTGCTATATGAATGTGAAAGGTCATCCTTTTTGGTTCCAGAGCTGGTCCAGATACTTGCGTGTGTTCCTGTATCCAGCAGAGCAAAAAGGTAATTGTATGCATATTTATTGTTAATCTACTCTTTTTTTATTAATACAGTTTGAATGATTACAGCAATTTCTCCTGTGATCATTTAACTAATAACAGCCTTCCTCCCAGGTTAGAAGAATCCAGGGTAAAGGAACAAGGGCTATATTTCCCTTAACAAGGTCTATCTTGTATTAAAATTTGCAATCCATCCATGGCACAAAGTAACAACACATTGCATACAGATGTACTGTATTTGATTTTCTGAGTGCAGGCTGAATCGTTGCATCTGTTTGCATTTTCGGGAACAGGAGGCAATTCGTCTTTGAACCCCTCGAAGAACTCGGAAACAGAAACACGAGGCGGTACATCCTCAAACACCTTGGAGAACTTGGAATCGGGAAGATGAGGCTTGAGTAGAGTTGAGGAAGGCTGACCATGAGGTGCAGATGGTGATGATGATGACAATGCTGTTATAGATGTGAGAACCCCTGATTCTGCAGACGAGGAAGTGGAAACTGTTGTTGCAGCAGACAAAGATGGGGTCAGGGGAACTTCTGCTGAGACAGATGATGACATGGGAACCACTGCGACAGATGTTGAAACTGCTGTACACTTAGGACTGCTGAGCGGTTCCGGGTTGAGGCTAGAAGCAGGCTCAGCTGCGCACAGGAAACATGAAGCGGGCTTAGCTGCTGAAAGCTGCACAGGGGAGATGTGGGAACCACTACCTGGTTCAGACCACAGGAGGGTGCCGAAGGAGTAGCAGAAGGCACTGGAGTGTTCTGGGCTAAGGGAAACTGAGGAGTGGCCTGTGATGAGTAGTTGGCATGGAACCAGGAAACCTGAGACAGGGTCAGAGATGCCGAGGGAAGAATGAAGACGTCGACACTTCCACAAGAAAAGTAGTGACCCTTTAGAAAAGGAAAGGAGGTATCAACCTGGCCCTCCAAAATGGGAGTGGTGGCATCTCGATGATGGTGGAAGGAAGAGGAAACAGGAAGTGCTGAGACAGGTGGTGGAGAAGACTGTGGCTCAGGCATGGAACTCGGCTGACCCAGGCGGAGGAAGTGTGAGGCGTTAACCACAGTTTCCGACGCAAGGTGGGTGGATGATGCCAGTTTCCTTGGCACCGGGCTGGTGGTCCACATTGAAGAGTTGGTGTAGAGTGTTTTCGCACCCAATCCAACAAACTGGAGTGTGTTTGTTTATCCTTGAAATTCCGAAGAGTTAATTAATGTGGTAAGCTAGTGAAATACTACTTTTACCTGTGCAAGCTAAAAGTTATAGCACCGCTATGTGTTGTATGTTGTGATGAAAAACTCAAACCAGTCGGAGAACTGAGCCAAATTGATAAAAATTACTAGTACTGAGTACTGAGTTTTATTTTTGTGTTGTTAGGTGTAAAATAATTACCGATGCACTGTAAAGATATGCAAATAAGCATTTTTATTTTAGATTTTTTTATTTGTGTTTGTGATGTAATGTGTCATTTCAAGTGTGTTTCAATTCATAATTAGGCTCTGGTTAAGCATAATTTAAGGTTAAAACTGAATGATTTAATTTAACATGCATTTAAAATGTGATTAATAATGAACCATATTTGGTTTTAATGCTATGAGCAATGTACTTCAAATTCATAGAAGCAAAGGCAATATTAAAACAACAGGTTAACTAGATTTTAAGGATCTGATGGGATCTCATTTAAAACAGAAAATGCTGATTAGAGTTATTTCCCTAATTGTTCTGTACTATATGTGCAAATTGTTTTTTAGCAGTCACTGATCTTGGAGTTGATTGTTAGTGTTGATGGCGAGCCAGACCCAATGAAAATTCTCCTGAAGAATCCTATAGCAGATTGGCCAGCTGCTCGGGTTTCTGGGAAGAAAATGCTTTTATGTTTTATTTGGAATATAAACCCCTTGTTTAGAGGCAACCTGTGATAAAAGAAGTGTGAAGGATTTGGTCACAGGAAGCCGAAGAAGCCCTTTTGTGTTGTTTTGAGGCTACATGGATGCACATTTAAAGGACATCAATGCCAAGATTGACTGTGTGACCGACTATGTAGACGTCTGCGTTGATAGCACCATCTCCAACAGAACATGTAGATGTTTCTCCAATAACAAACCATGGGTCACCAGTGACCTGAAGGAATGCTATACAAGAAAATGGAGCACTCAGGGAGGGAGAAAAGAAATTATATATAGTATATAATAGCAACTTAAAATCAAGAAAACATCCTTCACATCCCACAACATGAAGATCATAGAGAGACTCCTGTTGGCCTAGAAAACTGTTTGACAGATCTATTTCCAAATAGGCTTTTGCTTTTACCTTTTATACTGCATAGTTATGTGAGATTGACAGATTCAGAATACTACTTCCATTAAGGCAAATAAAAATGATCAAGTAGCAATTAAATAAAAAAATAATAAAGCAAAATAAAATAACTGTGATTAGGAATATAGGAAATGCAGTCCTTTAGTATTAGTAATAGTAGAAGCCTCTGACTGAAGACATTCTGTGGATGAATTACTCTGTCCATAACAGATCAGTTTCTGCCTGTTAATGTATGCCAAGTTCCCAACAAATTGCTCAGTAGGAAACACCTTGTTGGTGGTAAAACCATATATTTTCTTTATAGCTTCAAGTAAAAATAAAGTAAGACATTTTAACTTACTTATGAACACAGAATTATCTTCAAACTTAGGGCTTTTTTCTGCCTTAGTATTTTATATGCCAGGGTTAAGTGGTTATAAAAAGTTGAAAAAAACACGTAACTTTATTTTCTTATATCTGCACATATCTGACTATACATTAAAATGAATATAAACATTAAGCTTAACAGTAATAAAATTTGTTAGAAAACTTTGATATTAAACTCTGCACATGAATGGAATTGCAGTGTTCTGCAGGTTGTCAACTTTTATGATTGGTTTGTAAATAAATATTTTTTGGCCTTCCTTTCCACCGCTACACTTTTCTTACATAAATAATAAATAACAAGGGCACCTTTATATACAGCATGTTGAATCCAATGAAACATCTCTCTGAGGCATGCACATAAAATCATTAAATTCCAGTTTTGTTAACAGAGTTAGAACGCTTTTATTAAAAGATACCTCAAGGTGGCAGCATATGACTATTTGCCTCCCTGTACAGCATTGGTCATGTGGATTTTATTGCAATAAAAGAAGACAATCCCACCCATACAGTTCATCTACTACAATCAGAGGTAACTTGTGATCCAAAGAATGTAGAAGCCTAAATACACATGTTTTCTCTCATCTATTGTACTATACAAAATATGTCATGTGGTTATTAATTTTAGGCATGAGGATACGGTTTTTACAATTTTTGCAGAACAATTTCAGGGCTTTTTATACCAACCCGGAGCAAACGCTGAGGAGTAAAGAGATTTAGAAATTAAACGTGTACAGTTAAACAATTTAACAGATGGCTATGATTTTTAAGTCCAGTGGTGCAGCAGGAAACAGCACTAAACCTTAGTGGAGGTTTATGATATAAATGTCAAGAATAACAAAAAGAAAACATGGGTGCAACCTTGGAGTCATTCAGAGAAAACTTGAAGGTCCAATCTCATCTATTGATCTGTTCCCCTGACTGGTTTGGGCTGTTTTTCCCTTTTCCTTCAGTCACATTCAAAAATGTTTACTACAAACACTGTACAAATATTGTCAAGTTAGGTGTCACATTTTGAAAGGCTCCTTTTTTAAGAAGACTGCATGCTTAAATTGAAATAAAAGGTGTTTTTATCAAGTACTATATCCCTTTAAACTGCCTTACATTTCTATATTGGATAAGGATATGTGGCTTCTAGTAACATTCCTGCATTCTGCACATCTTCCACTGCAGCATAAGTAATGTGATCTCTAGGTTCGCCAAGCTGACCAAAGCTTATTTTCTATTTGTTTCTTGAAAATAAATATATATCAGTAACAGACAACTTAATATTGACCCCACCTGCCCAACCGTCTAAAATTGCATATAGCAATAATAAAAGCTCAGATAACATTTCAACCTGAAAAGACTCACAATAAGAAACAAGATGGTTTAGATTAGAGCAATTATTGATAAAAGTTAATATCTTTGGCGCTCGGACCCCAGAGGAAGACATGAATGCTGAGAATGACATGAGCTTGAATTAACGTCTTAGGCTTAGAATTAGATAAGTCTTCCCCTCTTGGGATCCGGTACTGGTGGTGGAGTGAAGGCCTAAGAAGGTAAGGGAGCCGGGAGGAGTATGGAAGGGAGATGGTGGAGGTGGGACGGAGGAGGGTTGAAGCTCAGCTGAAGAGCTGAAGTTACATGTTACATGTATTACTTTGATTTGTAAAATAACCTAGTGATTTCTCTGCCAATTTGGATAGATGAAATTCTTGGAAACCAAAGCTAGAAGAAAACATAAAGTACATAAAGTGAAAACTGATCATTTAATTGTGCAAATTTAGCCCTTTAAAGGTCAGATAAAAGAAATGCAGATGTCTTATCACTTTCCAAATAACTGGCCTTTGAAAGTAATTCAACAGGACACTTCGAAGGTCTACTGGTGTAAAGTGCACTTACAAACATTTCGAAGATGTCCCTCCATCTAATCTAAAAAGGACATAAAAAACATTTAGAAGTTTAAATATCTTGATTAGATTAGAACAATCTTTCTTTCTAGCCAATAATTGAATTGTTTTGTTGCATAAGTGTTGCATAAGGTTATTTTTCTTCCAATGGTACTGGGTTTTTTGTCAAGGTGGGGAATATGATAGTTTCAGTCAGTCAGTTTGAAACTAAAACCTTTGTCTGCTAGAAAGCTGAGGAAGAAGAAAGGTTGAATTTTTCAGCATCACAATGAGTCTAAGCATAAATCCACAACTTCATCAAAAGAAAAAGAAAATTTTGGGATGACCTAACCAGAGTTCAGAGCTAAATCTAATAGAAAATATTTGGGGGTACCTGAGGAGGGCTGTCAACTAGAGATTTCTTCTCAATCTGATCAATTTCAAGAAGCTAGAAAGGGCACAAAATGTGAAGAGGCTGACAGACTCAATGCTGAAATTAGATAGTTAAAGGGTGTTCACACTTATAGAACCTGGTTTTTGAACCTTTTTTCTTTTTTTCCCATACTAAGAGATTTGTTGTTTTTTATAGTCAGAATATATTTGAAAAAAGTAGGGGGTGTGGGTTTTGGTATTCATTTGTATTTGTTTTCAGGTAATTTGTTTATTATCATGATTTCGGTTTTTCCATATCAGTTCATTCTTCTGTGTTCTTTATTGTGGTTAGGTCATGTTTTATTAGTTCATTCCTTTGTGTTCTGTTTGTGGATTTTAGTTTATTGCCTAGTATTAGCCTTGCATTCCTTTGTGTTTTTTGTTTATTAGTCTCCCTCCTTCAGCCTCCCTGCTCAGTCTCTCACTTTGTCACAGCTGTTCTACGTGTCCTCTGATTAAGTTCACCTAGCTCCAATGTCATTCTCGGTATCTGAGCTCTTTGTTTTCATTTGTTTGGTGCTTGATTCTTCTGTTACACTAATGCTGGTTCCATGTTTTTTTCCTTAGTACCATAAACTATCTTTTATTTTATGATTTAAAAATGTGTCACTTTACCTTTCAGCCTCTGGTCCGTCTGCATTTGGTTCAAATAAAATACCAACAAGTTCAGAAGAATCCAGCCATCTGGACCAGTAGCCTTTTTCATTGAGAAGGCTTTTTTGAAACTGTAAGAGACTGTAATAGATACTTTGGCTATGCTCTGTAAGTGACTGATATGAGAATAGCATCCTGTGCTTCCCTCTCTGCAGATTTTGGAGGAGGCAACATAGGACCACTAGGCTGCATTGGCAAAGTTATTTAACAAGCCACCTCCACCTTGGCCACAGCTCCAATTGCTGTGCAACAATTGGTCTAGTTTGGCTATGAATAACTATTAAAAAGTGCCAAAGGCATTTATTATTTCATGCACTGGTGTTATCAAACAGTAAGCCCTGCACACATATAGACAATAAACACAAACAACTACCAAATACAAGAATTCTTTTTTTTTTTTTTTTTGGCTTTCACTGTGATCCCGCCTCTGTATTACAAGAACCCCCCATGACAAACACCTTTTGGAAATTTCTCCACAGTCATCCACTGAAGCTTTCCTGTTTCCAGAAACCGCTACCTGGCCACTCTCCGACATTCCCTGTTCTAACTCCATCTGGATCTCAAGCCTCCGTCAACCCCATCTTAATCAAAAGCCTTTCAAAAGATCACTCACCTCAAGGGAACTCTCACAGTCATGCCGTGGTGCAGAGCACAGGTTTGTGTTGTTGTGTGTGTGGTGTTCTCTTACCTCCACCTACAGGGTGCAATAGGCAGGTGCAGTCACAGCTTTGGATCACCGGGACTATTCAGGAGGAGCCTTCTTGAGCCGCTGGAACCCTGAAGGAGGCGTCAGATTGTTAACTCAACTGAGTAGTAACCAGACCTACACACCAGTTCTGTGTACTCACTGTCCATAATCTTGCATAGTACTTACCTTGCTCTCTTCTCCTTAGAGTTGAAATGAACTCTCTGGGAAGCTCGAGTTCACCTGTGGCTGAAAGCACTTCACTATGCTTCACCCGTCCTAGGTCTTCTTCAGTTTCCTGGAAACTGCCTTTCATTTCTATCAGTCATTTCAAGTATTACTGCTCATCACTTTCCCTTGTCCAAATAAACTATTTCTCCTCCTCTTAAGATGTCGTTGAATCAGCTCACAGAAGCCTCCTTAATCTTTATATCCAGCTCTTCTTATTTGTAAATACATCCTTTTATCTCATTTATCTATTGAGTCCTGGTTTGATTCTGCATGTTAGTCAGAAAACTTCCTGGAAAAATTACAGATGCATCCGGCCAGTCTGACCTAGCAGAATCACCCATTATTCCTCCTAACAAGCCAACTTTGAATGCTAAACATCATATAAGGTTGTAAATGCTATGCAAACAACATAATTACATCTCCCACATTGTGTGGATGTTGTTGTATTCCCTGTCTTCATTCTCTTCTTAACCGTCTCATCACAACAGCTATTTTTCCTATGGAAGATAGTTACCCAGCTCTATCCGCTACTTAAGCATCAGGATGATGATGATGATGATCCAACTGACCACTTTTCTGACCTATACCCAGATCCATCTATGGGTATAGGTCAGAGATATGTATGTATACTGCCAAGTTTTCTGGCCATCCTGGCATCAGACACACTATTGCCCTGATTAGGCAAACCTTCTGGTGGCCATCTCTTCATAGAGATGTAAAAGAATATGTTCTTGCTTGTCATAGAAATTGTCAGGCTTAATCAACCTAAAATACCTATAACATAACAAAAAGAAAAGAAAGACAAGAGAATTAGTTTCTTACTCGCTGCGGGGAGAACGGACAGAGATGTGCTTCAGTTACAAATCTCCTACCGCTCTGAAACATATCTCGCCGAATCCTCTTTTTTATTATCTTTAGAGTGGTCCCTAGTTACATGAACGTTGCTGCTCTAAAGGGTGGGGGAACTCAAACAGCAGCAATGTCACATAGGTCATGCACATCATTAACTTGTACAAACACACTTGCATTGTCTCCATAATCTTAAGATATGTATGACCCTTGCTCAGCACGATCAGCTGCTATCCTTGTGATGAGTCCCCAACTGTAACTGCATCCTCCCGATTCCACCTTTCCCCTTTGCCTGAAAAACAACTCATCACATGTTTGCTTACACATACAACATGAAAAGTTATGAAGGTCAAATAGCAAAGGTAATAGGAAGAGAAAATGTAAGATAAATATATATACAATTATTCCAACATTTCCTCCCTGTTTATCTTATATTTGCTCATAGTCTCATATCACTTAAACAGCCACTTCTTTTGGATTTTTTAACTGTAAGATCATTTTTCATGAGTACAAATACAATTATACTCAGAGGTACTTACTGACATTTAAACCACAGAATCATATAGAGATGGATCTGGGTATAGGTCAGAAAAGTGGTCAGTTGGATCATCATCATCATCCTGATGCTTAAGTAACAGATAGAGTTGTGTAACTCTGTCTTCCATAGGAAAAATAGCTGTGGTGATGAGACGGTTAAGAAGAGAATGAAGGCAGGGAATACAACAATATCCACACAATGTCAAAATTGCAGCAAACACTGCAAAGGAAATTATTAGTGATGATACTAAAACTTTATACTTCCCAAACACATCCAGCCAGGAGTCCCACATCGAGGTATCTACTCCAGAATGCTCCTTCATTTTGCCATTTAGAGATCTCAAACCTTCTATGGCTTTAGTTAGGCTGTCATCAGCAGCAGTGTTGTTAGGTACGAATGTGCAGCATTTTTCTCCAAAAATAGCACAAACTCCTCCTTTTTCAGCTAACAACATGTCCAAAGCAATTCTATTCTGGAATGCCATCAGGGAAGTTGAAGCCAATTGATCATGGACAGTTTCAAACCCACTTTGTGTCCAATTTCCTAGTTTTTGAACATTGTAATGAATATAGTTGATCCTGTCTACGTTTTTGTTCATCGTACACCACCAACAGATAATTGATTCAAATTCTGCTGCTACTTGATCAGCTAATTTATATTCATCAGGCACTCCTCGAGGTACATCTATAGCATCGATGTACGTAGGGTCTCCCTCAGTCTGCCAAGATGCAGCTCTGCGTTTTCTATCACGCCAATCATGTGGTATTACACTAGATCGTCCATGTGTTACTTCATCTACTGACATAGGATATACTGAAACTGGTAACAATAAGGTAATTAGAGCACAGAGCCCCATTACATTTGGAGGTAATCGATCAAACAACCTGTTGTCACCACACCACCATCAAATGTCTCCTCTAGAGACTGGTTTAAAATACTTATTTACTTTTACAGTTGTAGTACACCATACTGCAGTGAGATTTCCTAATGTATTGCCTCTCTCTGTCATATTTATACATGTGTAGTTTCCAGTGGTGACCTGTTTATGGAATAATGGTTTACTTTTATCTGCTCTAGTTACAGGAAAAACAGAATCCCAGTGCTGACATGTTTCATTAGGATTAGTTTGATTCATCACTTCCATCATACAGGGTTTTGGTATTACAGCTGGAATTACTTGTAACAAAGGCTTGGGGCCCATGCACACAACACAATCTCTTTTAGTCATGTTAACCGCTTGTTCTACCATCAATAACCAGTTATTATTTGTTCCTGATACTCCAGTAATAACCCAGAACCAGTCATGTGTGGTTAAGTTTCCTAACATAATTTTTACTCTCTTTGCTGTGGTCTTAGGGGAGAGAGTTGTTTCATTTTTTACTTCACAAACAATAAGGTCAAAGTTTGGGTCTGACCCTGAAACCCAGGCCCACAGGAGAAAACCCCAACATTATTCTCCTGATGAAGGGTAGTCAGGAGGAAATAGAGAGTTATGCGTGAGGTTAATGGTTACTTGGATTGCATTATCATCTTCATGGAGTCTAAACAATTTCTTTTGATGACTAGCATAAGCAGTGGTGCCCCACTTTGATGTCCAATTGTTTCTTTCATCAGCTACCATCATGGACCATGAGGTGTCTCTTCTGTCATTAGTTAAGTACTATTTATAACTTCTATAATCCTGTCCTTTCCTTCCTCATTTGGTCAAGCTAATGAGTGGGATCAGCACTACAGCTGTGGTATTAGATTTCACGCACACTTGAATGCCATAAGTATAAGAATTAAGTTCAGTACACATAGTTGAGTTATCTTGCCTTCCTTGGTTTAGCACTACTCATTTAGTATGACTCATAGCAGGTGTTGTTACATTTTGATTTATCTTGACTGGTTCCCAGAAGTACCAGAAAAATAAGAAAGTCAATATGAGGAAAAGTATAAATGCCCACCAACGGAATGCTTTGTTCATCCATCTAAGAGTCATTTTGGCTGAATTTTGACTCCTCTAAGTGGTTCCAGTGTCTTAATTTTCTTCACTGACTTTCGGGTCTCTCCAGCCTCTAAATGTCTGGGTCCACCCTATTATCAGTCTATAAATCACTTCCCCTGGCGGAGTTTTCAACCGAAATGACCTTTTTACAATGTATAAGGTGAATCCCGGTTGACCGTTTAGCTATTTTTACTGCCCTTGCAGTGGTTAATAATACCTAATATGGATCCTCCCACTTAGGTGAATACCAATGTTTCTTCTTTACACTCCTTATTAACACCCAGTCTCCTGGTTCCACTAGTTGGTTTTCCTGCTGGGAAATAGAACATTCCTCATTAGTTTGATTTTGTTTCTGTTGTTTTTCTAACATACTCCTCATATAATCAGCTAGGTTAGCTTCTTCATCTAACTCCCACTAATTTTCGAACTGTGGTAATCTGTATGGTCTTCCAAATAATGTTTCATAGGGTGTTAGCCCTGAGGTGCTTGTAATGTTTATATATAGTTTTACTAGATCCAGACACTGTGTCCATGGTCGTCCTGTCTCTTCAATACACTTTTTCAGGCGGTTCTTTATAGTCCCATTCATTCTTTTCACTAATCCAGCGCTTTGAGGGTCGTGAGCGCAATGGTTTCTTAGATTTATGTGAAACATGATTCCTATTTTCTTTGTTATTTGATTTACAAAATGAGCTCCATTGTCACTATATATTTTCTTGGGAATCCCATATCTGGGAATGATATCTTTACACAGTGCTTTTGCTACAGATAAGGCATCTGGATGTTTACTTGGAAATAGTTCTATCCATTTAGAAAATGCATCTATAATGACTAAACAGAACTTTTCCCTTCACTGTGATTTAACTCAATAGAATCCATATGAATTGTTTGGAAAGGGTATTAAGGTTTTGGAAATTGTCCCCTTCGTGGTCTTAGATTCCCTTGTGGATTATGTTTTGCACATGTTAAACATGTTCTACAAACATTTTTTTGAATAAGAGTTAAATCCAAATGTATAATATTGATGTATCTGTCCTACCATACCCCCTGTTGAGACATGTGAAACACCATGGCTCAATACTGCTGCCCATTTATATAGGTTCTTTGGTAAGATAGGTTTGTTATCTGGTCAAATATAGATTTCATTTTTTGAATGTAGCTCCATATTTGTTCCACATCTCATGTGGTGGGCTTTGTTGTTGCATTTCTTTTAACACAATATTGTCTACACTATGCTGTTTTTCCATAACTAATATTTTGATTTGTCCTGCTGCAGCTGCTTTTGCCGTCTTATCTGCAAATGCATTTCCTTTTCTGACATCATTTGTGCCAGAAGTGTGAGCTGCACACTTACAGACTGCTATCTTTCTAGGGAGGTGTAATGATTTCAGTAAGTTTTTTAACAAATCAGCATGCGTTACTGGTTTCCCAGTAAACGTTACCATGCCTCTATTCTTCCAATATTGAGCAAATGTATGCACTGTTGCAAATGCATATTGACTATCAGTATAAATAGTTACTTCTTCATTTGCAAATAGTTTGCAGGCCTCGGTTAGTACAATAAGCTATGCAGCCTGTGCAGAATAATATAAAGATAATTGTTCCGCTTTTAATACTGTATCTTTCGTCACCACTGCACATCCTGTCTGTGTCTTCCCTCTCTCATCTTTTCTGGATGAACCATCTACATAGACTGTCTTGCCCTCTACCAGGGGTTGATCCTGCAAGTCACTTCTAGTTTTTGCTTCTTTTTCTGCTAATTCTTGACAATCATGTTGAATTCCATCTTCAGGCGTGGGTAACAATGTTGCTGAGTTTAAAGTGGTGCACCTTTCTATAGTTAAGTGTGGTTGTCACAGTAAGGTTGACATGCAGGACAAATGTCTGGCAGGTGATATAAAGGTCATATTTGTTTACAGTAATAATGCTGAAACTGCATGGGGAACTCTTAAAGTTAAAGGGTGGAATAACACTACTGTGGCACTGACTTCAACTGCCATTGAGGCTGCAATTACAACTCTCACACAATATGGTTGTGCACACGCAACACTGTCTAGTTTTGAGGAGAAATAAGCTATTGGTTACATTTATCTCCAGAAATGAAGTCATAAAAGGTCCTTGTCACATTCTGGGTTTGAGGTGGACCAAATGCAGACAAGAGCTGGGCAGCAGCATGTTGTAACAGTCTTCAAGTTTTATTCCAAAGGTTTACAAAAACGAAGCAAAAGCACTGCAGGTACAAACAATAAGTCGAAGTTCAAAAACTTACAAAGTAGACTCTGCAGGAAACAAGATAACACTTGGAGCATAGTCCATAGTGAATGGGAGGAAACAGCGAAGCCAAATGAAAACCAGAGAGCTAATAAACAGAGGGGAGTGAGGTATGAACCAATGAGACACTGAGACAGGTAATCAGATAAGAATCAAAATCAGCTGTGGACCAGGCTATAGAGAACTGAGGGAATATGGATAGTTGCTAAGGAGACCTAACTAGAAAACAAAGGGGACATGAGAGGAGCTGGGCCAAGACATAACCTAAAATAGACATTAATGAGAGTAAACAGAGTACTAGAGAAAATAGAGGAACACTACAATCTAATAATTAACAAATAACCCATAAAGAAACCTGACTGTAGAACAAACAAAACCTAAACAAACACTGACTGAAGTAACAGAAAAGGAAACAGAGAACTAGAAAATGTGCAAACCAAAAGTAAACAATAACTAAAGCTAACCTAAAAAGGGAGGCTGGAACTATAGAAACGAAACTGAGGAACTAAACCAAGAAAGAGAACAAATACCTAACATAAATAAACACAGAGATACTAAAAGAGAAACTAGACTAAAGAATCCACGGAGAACAGGAAACCAAAATAATAACAATAATAATATTAACAACAACAATAATAATAATAACAATAATGAGAAAACCATACAATGTAATAAGAAAGCAACCATAAAGAAAACCTAAGAACGAAAAGGAAAGAAAATGACAAAACACTAGAAGGCAGTAGAGGGAACAAAACTAACAAGGAGCAAATGGATATAACAAACATGACTACAAAAACCTAAAATAAATAAACGGTTGAAAACACAAGACCACAACAAAGTCCAAAGATGTCGCATCATGACAGTCCTTTGCAATCTACCATCTGAACAAATGGTTTACTATAATCTGGTAATGCTAAAGCAGTACTGGAAACTAAAACTTGTTTTATGTTGGTAAATGCTTCTTCAGCTTCTACATTCCATTTCAGTTCAGACGTCATTTTCAGCTCTTCCTCATACATTAGTTTGTTTAATGGAGCTACTATTTCTGCATAATTTGGCACCCAGTTTCAACAATAATTAGTTAGTCCAAGGAAGGACATCATTTGCTTTTTTGTTACTGGTTTTAGAACTTGTAATATTGCAGTCTTTCTTTCTTCTACAATTTTGCGTCCCCCTGCGCTAAGATCGTGCCCTAGGTATTTAACCCCATTGCACAGCCTTTCCCCTTTGCCTGAAAAACAACTCATCACATGTTTGCTTACACATACAACATGAAAGGTTATGAAGGTCAAATAGCAAAGGTAATAGGAAGAGAAAATGTAAGATAAATCTATATAGAATTATTCCAACAGAAATAAGATATGTAATTGACCCATAGTGAGCTTCTTCAACCCATGAGTATTTCTACACACCCAATGTCCTGTATAGCCTTGGACTTTGTCACTGGGTAACCCATCTCTAAGGGTTTTACTACCATTCTCACTATAGTTGACTGTTTTTCCAAGTCTTGTCATTTGGTTTCTTTGAGAAAGCTTGCCTGGAAACCCCTCACCTGAAGCATCTTTTTCAGCTTCATGGTTTTCCCTGAGAGATCCTATCAGATGTTCGAGAACACAAAGGGTTGTAAAACTTTTGGCGGCAACTAATAAAACCCAAAGTTGAAGACAAAGAAAATGGTTGATTTTCACCATAAGGTTATTATACAGTTCAGTTTTAAATGTGCCCTGAGCTTGCTCTCAGGTGTTACAACAATACGGCATAACACACACAGCTGGGTAGCACAGTGGCTTCCAGATATCCAACACAGCACATCAAAGTTTCAATAAAAGGTTGCATGCACACACAATTCAGAACACATTAGACTATAAGTGGCGATTCTACATCGCACTAAAACCCTACTCTACCCCGCCCAAGCTATTCCTAATAGAGAAATAAAAATAAAGTCTTCCTTCTGGGGCAGCGAGTGAGAGAGAAAAGGGAGGTGAAGAGTTCCACACGTCTGCGGATACTCAGCAAAGCAGTTCGTTTTCTTCCTTGGTGGCCTCCGTGGCAGAAAGGTAGAAAAATAATGACGGA